>NW_011495050.1:14543338-14563800 GCF_000754665.1 Bison bison bison | reverse complement strand
AGTGGAAACAGTGTCAGACTTTATTTTTTTGGGCTCCAAAATCACTGCAGATGGTGACTTCAGCCATGATATTAAAAGATGCTTACTCTTTGGAAGGAAAGTTATGTCCAACCTAGATAGCATATTCAAATGCAGAGACATCACTTTGCCAACAAAGGTCCGTCTAGTCAAGGCTATGGTTTTTCCTGTGGTCATGTATGGATGTGAGAGTTGGACTGTGAAGAAGGCTGAGCACTGAAGAATTGATGCTTTTGAACTGTGGTGTTGGAGAAGACTCTTGAGAGTCCCTTGGTCTGCCATGAGATCCAACCAGTCCATTCTGAAGGAGATCAGCCCTGGGATTTCTTTGGAAGGAATGATGCTAAAGCTGAAACTCCAGTACTTTGGCCACCTCATGTGAAGAGTTGACTCGCTGGAAAAGACTCTGATGCTGGGAGGGATTGGGGGCAGGAGGAGAAGGGGATGACAGAGGATGAGATGGCTGGATGGCATCACTGACTCGATGGACGTGAGTCTGGGTGAACTCAGGGAGTTGGTGATGGACAGGGAGGCCTGGCATGCTGCGATTCATGGGGTTGCAAAGAGTCAGACACGACTCAGCAACTGAACTGAACTGAACTGAATGATGATCAGGATAAATGAGTACAGGAACTGAATAATTTTATAAAATTTTTATACATGACTATATTTCCAGCTTAATCAAATTGCTAATATCTTTCTCCACAAAAACAACAATCTCCTAGCTCTGACATTATTTAAGCTCTCTTTTCTTCTTTCCTCTGCTGCTAGATGTCCTGTTACCTGATACTGCTTATAAGAATGGAGACCAAAGAAGATTTCATTATTGAGGAGACAAAGAATAAACCAGCATTCTCTCAGGTAAAGCTCTAGGGTAAAATAAGTGCTAGAAAAGTATGGATGATTGTGTCTTTACCTTTAATATCATGACTCTTGATACCACAGAATTACTCTAATATAGGAATTCGGTAAACTCAGCAGTCGCTACAGGACTGGAAAAGGTCAGTTTTCATTCCAATGCCAAAGAAGGGTAGTGCCAAAAAAATGTTCAGACTGCCCCACAATTATGCTCATTTCTCATGCTAGTAATGTTATAGCCAAAATCCATCAAGCTAGGTTTCAGAAGTATGTAAACCAAGAACTTCCAAATGTACAAGATGGATTAAGAAAGGGCAGAGGAACAAGAGATCAAATTGCCAGCATTTGTTGGATTATGGAGAAAGCAAGGGAATTCAAGAAAAACACCTACTTCTGCCTCATTGACTATGGTAAACCCTTTGACTGTGTGGATCACAACAAACTGTGGAGCATTCTTAAAGAAATGGGAATAGCAGACCACCTTACCTGTCTCTTGAGAAACCTGTATTTGTGTCAAGAAGTTAGAACCTTACATGAAACAACGGACTGGTTCAAAATTAGGAAAGGAGTACAACAAGGCTCTATATGTCACCTGATTAAACTTAAATGCAGAGTACATTAAGGGAAATGCCAGGCTGGATGAATCACAAGCTGGAATCAAGATAGTCAAGAGAAATATAAACAACCTCAGATATGCAAATGACACCACTTTAATGGCACAAAGTGAAAAGGAACTAAAAAGTCTCTTGATGAGGGTGAAAGAGAAGAGTGAAAAGGCTGGCTTAAAACTCAACATTCAAAAAACTAAGATCACAGCATCTGGTCCTATCACTTCACGGCAAACAGATGGGAAGAAGTGGAAGCAGTGACACTTTTTTCTTTCTTTGGATCCAAAATGACTGCAGATGGTGACTACAGCCATGAAACTAAAAGACGGTTGCTTCTTGGAAGAAAAGTTATGAACAAACCCAGACAGCATATTAAAAAGCAGAGATATCACTTGGCCAACAAAGGTCTATATAGTCAAAACTGTGGGTTTTCCAGTAGTCAAGTATGGATATGAGAGGTGGACCATAAAGAAGGCTGAGGGCAAAGAATTGATGCTTTTGAATTGTGGTGTTGGAGAAGACTCTTGAAAGTCCCTTGAACAACAAGGACATCAAACCAGTCACTCCTAAAGGGAATCAATCCTGAATACTCATTGGAAGGAGTGATGCTGCACCTAAAGCTTTAGTACTTTCGCTACCTGATGGGAAGAGCTAAGTCACTGGATAAGACCTTGCTGCTGAGAAAGACTGAAGGCAAAAGGAGAAGAGGGCATTAGAGGACGAGATGGTTAGATAGCATAACTGACTCAATGGACATGAATTTGAGCAAACTCCAAGAGACAGTGAAAGACAAGAAAGCCTGGCATGCTGCAGTCCATAGCAAAGAGTCAGACACAACTTAGTGACTGAACAATAACAACAACAAGGAAAGCCAGGCACTGGAGAGGCAGGCAGGCTTTATGGCTCTTTTCCAATCAAATATAGGCAGCTCCATTTTGTCTAAATAGAAGAGTTCATTGCAATTCAGATTGATTGTAACCACTAGAAGGCCATTTTGAATCTGAGCAAAGGAATATTTTCTTTCTTTTTTGGAATGGGTGAATTTAACTCAGATGACCATTATATCCACTACTGTGGGCAAGAATCCCTTAGAAGAAATGGAGTAGCCATTAAAGTCAGCAAAAGAGTTCAAAATTCAGTACTTGGATGCAATCTCAAAAACAACAGAATGATCTCTGTTTGTTCCCAAGGCAAACCATTCAATATCATGGCAATCCAAGCCTATCCTCTGACCAGTAACGCTGAAAAGCTGAAGTTGAAGAGGTCTATGAAGACCTACAAGACCTTCTAGAACTAAAACCCAAAAAAGATGTCCTTTTCATTATAGGGGACTAGAATGCAAAAGTAGAAAGTCAAGAAACACCTGGAACAACAGGCAAATTTGGCCTTGGAGTACAGAATGAAGTAGGGCAAAGGCTAATGGAGTTCAGCCAAGAGAATGCACTGGTCATAGCCAACACCCTCTTCCAACAACACAAGAGAAGACTCTACACATGGACATCACCAGATGGTCGGCATCAAAATCAGATTGATTATATTCTTTGCATCCAAAGATGAAGAAGCTCTATACAGTCAGCAAAAACAAGACCAGGAACTGACTGTGGCTCAGATCATGAACTCTTTATTGCCAAATACAGACTGAAATTGAAGAAAGTGGAGAAAACCACTAGACCATTCAGGTATGACCTAAATCAAATCCCTTATGACTATATAGTGGAAGTGAGAAATAAATTTAAGGCACTAGATCTGATAGACAGAGAGCCTGATGAACTATGGTGGAGGTTTGTGACATTGTACAAGAGCCAGGAATCAAGACCATCCCCAAGAAAAAGAAATGCAAAAGAGCAAAATGGTGTCTGAATAGGTCTTACAAATAGCTGTGAAAAGAAGGGAAGTGAAAAGCAAAGGGGAAAAGGAACGATATACCCATTTGAATGAAGAGTTCCAAAGAACAACAAGGACAGATAAGAAAGCCTTCCTCAGCGATCAATACAAAGAAATAGGGAAAAAAAAAAAAAAAATAGAAAGGGAAAGACTAGAGATCTCTCCAAGAAAATTAGAGATAACCAAGGGAATATTTTATGCAAAGATGGGCTCAATAAAGGACAGAAATGGTAGGGACCTAACAGAAGCAGAAGATATTAAGAAGAGGTGGCAAGAATACAAATACACAGAAGAACTGTACAAAAAGGTACTCCATTACCCAGATGATCACGATGGTGTGATCACTCACCTAGGGCCATTCTGGAATGTGAAGTCAAGTGGGCCTTAGGAAGCAATCACTATGAACAAAGCTAGTGGAGGTGATGGAATTCCAGGTGAGCTATTTCAAATCCTGAAAGATGCTGCTGTGAAAGTGCTACACTCAATACGCCAGGAAATTTGGAAAACTCAGCAGTGGCCACAGGACTGGAAAAAGTTCAGTTTTCATTCCAATCCCAAAGAAAGGCAGTGCCAAAGAATGCTCAAACTACCACACAATCGCACTCATCTCACATGCTAGTAAAGTAATACTCAAAATTCTCCAAGCCAGCAATACGTGAACCATGAACTTCCAGATGTTCAAGCTGGTTTTAGAAAGGGCAGATGAACTACAGATCAAATTGCCAAAATACGCAGGATCATCGAAAAAGCAAGAGAATTCCAGAAAAACATCTATTTCTGCTTCATTGACTATGCCAAAGCCTTTGACTGTGTGGATCACAACAAACTGTGGAAAATTCTGAAAGATATGGGAATACCAGACCACTTGACCTGTCTCTTGAGAAATCTGTATGCAGGTCAGGAAGCAACAGTTAGAACTGGACTTGGAACAACAGACTGGTTCCAAATAGGAAAAGGAGCACAACAAGGTTGTATACTGTCACTCTACTTATTTAACTTATATGCAGAGTACATCATGAGAAATGCTGGGCTGGAGGAAGCACAAGCTGGAATCAAGATTGCCAGGAGAAATATCAATAACTTCAGATATGCAGATGACACCACACTTATGGCAGAAAATGAAGAACTAAAGAGCCTCTTGATGAAAGTGAAAGAGGAGAGTGAAAAAGTTGGCTTAAAGCTAAAATTCAGAAAACTAATATGATGGCCTCCAGTCCCATCACATCATGGCAAATAGTTGGGGAAACAGTGGAAACTGGCTGACTTTATTTTTCTGGGCTCCAACATCACTGCAGATGGTGACTGCAGCCATGAAATTAAAAGACGTCTACTCCTTGGAAGGAAAGTTATGACCAACCTAGACAGCATATTAAAAAGCAGAGACTTTACTTTGTCAACAAAGGTCTGTCTATTCAAGGCTATGTTTTTCCAGTAGTCATGTATGGATGTGAGAGTTGGACTGTGAAGAAGGCTGAGTGCCGAAGAATTGATGCTTTTGAACTGTGGTGTTGGAGAAGACTCTTGAGAGTCCCTTGGACTGCAAGGAGATCCAACTAGTCCATCCCAAAGGAGATCAGTCCTGGGTGTTCACTGGAAAGACTGATGCTAAAGCTGAAACTCCAGTACTTTGGCCACCTGATGCGAAGAGCTGACTCACTGGAAAAGACCCTGATGCTGGGAAAGATTGAGGGCAGGAGGAGAAGGGGATGACAGAGGATGAGATGGTTGGATGGCATCGCCAACTCAATGGACATGGGTTTGGGTGGACTCCGGGAGTTGGTGATGGACAGGGAGGCCTGGTGTGCTGTGGTTCATGGGGTCACAAAGAGTTGGACATGACTGAGTGACTGAAATGAACTGAATCTTGCCAAAATAATATAGCTCAAAACGTGAGTACAGGACATACAGCATTCAAAAAATACATCTGTCTTGTAGGAACCTCTTAAAAATTTGCCTCCAAATCTGCTTGCTGATTGAAGGGTTTAGACAAAGGATGTTATACATGCTATCGATATCTCGAGTCAAACAGAATTCTTAAGTTACCTCAATTATTTTTCCTTTAATATGATCTACATTTCTACTTAGGTCAGTTCCATTCAGTTGTGTCTGACTCTTTGCAACCCTATGGACTGCAGCTTTCCAGGCTTCCCTTTCCATTACCAACTCCTGGAGCTTGCTCAAACTCACATCCATTGAGTGGGTGATACCATCCAACCATCTCATCCTCTGTCATCCCCTTCTCCTCCTGCCTTCAATCTTTCCCAGCATCACTGTCTTCTCTAATGAGTCAACACATTGCATCAGGTGACCAAAGTATTGGAGCTTCAGCTTCAGCATCAGTCCTTCCAGTGAATATTCAGGACTGATTTCCTTTAGGATGGACTGCTTGGATCTCCTTGCAGTCCAAGGGACTCTCAAGAGTGTCCTCCAACATCACAGTTCAAAAGCATCACTTCTTCAGCACTCAGTTTTCTTTGTAGTCCAACTCTCACATCCATCCATGACTACTGGAAAAACCATAGTGTTGACTAGACAGACTTTTCTGGTAATGTCTCTGCTTCTTAATAGGCTGTCTAGGTTGGTTACAGTTAGAACTGGACATGGAACAACAGACTGGTTCCAAACAGGATAAGGAGTTCATCAAGGCTGTATATTGTCACTGTGCTTATTTAACTTATATGCAGAGTACATCATAAGAAATGCTAGGCTGGATGAAGCACAAGCTGGAATGACTGCTGGGAGAAATATCAATAACCTCAGATATGCACATGACACCACCCTTATGGCAGAAAGTGAAGAAGAACTAAAGAGCCTCTTGATGAAAGTGAAAGAGTAGAGTGAAAAACTTGGCTTAAAGCTCAACATTCAGAAAACAAAGATCATGGTATCCGGTCCCATCACTTCATGGCAAATAGATGGAGAAACAGTAGAAACAGTGTCAGACTTTATGTTTATGGGCTCCAAAATCACTGCAGATGGTGACCACATCCATGAAATTACAAGATGCTTACTCCTTGGAAGAAAAGGTATGACCAACATAGACAGCATATTCAAAAGCAGAGACTTTACTTTGCCAACAAAGGTCCATCTAGTCAAGGCTATGGTTTTTCCAGTAGTCATCTATGGATGTGAGAGTTTGACTATAAAGAAAGCTGAGCACCAAAGAATTGATGTTTTCAACTGTGGTGTTGGAGAAGACTCCAGAGAGTCCCTTGGACTTCAAGGAGATCCAACCAGTCCATCCTAAAGGAAATCAGTCCTGAATGATCATTGGAAGGACTGATGCTGAAGCTCCAATACTTTGGCCACATGATTAAAGAGCTGACTCATTTGAAACGACCCTGATGTTGGGAAAGATTGAAGGCGAGAGGAGAAGGGCAATACAGAGGATGAGATGGTTGGATGGCATCTTTGACTCAATGGAAATGAGTTTGAGTAAACTCTGGGAGTTCGTGATGGACAGGGAGGCATGGCGTGCTGCAGTAGTGGGTCGCAGAGTTAGGACTGAGCGACTGAACTGAACTGAACTGAACTGAGGTTGGTCATAGCTTTTCCTCCAAGGAGCAAGCGTCTTTTAATTTCATGGCTGCAGTCACCATCTCCAGTGATTTTGAAACCCAAGAAAAGAAAGTCTGTCACTGTTTCCAATGTTTCCCCATCTACTATGAAGTGATGGGACCTGAAACCATTATCTTCATTTTTTGAGTGTTGAGTTTTAAGCCAGTGTTTTCATTCTCCTCTCTCACTTTCATCAAGAGGCTCTATAGCTCCTGTTCGCTTTCTGACATAAGGGTGGTGTTATCTGCATATCTGAGATCTGTTATTAATATTTCTCCCAGCAATCTTGATTCCAGCCTGTGCTTCATCCAGTCTGGCATTTTGCATGATGTACTCTGCATATAAGTAAAATAAGCAGGGTGACAATATACAGCCTTGACACACTCCTTTCCCAATTTGGGACCAGTCTGTTGTTCCATGTCCAGTTCTAACTGTTGCCTCTTGACCTGTAGATGTCTCAGGAGGTCTGATACTCCCATCCCTTTAGAATTTTCCATAGTTTGTTGTGATCCACGTGGTCACTATTTCCCTTTAAACTGATAAAACAATCAACTTTCCTCTCTTTCCTTCTCTCTCTTTGCACAGTTCTTCTGTGCAAGGCTCAAAAGCCCTAGAGGAGAAATATGTCCAGGAGTCTGGCAATAGGCAACAATAATAAAAATGCCTAGTAGGGATCATGTCATCTTGGACAAGTCATTTAATTGTTGATGCCTCTATTACCACCTTACCTGTCTATTCAACAAAACAAATCAACATCTTCTAACACCTTATATATTTTTCAAAGGGGTTTTAAGAAAATCCATATGTGTTTTTAAATTTTTAAGATTGAAATGTAATTCACATACAGTGAAGAAGTGAAGTGAAGTGTAGGTTTCTCAGTTTTGTCCAACTCTTTTCCACCCCGTACAATCCATGGAGTTCTCTAGGCCAGAATACTGGAGAGGGTAGCCTTTCCCTTCTCCAAGGATCTTTCCAATCCAGGGATCAAACCCAGGTCTCCCATATTGAGAGCAGATTCTTTACCAGCTGAGCCACAGGGAAGCCCACATACAAGAAATGCACAGGTAGTACATTTTGGATAAATTTTGACAAATGCATACACTCATGTAATCCATATCCATATCAAAATCAAATATAGATCATTTTCATTACATCAAAATATTTCTTCATACCCCTTTCTATTCAGTCCTGCCACATAACCACCTCCCAACCACCAACTCCAGAGGACACTACTATTCTATACTCTTTCACCAGAGATAGACTTAGCTTATCTTAGAACTATATATAAATAGATTTGCAGAAGATATTCTGTTGTGTCTGGTTTTTTTCTTTTGTCAGGACTTCCCTGGTGACTCAGATGGGAAGCCACCTGCAATGCAAAAAACTACCTGCAACGCAGGAGACCCAGGTTTGATCCCTAGGTCAGGAAGATCCCCTAGAGAACGAAATGGCAATTCACTCCAGTATTCTTGCCCAGGAAAGATCCCCTGGAGAAGAAAACAGCAGTATACTCCAGTATTCTTGCCTGATAAATTTCAAAGACAGAAGAGCTTGGCAGGCTACAGTCCAGAACACTATCATTCCAATTTCTTTCATCAGAGATAGACTTAGCTTGTCTTAGAAGTATATATACATACATGCACAGAAGATATTCTTTTCTGTCTGATTTCTTTCTTTTGCTAGGGATGTTCTTGAGATGTATCCATGCTGTTGTATGTATCAGCAGCTTGCTTCTATTTATTGCTCCTTAATATTTCATTTCTTATTTCCTTAATTCTAATTCCTCATTTCTTTCCTGTTGTTCCTTAATATCCCCTTGTATGAAATATCACAATTCTTTTACTTATTTTCCTGTTGGTTTTTAGCTTTTGCCACTTAAATATAAGGTTACTGTATATATTGCTGTAAAGCCTGTTTTGAAAAAAAATTATTTTAACTTGAGAAAATTAGGACAGTTGCTCAATCAGAGCACCAACATATGTCTGACTTAAAAAGAAAATGACGGTATTCCAAACCATCTCGGCCATTTTACATTTCCAACAATAATATATGAGATTTCTGACTCCTCCACGCTCTTGTCAAAATTTAATGTTAGGACTTTTAATTTAAGTAATTCCAGTGCATATGAATTACTATCTCATTATGATACTAATTTTCACTTTTCTAATGAGTTTGAGGACTTTTTAATAAGATGATTGGCTGCTTACGTATTTTTTTGTGTGAAATGTCATTTTTCCATTGTTTTAGTGGATTGCTTTTATTTCTACTTTTGACTTATAGGAGCTCTTTATATAATCTTAATATAAGTCCTATATATTCAAAATATAAATGTTATTATGCATTACATTTTTCTCTGCCGGAGGCATATCTCTGCACTTAATAGCATCTTTTGATGAGTAGAAGTTTTAGCTACTGATGAAATCCAACTTAAAATTCTTTATGTATAGATTTTATGAAAAAAAATCTTTGCCTATCTCAAGGTTACAATGATATTATCCTTTGTTTTCTTCTAGAAGCTTGTGTATCTAAATCCATCTCAAAATCTGTTTGTTTCTGAGTTGAACTAGGAATTGAGGTTAATTTTTTTCCCATATAGATACCAGTTGTGTCGTCTTATTCTACAGGATATACATTTTTTCCTATTGAATTTTGAAGATTTTGTGAAATGTCAATTAGTATAAGTCTATTTCTGTACCATTGATCTATTTTTCTGTTATGCTGCACATGATTACTGTTAAGTTCATAATAACTTTGAAATCAAGGAGCATGAGTCCTCAATTTTTTCTTTTTTGATATTACCTTGACTTTTCTAGATCCTTTGTAGTCCATACTGAGGTTGCTCAGTCATGTCCGACTCTTTGTGGCCCCATGGACTGTAGCCTACCACGCTCCTCTGTCCGTGGGATTTTCCAGGCAAGAGTACTGGAGTGGGTTGCCATTTCCTTCTCCAGAGGATCTTCCCAACCTGGAGATTGAACCTGGGTCTCCCACATTGTAGGCAGACACTTTACCATCTGAGCCATGAGAGAAGACCTGTAGTACATATAAATTTTTAATTTATCAATTTGTTAAAAAAACTTGACCTGATTTTTCAATGGGATTGCTTTGACTCTATACATCAATTTGGGTATGAACCTTTTACAAAAGTATTAAGGAAAATACTGATAAAAGACTTTTCTATAGATACTATTTTATGATATAGGGAAATTAGCATTTGGATTTTTAGGATAAATTTGCAGCACTTTCCTAACAAAAGGTCTATGAATACAATAAAGGTGGATGATCCAAGTGTTATTAAATGTTCTAAACAAAGAGCAGAGAAGATTCATCAAAACATTTGAGACTTATTGAGTAGCATGTCTCAACTGGCTGAAACATCTGAACATAAGGGAGACAGTGTATACCATAGAGACAACATTCAGTAACTGTTAAACAAGTAAATGAGAAAAATACATTCCTCAAAGAGTTTGTGGTCTAATAAGGGAAACACACACATGAACAAATGATTAAAAGGCAATAAGAAAAGACAAATGAGAGGTCATGAGAGGGAGCTGCTAAATCTGTGAGGCTCTCTGACTGTAGTAAAATTCAGCATAAAATTGGTTTTGTATAAATGGAGTTTACAATTTTAAAATATTCTAATTTAAATCCTAAAAGGCACTTAAGGAAAGGTCACTTATACATTCTTTCTCCTTCTACTCACCCCTTCCCTGTGATTTAAAGAGAAAATATATTTTACAAATGCCACAGCTTTACAAGTCAAAATTTAGGCTTATTAAAGATCATTTACAACCTTATCGTTGTCTTTCAGTCACCCAGTCCTGTCTCTTTGTGACTGCAGCACGCCAGGGCTCCCTGTCCCTCAGCATCTCCCAGAGGTTTCTAGAAATAAATATACCACTTTATTTTTCTGTGAAACTTGTGGTAGGTGTAGAATAAGAAATCTATTTTCCTGTTTAAGGATCTTACTGTGAAAAGAACATTAGGATACACTGTTTTTTGTGTGTCTGATTCTTGTTCATTTTAAGCATTAGTTTCTCTGGCTTTGTAAGAAAACATTCTTCTTACACACTTCAATACTCATTTACTCAACTGTCAATAAATATTTATTTATCACTTACTGCATACCAGGAAAAACCGTGGTGGAATCTATAGTTAAAAACACCTTTGTTCAAGTTTAATATATGAGAATACTATCTGAAATAATTCTTGGAAGATTTTACTACATTTGTAAGAAAGATTAATCTCAGAGGAAGATAAGTGCAGAATTTAATAAGGCCTTTTTTTCTGATTAAATGGTGATCTTTAAAAATGTATATCCTTAATACACTAAAATTCCTAAGATACAACAAATATCATCAAAGGAGGTAGTTTTGGGTTTACTATGCATTCAGGACAGGAGATGGTGGTGGTGGTGATTTAGTCTTGTCTGACCCTTGTGACCCCATAGACTGTAGCCCACCAGGCTCCTCTGTCCTTGGGATTTTCCAGGCAAGAATACTGGAGTGGATTGCCATTCCCTTCTCTAAGCTATCTTCCTGACCCAGGGATCCAACCAGCTTGTTTTGCATTGCAGATAAATTCTTTACCTTACTGATGAGCCACCAGGGAAGCCCTCAGAGCAGGGAACACAAAATGGTACATAGAATTTGATAAATTTCAGACAAAAAGGTCAATATAGCCAAATAAAAGATTTCAATAGTGATAATGCCCATAAGATATAAAACAGAAAAAAAGTACATCCAATGTAAAACAACAACAACAAAAAAGGTACAACAAAAGAATGTGATAATAGAACTACATAGATGAAAATAAGTCCTGATACAAATAATAAGAATAGGAAGTTGAATAAATTTATGTGATCAAGACACAGATATCTAGACTGAATTAAAACCAATCCAGTAACAAGTAATAAGGATAAAAAAGGTTGAAAGGATAGGTCTCTCCTCAACTGCTCCTTCTGTCCAGTGAGGCTGTAACAAAGACAAAAACTCCATTTTTGTCTGAGTAGCAAAACCCTAAACCCCAACTCTGGCTTCATCTACTAACCGCAATAAAAGCCCAAGCTTTCAGCGTCCTCTCTTATTTCACTCCCAATTAAATTTGAGTTAATTCTCTTTTGGGAATCCTTTTGTTGCTTACTATATAAGTAAAAACCTCTATATTCTATCTCATTGGTGCCTATGTGTCATTCCTCTCATTATCATAAATGCTTGAGTGGAGAGGGTATGGATGGCAGCTACCCATCATTCAACAAGAAATTCTGGGTGCCTGAATAAAATGAGGCCTTTCTTGACAACACAATCTAAATTTCAAGCTATTCCCAACAATTCTGTTTCTCCTCCACTACTTTACTTTTCAGTAGTACTTATCACCACCTGACATTTGATGTTTTCACTTCTAGTTTTTCATACCTTATAGGAGACTATATAATAAGACAGAAATACAGGAGATAATATAATAAGATATAATAAAACAGAAGCAGAAGATATTAAGAAGAGGTGGCAAGAACACACATAAGAACTATACAAAAAAGATCTTCATGACCCAGATAACCACACCAGATATTAAGAAGAGGTGGCAAGAACACACATAAGAACTATACAAAAAAGATCTTCATGACCCAGATAACCACACCAGATATTAAGAAGAGGTGGCAAGAACACACATAAGAACTATACAAAAAAGATCTTCATGACCCAGATAACCACACCAGATATTAAGAAGAGGTGGCAAGAACACACATAAGAACTATACAAAAAAGATCTTCATGACCCAGATAACCACACCAGATATTAAGAAGAGGTGGCAAGAACACACATAAGAACTATACAAAAAAGATCTTCATGACCCAGATAACTCACTTAGAGCCAGACATCCTGGAGGGTGAAGTCAAGTGGACCTTAGGAAGTATCACTACAAACAAAGCCAGTGGAGGTGATGGAATTCCAGCTGAGCTATTTCAAATCCTAAAAGATGATGCTGTTAAAGTGCTGCACAAACATGCCAGCAAATTTGGAAAACTCAGCACTCAGCAGTGGCCACAGGACTGGAAAAAGTCAGTTTTCATTTCAATCCCAAAGAAAGGCAATGCCAAAGAATGTTCGAACTACTGCACAACTGCACTCATTTCACACTCTAGTAAAGTAATGCTCAATATTCTCCATGCTAGGCTTCAACAGAACATGAACCAAGAACTTTCAGATGGTCAAGCTGGATTTAGAAAAGGCAGAGGAATCAGATATCAAATTGCCAACATCCGTTGGATCATAGAAAAAGCAAGAGAATTCCAGAAAAACACCTACTTCTGCTGCACTGACTACACTAAAGGCTTTGACTGTGGACTGCAAAAACTGTGGAAAATTCTTAAAGAGATAGGAACACCAGACCACCTTACCTGCCTCCTAAGAAATCTGTATGCAGGTCAAGAAGCAACAGTTAGAATTAGACATTGAGCAATGGACTAGTTCCAAATTGGGAAAGGATTATGTCAAGGCTGTATATTATCATCCTGCTTATTTAACTTATATGCAGAGTACATCATGCAAAATGCTGAACTGGATGAAGCTCAAGCTGGAATAAAGATTGCTGGGAGAAATATCAGTAACCTCAGACATGCAGATGATAACCTTCTAATGGCAGAAAGTGAAGAGGAATCAAAGAGCCTCTTGATGAGGGTAAAAGACAAGCGTGAAAAAGCTGACTTAAAACTCAACACTCAACAAATGAAGATCATGGCATCTGGTCCCATCACTTCATGGCGAATAGTTGGGGAAACAATGGAAACAGTGGCAGACTTTATTTTCTTGGGCTCCAAAATCACTGCAGTTGGTGACTGCAGCCATGAAATTAAAAGACGCTTGCTCCTTGGAGGAAAGGCTATGACCAACCTAGTCAGCTACTAAAAAGCAGAGATATTACCGACAAAGGTCCATCTAGTCAAAGCTATGGTTTTTCCAGTAGTCATGTATGGATGTGAGAGTTGAACCATAAAGAAAACTGAGCACCAAAGAATTGATGCTTTTGAACTGTGGTGCTGGAGAAGACTCCAGAGAGTCTCTTGGACTACAAGGAGATCAAACCAGTCTATCCTAAAGGAAATCAGTCCAAATATTCATTGGAAGGACTGATGCTGAAGCTGAAGCTGCTATACTTTGGCCATGTGAAGCAAAGAGCTGACTCATTAGAGAAGAGCATAATGCTGGGAAAGATTGAATGAAACAACTTACAAATATAGACTACCAATTAAAACTTAAGATAGTTTTTGAAAGTGCTGATCAGTTGGACAGAAATAACTGGTATTACTGCTGAAAATAAAAGAGGAAATCACAATAAATACAGTACAATACAGAAACTTAAATAGCATTAATCTATTTCCATACATCTATATAGTTCTTATCCTATAATGTGGTTTTTAACTCTTAAAACCATTTCCTTCTTTATAAAACATGAAATTTTAAAATATTCTCAGATATTTTTAAAGATACATATATACAGTAAATAAGTGCATCCAACTAATAAATCTCTGCTTTCAACCACAACAAAACTCTTCCCTGAATAAGATTCCCTTCTATCTGAGAGCACAACACACAATGCTCTAGTCTTGTGGTCTGAGTTCTCCACCCATCATTTGAAGTGTCACAGGATAAAAAGAAAGGTCCTTGGTTTAGCTCCTTATCACAGGATGCCTGCCTACTTTTCTCTCCTCATCTTTTCACTCCATGAATTCAACTTAATGTCATAGATGGAAACATGATACTCTTGATAGTTTCTGAATCTCTTCTGTAAAATGAAAGGGTTTTACTATTTTATCTCACAGATTCAAGCTTCTACAACTATATTTCATAACTGTACATGGACAGCATATGAAAATCATGAGACTAAGATTTACTTGGGGCTTCCCTGACAGCTCAGAATCCACCTGAAATGCAAGAGACCCCAAGTTCTATTCCTGGGTTGGGAAGATCTGCTGGAGAAGGGATAGGCTAAGATTTACTTATGATCTCCACACCATGATTTTTAGCTACACTTATGATAATGGAAAAATTGTAAATAAAAACATTTTATTATGACTATAAATTTGTATCTGCTAACTTTCCCTCTTCCTGTTTTGTCTACCATACAAACTAATTTCAAAGGCCTTTTGCAGTACTTTTGTTATAAGATCAGAACATCAAAATGTACAAACTGTGTAGTGAACAGCTAGGTAACTTAGCACATCATTAACTTATAAACACACTCAGCTTGTATTACATATTGTAACAGCTTAGTATAGCTCATAAACTTTCAACTTAGGTTTATGAGAAAGATTTCCATTTTTCTTTAACAGTATAACACCAGTGAACCAATGGAGTTGCTCAGTCATGTCCGACTCTTTCCAACTCCATGGACTGTAGCCTACCAGGCTCCTCCATCCATGGAATTTTCCAGGCAAGAGTATTGGAGTGGGTTGCCATTTCCTTCTCCAGGAAGATCTTTCTGACCCAGGGATCATACCCAGGTCTTCGGCATTGCAGGCAGACGCTTTACCATCTGAGCCAGGAGGGAAGCCACAGAATCACATGGGCATCCTTAATTCAAATTGTTATCATATCTATTGTTCTTTCTAGTTCTCTTAAAGCAAATTTTCATTTAAAGACTTAGTCTTTGTAGACAGACTCAATTATGTATCCACAGCTGCTCTAGGGATACAATTTTTGCTTAGTTTTATTCTTAAAACTTTTTGGCGTTTAAATTTTGAAAAAATAGTTTTTGATAATCTACTAGGCATGGCATCCCACTCCAGTACTCTTGCCTGGAAAATCCCATGGACAGAGGAGGCTGGTAGGCTGCAGTTCATGGGGTCGCTAAGAGTCAGACACAACGGAGCAACTTCACTTTCACTTTTCACTTCCATGCATTGGAGAAGGAAATGGCAACCCACTCCAGTGTTCTTGCCTGGAGAATCCCAGGGACGGGGGAGCCTGGTGGGCTGCCATCTCTGGGGTTGCACAGAGTCAGACACGACTGAAGCGACTTAGCAGCAGCAGCAGCAGCAGGCATAACTAAATAAAGAGAACTTTTTAAAGAGGGAAACAGGCAGAACCTCTCTTGCAGTTATACCAGTTCTCAAGTCCACACAAATTTTCATTTAAAATTTATTGCTATTAAAAGGAGAACTGAGATCATCCACTCATCCACTGTACTTTGGAAGATGACTGTAGATCACCACAGAAGAAAAATGTGCAACCTCTTTAAATCTTCCATAGCAGTATAATTTAATTAATAATTGTATAAAGAAACAAATGCTAAATTTACAATAAAAATTCAGAGAAACAAGGAAAAGCAACATGGAAAATTTAAACATGATGTTTAAATTGTGCCCTCAGAGAAATAAGCAAAAGCAATATGAGCTGCTGTTTAAATTTTGCCTTTGTTAGTTATTAAATCCATAGTTTTTGTAATGTCAATAAAGGTTCAAAAGGCATATGATCTTTGATTGCTAGTTACTATTAACTTAGGTTTCCTTGGTAGTCCTGTGCTAATTTATAGGTATAGATTTCAAAACTTAAAATGACTTAGATATTTGGGATTTTTATTGCTATTTTCCTATCGCCATGTGCTTTGAATTAGATAAGCCCTGTGTCTGTACTTTTTAAAATAATAGCTGCTTCAATAATTCTATCAAGTTCTCAAATATAATCTAAGTGATTTATGTATTGGTAAATTTCCCAATTTATTCAATGACTGCATAAAACATGATATTTCTTCTCTCTTGTTCTTCCTAATAATTACTACTTTCTTGAAAGAAAAGAAAAATTGAAGATAAAAAACTATTCTAATGGTTGACAAAAGAGAAATTAAAATGAAAGAATGACAACCAAAAATTATTTGATTTCTTCTCAACCATGTTAAATTTGTATGCCTTTATTTCCTTTAATGTATCAGAATAGAATCAAAGATTTTCCATTCACTGATTCCCAAAACATTTCTAAAGAGCAAAATTAAAAATTTTAAATCAATGCTGTCATATTAGCCTTATACCCTCAGGAATGAAAGTTCTATGCCTATTTCATAACACTTTATTCCTCTTTCTTTTCCCTCTCAAGCCTTGATGTACTTTTATGGCTAATTTTTACCTAGGCATTTTTGTGGTTTTGAAGTGTTTATACGTTTTCCTATATTTTCATTTTGATGCATATTTACAAACAGGAATAAATTATAATATGAAAGGGTAACATATTACTGCAACCCACTTTGAAGAAAGTTATGCAAAATTACTTTTCTATAATAAAACTGTTAGTGTACAAAAATACAATTAAATTTGGGTTTCACCATGAAATATGTAAAACTCTTAAATAAAATTTTTAAGATAAAAATACAAAAAATATGTCATGAGTTGAGAAGAAAAGACATTTTTCAGGGAAGAAAGGACAGCAGGGAAGTTCACGTAAATAAATCATATTTTTTTAAAAGAATAAGGTTCAGAGTAACAATATAAATAGAATTCTTTGTGCTAATGGTCCTTTCCTGTTCATACATTGGACCTATTAATTATAAATACTTCAACAATATAACATGGTATAATTCTTAATGATGTAATTCTTTTCCAATCTAGATAAATAACAAAGATGTTGAAAGGGTTCCTATATTTCTTGGAAGAAAATTTGTTTGAAGATAATTGAAAAATCTAGTTTTCAAAATTTCTAGTCCTTAGGATGTTTAACCCTAACAATGAGTCTCCAAACACCCAAAAAAGAAGCTATTTATTCAGTTGATAAATATCTACATAATAGTTAACATTTAGAATATTTGCAATCTGTATATATTTTAGATTTTTTTAGTAACAAAGACATATACAAAAACAACTAAAAGTCAAAATCTTAATTAATTTACTTCCTTACGTCATAGTCATGCATATAAATTCTTACATTCACTATGAGTAGCTTATTGGAGAAGGCAATGGCACCCCACTCCTGTACTCTTGCCTGGAAAATCCCATGGATGGAGGAGCCTGGTGGGCTGCAGTCCATGGGGTCGCTAAGAGTCGGACATGACTGAGTGACTTCACTTTCACTTTTCACTTTCATGCATTGGAGAAGGAAATGGCAACCCACTCCAGTGTTCTTGCCTGGAGAATCCCAGGGACGGGGGAGCCTGGTGGGCTGCTGTCTATGGGGTCACACAAAGTCGGACACAACTGAAGCAACTTAGCAGCAGCAGCAGCAGCAGCAGCTTATAGGGTTTGCCTGGTAGCTCAAAGAATCTGCCTGCAATGCAGCAGACCTGGATTCAATCCCTGGGTCAAGAAGATCTCCTGGAGAATTCCATGGACAGAAGAGCCTGGCAGGCTACAGTGGGTATGGTCACATAGAGTTGGACATGACTGAACAACTAACACTTTCACCTAAAAAAAATTGTATGTTTTGCAAAAAAAAATCAGAAAATAAAGTGGAAGTAAAACTAGGTTTAAAGATAGGAATGAGAAAATAAAAAAACCAGGAATAAGCAAGAAATACACAGGGGATATATAAAAATATTTTTCAATATGTATATATTCTAATGTTATTTCTAAATTCATCAGTAATTCAATATAATATTAATAAAACCTCAAGTGTAGCTTTTAAAATTATGACAGTTTTATTTTAAAATGTACATTAAAAAATTATAATGCTCTCCATGAACAGGTGGGGAATTCTGAAAAAGTAATATGGGATGCGGGACTCATTCTGTCAGATAATAACATTTATTATAAAGCTGTAGTATTTAACATAGTTTAGTACTGGACATAGACTAATCAGTAGAACAGATAAGAATATAGAAATATACCTATAAGTATACAGAAAAATGTTATAGACTAAGGTATTGCTTCAACATGTGATGGTTAAAAGATAGAATTAACATCTTTTCCTTATTGTTTGAATTGTTTAACTGAGTGTGTGCATTTTTTTCTAGCAAGTAAACATAATTCTTAGAGAATTTATTTATATGTGTAACTTTTAGACATATACACATAAAAGATAGGTAATATAGTACTATATACATGTTTAAAAACTAAGTAGAATATATACATACATATATAAGTGTATATGAATATATATATATGCATACACATACAGTAGTGTATAAAAGAAGACTAAATAAAAATGCTTAAACATTTATTAAATATGTCATTTGTGGTAATATTTCTAGTTTGTTTTGGGAGCTTTTGATTTGCCTCAAGACAATTTTGTACTATAATAATATAATCTTTTTTAAAAACTAATTTATTTTAATTGCAGGATAAATTCCTTACAATATTGTGGTGGTTTTTGCCATACATCTACATGAATCACCCACAGGTGCACATTTGTCTCTCCATTCTGAACACCCCTCCTAACTCCCTCCCCACCCCATTCCTCTGGGTTGTCCCAGAGCACTGGCTTTGAATGCCCTCCTTCATGCATCAAACTTGCACTGGTCATCTATTTTACATATGGTAATATACATGTTTCAATGCTAGTCTCTCAAATCACCCCACCCTCGCCTTCTCCCATACAGTCCAAAAGTCTGTTCTTTACATCTGTGTCTCTTTTGCTGCTTTGCATATAGGATCATCGATACTGTCTTTCTAAACTTCATATATATGCACTAACATACTTTATTGATGCTTATAATCTTAAAATCAGGATCTAAATAGGAAGAATAACATTTGATCCTTTTAAATTTCCCACTGATATTATACCAATATAATGGTGTGAAAAAAGTCTCTGAAAAAAAATCAATGAGAAAATTCTATTTTAAATTTAGTTACAAATCTAGGTATTATTTAAATACTATCAACTTAATTTAATCAATCAATTTAATCATCTTGAAGGAAAACATCTTCTGGATCATGGAAAAAGCAAGAGAGTTCCAGAAAAACATCTATTTCTGCTTTACTGACTATGCCAAGGCCTTTGACTGTGTGGATCAAAATAAACTGAGGAAAATTCTGAAAGAGATGGGAATACCAGACTACCTGACCTTCCTCTTGAGAAACCTATATGCAGGTCAGGAAGCAACAGTTAGAACTAAAGACAATCTCTTTAACAAGTGGTGCTGGGAAAACTGGTCAACCACTTGTAAAAGAATGAAACTAGAACACTTTCTAACACCATACACCAAAATAAACTCAAAATGGATTAAAGATCTAAACATAAGACCAGAAACTATAAAACTCCTAGAGGAGAACATAGGCAAAACACTCTCTGACATACATCACAGCAGGATCCTCTATGACCCACCTCCCAGAATATCGGAAATAAAAGCAAAAATAAACAAATGGGACCTAATTAACCTTAAAAGCTTCTGCACATCAAAGGAAACTATCAGCAAGGTGAAAAGACAGCTTTCAGAATGGGAGAAAATAATAGCAAATGAAGCAACTGACAAACAACTAATCTCAAAAATATACAAGCAACTCCTACAGCTCAACTCCAGAAAAATAAATGACCCAATCAAAAAATGGGCCAAAGAACTAAACAGACATTTCTCCAAAGAAGACATACAGATGGCTAACAAACACATGAAAAGATG
>NW_011495050.1:14542471-14543238 GCF_000754665.1 Bison bison bison | reverse complement strand
ATGATCCAGCAATCCCACTGCTGGGCATACACACTGAGGGAACCAGAAGGGAAAGAGACACGTGTACCCCAATGTTCATCGCAGCACTGTTTATAATAGCCAGGACATGGAAGCAACCTAGATGTCCATCAGCAGATGAATGGATAAGAAAGCAGTGGTACATATACACAATGGAGTATTACTCAGCCATTAAAAAGAATACATTTGAATCAGTTCTAATGAGGTGGATGAAACTGGAGCCTATTATACAGAGTGAAGTAAGCCAGAAGGAAAAACACCAATACAGTATACTAACGCATATATATGGGATTTAGAAAGATGGTAACAATCACCCTGTGTATGAGACAGCAAAAGTGACGCTGATGTATGGAACAGTCTTATGGAATCTGTGGGAGAGGGAGAGGGTGGGAAGATTTGGGAGAATGGCATTGAAACATGTAAAATATCATGTATGAAACGAGATGCCAGTCCAGGTTCAATGCACAATACTGGATGCTTGGGGCTAGTGCACTGGGATGACCCAGAGGGATGGTATGGGGAGGGAGGAGGGTTCAGGATGGGGAGCACATGTATACCTGTGATGGATTCATTTTGATATTTGGCAAAACTAATACAATTATGTTAGGTTTAAAAATAAAATTAAATTTAAAAAAAAATTAAAAAAAAAAAAAAAAGAACTGGACAAGGAACAACAGACTGGTTCCAAATAGGAAAAGGAGTATGTCAAGGCTGTATATTGTCACCCTGCTTATTTAACTTATATGCAG
>NW_011495050.1:14541679-14541994 GCF_000754665.1 Bison bison bison | reverse complement strand
CGCTTACTCCTTGGAAGGAAAGTTATGACCAACCTAGATAGCATACTGAAAAGCAGAGACATTACTTTGCCAACAAAGGTCCATCTAGTCAAGGCTATGGTTTTTTCCAGTGGTCATGTATGGATGTGAGAGTCGGACTGTGAAGAAACCTGAGTGCCAAAGAATTGATGCTTTTGAACTGTGGTGTTGGAGAAGACTCTTGAGAGTCCCTTGGACTCTCAACCAGTCCATTCTGAAAGAGATCAGCCCTAGGATTTCTTTGGAAGGAATGATGCTAAAGCTGAAACTCCAGTACTTTGGCCACCTCATGCGAAG
>NW_011495050.1:14531679-14541390 GCF_000754665.1 Bison bison bison | reverse complement strand
AGAGAAGGGACGGCAGAGGATGAGATGGCTGGATGGCATCACTGACTCGATGGACGTGAGTCTGAGTGAACTCTGGGAGTTGGTGATGGACAGGGAGGCTTGGCATGCTGTGATTCATGGGGTCGCAAAGAGTCGGACATGACTGAGTGACTGAACTGAACTGAATTGAATCAAAATTGAAATTTTTTCAATAGATTTATAATGCCTTTTCTGAAATGAGGTATTCTTCAATTAGAAAGCAAATAAAAATAAAAGAATTTTGATAACAATTTTAGTGAGTAGTACATCTGACGAAAGAATTCTGATAGGAAAATAATGTAATGACAGTCCTTACCTAAATGTATATGAATTAAGACACCCTACATCAAAATGAGATGTTAATAAAATTAGAGATTTTGGCATGGAGATTAGCAGGGAAATCAAAAGCTCTGACATAAAAAATAAAATATATGACTTGGGAAAGTGTATACCCTAATTTCATGAAGTTCAATTTTCAAACAGGATTTAGATCATTGATCTCTGAGTTCATTTACTCTTATCTTAGAAAAATGAAGCTTTCTCTTTTAAGGAAAAAGCACTTATTTTAAAGACAGAGAGTATATACTACAACATGTTAATGACTTCAGTATAAACGAATCAGAAATATATGGATTGAGTTTACTTCTCAAAGCACAGGGCTTGTAAGTTAAAGGAAAATCCCTTCAGGTTATGCGTCTCATCAAACTTAGAACAAACTAGGTTTAAGATGTAAAAAATACACAAACTGGCCAAAAGTACCCATCCCTGAATTAAACAAAACACCACAATCATAAAATTCTATTTATACTATGCAGAAGGGAATATCATGAGAAACTCCAATAATTACTAGAAGGAGAAATACACTTCTTCAGGAAATCCTAAGGCTAACTATACTCTCTTCCAAAAATGTATTTATAACAATTTTAGAAATTTCATCAAAGTATCAAGGAATTTATGAATGTAAAATTGCTCTGCAAAGTGATATTCCAATACGAAATATAGTGATAACTCTGTTTAAGATGCTTTTTCTTTTATAAACACCTACTTTCTACACTCCTCATCCTAGACTCATACCACCACTTTTCCTTTCTCGTACACACAGAGACACACACAACATACATTTTAAACTTCTTTACAATATGCTAAACCATTTCAAAGATTCTGATGCTGTGGTGACTCTATAATGTGTTGACATAGCTACCTGATTAATTGATCCATATATCTCAGAATTCCTTTCCCTATATATCTCATAACAGAATCTATAAGAGAGGATCTTGTGGGAAGTTTTGAAGGGAGAAGTAAAGCAGTGGTGATTTTGTTCTTCAGCCACATAATTGCTTATCTTCTGACTCACCTCATGGACATGGGGCAGTAGCCAGGTCTATATTTCCCCATCCTTCTTTGTACTGTCCTTCAGCATTTCCAACTCCTAGGAAGGAGTTTGCATATAGTGCTATGATTAACAGGACTAGATTTTCTACGATTATACATAGGAGGCACCACTCTGTATATTTTACTCAGTCATTCTTCACTAAGTATGATAATCCCTAGGTCTATCCACGTTGCTGCAAATGGCATTATCTCATTCTTTTAAATGGCTAAGTAATATCTCATTGTATGAATACATATATGTATCACATCTTCTTTATCCATTTATTTGTCAATGGACATTTAAGTTGTTCTTTCAGTTCAGTTCAGTCGCTCAGTCGTGTCCGACTCTTTGAGACCCCATGAACTGCAGCATGCCAAGCTTCTGTCCATCACCAACTCCTGGAGTTTACCCAAACTCATGTCCATTGAGTCAGTGATGCTATCAAACCACCTCATCCTCTGTTGTCTCCTTCTCCTCCAGCCCTCAATCTTTCCCAACATCAGGGTCTTTTCAAATGAGTCAGCTCTTCACATCAGGTGGCCAAAGTACTGGAGTTTCAGCTTCAACATCAGTCCTTCCAATGAATACTCAGGACTGATCTTTAGGATGGACTGGTTGGATCTCCTTGAAGTCCAAGGAACTCTCAAGAGTCTTCTTCAACAACACAGTTCAAAATCATCAATTCTTTAGCACTCAGCTTTCTTCACAGTCCAACTCTCACATCCATACATGACCACTGGAAAAGCCATAGCCTTGACTAGATGGACCTTTGTTGGCAAAGTAATGTCTCTGCTTTTCAATATGCTATCTAGGTTGGTCATAACTTTTCTTCCAAGGAGTAAGCGTCTTTTAATTTCATGGCTGCAGTCACCATCTGCAGTGATTTTGGAGCCCAAAAAAATAAAGTCTGACACTGTTTCCACTGTTTCCCCATCTATTCACCTTGGCTATTGTAGACAGTGTGCAATGAACACTGGAATGCATGTAGCATTTCAGATCACGTTATTCTCCACATATATGCCCAGGAGCAGGATTGAAGGATCATATGGTAGCTCTACTTTTAGTTTTTTAAAGAATCTCCATACTGTTCTTCACAGTAACTATACCAATTTACATTCCCATCAATAGTGTCAGAGGGTTCCCTTCTCTCCAAACCTTCTCTAGCATTCACTGTTTGTGGATTTTTTGATGATAGCCATTTTTACTGGTGTGAGATGATATCTCATTGTAGTTTTGATTTTCATTTCTCTAATAATTAGCAGTGTTAAACGTCTTTTCATGTGCCTCTTGGCCATCTGTATGTCTTCTTTGGAGAAATGTCTATTTAAGTCTTCTGCCTATTTTTTATTGAGTTGTTTGTTTTTATGATATTAAGTCACGAGTTGTTTATACATTGTGGAGACTAATTCCTTGTCAGTCACATCGTTTTCAAATATTTTTCCCATTCTGTGGGATGTCTATTAACTTTGTTTATGATTGCCTTTGCTGTGCAAAAACTTTTGAGTTTAACTAGGTCCCATTTACTTATTTTTATTTCCATTACTCTGGGAGACCGATCAAAAAAATAATGCTGTGACTTAAGTTATAGAGTGCTCTGCCTATGTTTTCCTCTAAGAGTTTTACTGTATCTAGTTTTACATTTAGGTCTTTAATCCATTTTGAGTTTATTTTTATGTATGGTGTTAACAAGTGTTCTAATTTCCTTTTTTTTTTTTTTTTGCAGCTGTCCAGTTTTCCCAGCATCATTCATTGAACAGACTGTCTTTCTTCCATTATATAGTCTTGCCTTCTTTGTTATAGGTTAATAGACCATAGGTGTGTCGGTTTATTTCTGGGCTTTCTTCCTGTTTCACTGATCTATACTTTTGTTTTTGTGCCAGTACCATACTGTTTTGATGACAATATTTTTGATAGAAATGAATACTGGAAAGCTCACTGAAGATCAGCTTGTTTACTATCTCTACTCTCCAGATGAGAAGCTTGGAAGAGACGTCCAGGTGACAGGCTATTGGAACCAGGGGGAGGCGGACCAGGCATGGCCATTCCACGACTCACTCTTCCATAAGACCATGTTATGCAACAATTCCAGCTCCCTGGAGAATCTTTAATGTTATTTCCTTGTTATTTTGGTGACAGGGTATTTAAAAAATAAGGTCTGTGCTTCAGATGACAAAATGCTTTAGAAACAAAAAAGCCCATTTTCTTCATAGCTGCTTGTGAAGGTCTATTTTCTGATTTTGACATTTATTTGGAATCCAGATTCTACTGTATAACCTAATATGAGTCATGGAGCTAATTAATATAAGTGTGAAAAATCTCAGGGGGAAGTTGGAGAAGAGAGGAAAAGCAACATTCTTAAAGTTCAAGCTGCTTTCCTGGACCATTTTATGGCATTTATTGTCTGCTCTTCTCAAATACCAAATTCAAACACTAAGCTGAGATTTCTCTTCTCTCCAAATCTTTATCACTTGTTCTGAACAAAGAACATATGGACTTTGCCTACACCTATGTGTCTGAGAAACTGTAGGCAAACAGCTATGAGAGGAGCCCCAACAATGACCTTCTGATGTACAGAAATCAAGATGCCTCCCTCATTTAATTTACCAGAGGGGAGGCGCCATGCTTGACAAACATACTCTGGCAAACTGGCAGTTTTGCAATCTCTGTGGTCCTGGGTCTTTCTGATACCTTTCAAATATCAAAATAGCAGCTTGCCTTGACAATTTTCCTACAGTGGATTAAAGAAAAACATCTCTAAAAGCTGCTTGCTGTAATATTAATACTTCTTGCAAAAGGTCTGCTGGGAGAACAGATGAATAATAAAAAGAATAATCATAATGACAAAAAAAGAGTACTAGTATTTTTTTAAAGTGAAGTGAAGTCGCTCAGTCGTGTCCGACTCTTTGCAACCCCTTGGACTGTAGCCTACCAGGCTCCTCCGTTCCTGGGATTTTCCAGGCAAGAGTACTGGAGTGGGTTGCCATTCCTGGTCAGAGGCAATAAGAACTGGCAAGGGTCTCAGTACAAATTCAAGGGCTTGTTCTTGTTCTCTTCCACTGTATATTTTGGGTTTCCAGCTTTTCTTGCTCTCCTGCACTTTATACCACCTCTCCTTTCCAACTACCTTTCCTTAGGACTTCAAGTTTAACCATCATGTGAAAAAAAAAAAAAAAAAAACTAGCTTTACAGTGTGTGCTTAATGAGCTCCCACTGTTGCATTAGGTCAAATCCTTGAAATGTAATGGCTAAGACACCCAAGTATGCACACATACACACACCACAACCCAGCTGTTTTGCTTCTCTAAAACTAGATTTGTACAGACACTCAGAACTTAAGATTCAGTAGAAGCAGGTGGGTATATGTTGGAATCAAAAAGACCCTCAAAGTGTACTACCATTTACACAGCTACATGCACTGACTTTACTAAGCTTCAGTAATCAAAACACTATGGTACTGACACAAAGCCAGACACAGAGATCAATGAAACTGGACAGAAAGCTCAGAAATAAACCCATCTGCTTACGATAAATTAATTTATGATAAAGGAGGTTAGAATACACAATGCCGAAAAGACAGTCTCTTCAATAAGTTGTGCTAGTAAAAAGGACAACTACATGTAAAAGAATGAAATTAAAACATTCTCTAATATATAAAGATAAATTCAAAATGAATTAAAGCCCTAAGTGTAAGTAAGACTGGATACCATAAAACTCTTAGAGAAAAACGTAGGCAGAAAACTCTTTGACAAAAATTGCAGCAATATCTTTATGAATCCATCTCCCAGAGTAATGGAAATAACAAAAATAAACAAATAGGACTTAATTAAACTTAATAGCTTTTGCACAGCAAAGGAAACCATATATAAAACAAAAATGCAACCTATGGATTTGAAGAAAATACTTGTAACCAATGCTACTGGGAGGGGATTAATTTCTAAAATATAAAAACAGTTCATGCAGGTCAACATAAAAAAACCAAATAACCCAAATAAAAAATGGGCAGGAGACCTAAATTGACTTTTCTCCAAAGAAGACATACAGATGAACAACAGACACATAAAGAGATGTTCAGTATCACTAATTTATTAGAGAAATGTGAATTAAAGCAACAATGAGGTATATCACCTCAGACAGACAGGTCACCATTAAAATGTCTATACAATAAATATTGGAGCAGATGCAGAGAAAAAGGAACCCTCCTACACTGTGGTGGGAATGCAAATTGGTGCAGCCATAGACCAGTATGGAAGTTTCTTAAAAATCTAAAAATAGAATCATCATACCTTGTAATTCCACTTATGGGTATATATCTGGAGAAAACTCTAATTCAGAAAGATACATGCACCCCAATGTTCACAGCAGCAGCATTTACATTAGCCAAGACTTGGAAGCAATCTAAATGTTCATCAACAGACGAATGGATGAAGAAGATATGGTTATATATACACAGTGGAATATTACTCAGCCATAAGAAAAATGAAATAACGCCATTTGTAGCAACACAGACGGACCTAGAGATTACCATTGTGAGTGAAGTCACACAGAGAAAGACAAATATCATGTTATCACTTGTATGTGCAATCTAAAAAGAATATACAAATGAACTTATTTACAAAACAAATAGACTCATAGACACAAAAAACAATCCTATGTGTATTGATTCTGTATCCTACAACTTTACTAAATTCATTTATTAGCTCTAGTAATTTTCTGATGATATCTTTAGGGTTTTCTATGTATAGTATCATGTAGTTTGCAAACAGAGTTTTACTTCTTTTACAATCTGGATTTCTTTTATTTCTTTTTCTCTCTGACTTCTGTGGCTAGGACTTCCAAAACTATGTTGAATAATAATGGTGAAACTGGGTATCCTTGTCTTATTCCTAATCCTAGAAGAAATTCTTTTAGTTTTTCACCATTGAGAATAATGTTTGCTGTGGGTTTGTCATATATGGCCTTTATTATGTTAAGCTAGGTTCTTTTTAACACACACACAGGTTCCTTCTATGCCCATTTTCCGGAGAGTTTTTCTTATAAGTGGGTGTTGAATTTTTTTGAAAGTTTTTCCTGTATCATTGAGATTATCATATAATTTGTATCTTTCAATTTGCTAGTATGGTGTATCACACTGATCAATTTGTGTATATTGAAGAATACTTGCATCCTTGGGATAAACCCCACTTGATCATCGTGTATGATACTTTTAATGTGTCATTGAATTCTATTTGTTGAGGATTTTTGCATCTATGTTCATCAGTGATACTGGCCTGTAATTTTCTTTTTTTGTGATATCTTTGTTTGATTTTGGTATCAGGGTGCTGGTGGCCTTGTAGAATGACTTTGGGAGTGTTTCTCCCTCTGCAATTTCTTGGAAGAGCTTGAGAATGATAGGAGCTAACAATGAAAAATCAGAAAGAGAGATTAAAGAACCAATCCCATTCACCATTACAATAAAAAGAATAAAATACCTAGGAATAAATCCACCTAAGAAGAAAAAGTCCTATATGCAGAAATCTACAGTACACTGATGAAAGAAATCAAAAATGATACAGATGGAGAGATATATCATGTTCCTGAATTGGAAGACTCAATATTGTGAAAATGATTATACTACCCAAAGCAGTCTACAGATTCAATACAATCTCTATCAAATTATCAATGGCACTTTTCACAGACCTTGAACAAAAAATTTTACAATTTGTATGAAAAGAAGAAAACATTGAATAGCCAAAGCAATCTGGAGAAAGAAAAAGTGATCTGGAGGAATAAGGCTCCCCGACTTCATACTATGCTATAAATTAATCAAGACAGTATGGTACTGGCACAAAAACAGAAATCTAGATCAATGGAACAGGATAAAAAGTCCAGAGATAAACCAATGCACCTATGGTCACCAAATCTATGACAAAGGAGGCAAGAATATACAATGGAGAAAACCTCTTCAGTAAGTGGTGCTGGGAAAACTGGACAGTTGTATGTAAAAGAATGAAATTAGAACACTCCCTAACTCTATGCACAAAAAAACTCAAAGTGGATTAAAAACCCAAATGTAAGACTAAGCACTATAACACTCTTAAAGGAAAACAGGTATAACCCTTTCACATAAATTGCAGCAAGATCTTTTTTTGACCCACCTCTTAAGAGTAATAAAAATAAAAACAAAAATAAACAAATGGGACCTAATTAAACTCAAAAGCATTTGCACAGCAAAGGAAACATAAACAAGACCAAAAGGCAACCCTCAGAATGAGGGCATATTTGCAAATGGAGCAATGGACAAAGGATTAATCTCTAAAATATGCAGGAAGCTCATGCAGTTAAATATCAGAAAAACAAACAACCCAATCAAAAATTGGACAGAAGATCTAAACAGACATTTCTCCACAGAAGATATACTCATGGCCAATAAACACATGAAAAGATGCTCAACATCACTCACTATTAGAGAAATGCAAATCAAAAAGTACAATAAGGTATCAGTTCACAAGGGTCAGAATGGCCATCATCAAAATATCTACAAACAATAAATTCTGGAGAAGATGTGGAGAAAGGGAACCCTCTTGAACTGTTGGTGGGAATGTAAATTGATACAGCCACTATGGAGAACAGTATGCAGATTCCTTAATAAACTAAGAATAAAACTACCATATGACCCAGCAATCCCACTACTAGGTATATACCCTGAGAAAATCATAACTGAAAAAGACACATGTACCCCAATATTCATTACAGCACTATTTGCAATAGCCAGTACATGTAAACAACCTAGACATTCGTTGATAGATGAACAGATAAAGAAGCTGTGGTACATATGCACACCAAAATATTACTCAGCCATAAAAATGAATATGAGTCAGTTGAACTGAGGTGGATGAAGCTAAAGACTGTTATACAGAGTGAAGTAAATCAGGAAGGAAAGTAAAACATATATTAACACATATATATGGAATCTAGAAAAATGGTACTGATGAACCTATTTGCACAGCAGGAATAGAGATGCAGACATAGAGAACAGACTTATGGACATAACGGGGGAAGGAGAGGGCAAAACAAATTGAGACAGTAGCACTGAAACATAAACATTCCATATGAAAAACAGATAGTTCGTAAGTAGGAAGTTGTGGTGTAACACAGGGATCTCACCCTGTGACAACTAGAGGGGTAGGATGAGGGACTGGGGGCGAGGCTACATAAGGAGGGGATATACATATACTTAAGGCTCATTCACAAGGTTGTACAGAGGAAACCAACACAATACTGTTAAGCAATTATCCTGCAATTAAAAATAAATTTAAAAAATAACCTTATGGTTATTAAAGGGAGAATGGGGGAAGGAGAGATAAATTAGGAGATTTGTAATGTGATTTGTAGATATAACCTACTATATAAAAAACAAATAGCATATATTAATGCATATATGTGGAATCTAGAAAAATGGTACCTCTTTGAAAGGCAGGAATAGAGACACAGAATTACAGAATAGACATGTGGACACGAGGGAGGGGGAAGGGGGGAAGGGAGGTCGAAACAAATTGGGAGATTGGAACTGATACATTAGGTTGGTGCAAAAGCAATTGTGGTTTTACACACTTGAACTTTGCTGTTTGACATTGGATTAAGTTTTATAAGTGATTATGTTCTATAATGTGCATTCCTCGCTTTTTTTGGCTAATGATTTATTGCTTGCTGTTTATTTTATATTTATTTAAGACTATAGAAATCAGTTCAGTTCAGTTCAGTCGCTCAGTCGTGTCCAACTCTTTGTGACCCCATGAATCACAGCACGCCAGGCCTCCCTGTCCATCACCAACTCCCAGAGTTCACCCAGACTCAAGTCCATCGAGTAAGTGATGCCATCCAGCCATCTCATCCTCTGTCGTCCCCTTCTCCTCCTGCCCCCAATCCCTCCCAGCATCAGGGTCTTTTTCAATGAGTCAACTCTATGCATGAGGTGGCTAAAGTACTGGAGTTTCAGCTTTAGCATCATTCCTTCCAAAGAAATCCCAGGGCTGATCTCCTTCAGAATGGACTGGTTGGATCTCCTTGCAGTCCAAGGGACTCTCAAGAGTCTTCTCCAACACCACAGTTCAAAAGCATCAATTCTTCAGTGCTCAGCTTTCTTCACAGTCCAACTCTCACATCCATACATGACCACAGGAAAAACCATAGCCTTGACTAGACAGACCTTTGTTGGCAAAGTAATGTCCCTGCTTTTGAATATGCTATCTATCTAGGTCGGTCATAACTTTCCTTCCAAGGAGTAAGCGTCTTTTAATTTCATGGCTGCAGTCACCATCTGCAGTGATTTTGGAGCCCAAAAA
>NW_011495050.1:14522616-14531519 GCF_000754665.1 Bison bison bison | reverse complement strand
CAGGGTGTCATCTGCATATCTGAGGTTATTGATATTTCTCCTGGCAATCTTGATTCCAGCTTGTGTTTCTTCCAGTCCAGCGTTTCTCATGATGTACTCTGCATATAAGTTAAATAAGCAGGGTGACAATATACAGCCTTGATGTACTCCTTTTCCTATTTGGAACCAGTCTGTTGTTCCATGTCCAGTTCTAACTGTTGCTTCCTGACCTGCATACAAATTTCTCAAGAGGCAGGTCAGATGGTCTGGTATTCCCATCTCTTTCAGAATTTTCCACAGTTTATTGTGATCCACACAGTCAAAGGCTTTGGCATAGTCAATAAAGCAGAAATAGATGTTTTTCTGGAACTCTCTTGCTTTTCCCATGATCCAGCGGATGTTGGCAATTTGATCTCTGGTTCCTCTGCCTTTTCTAAAACCAGCTTGAACATCTGGAAGTTCACGGTTCACATATTGCTGAAGCCTGGCTTGGAGAATTTTGAGCATTACTTTACTAGCGTGTGAGATGAGTGCAATTGTGCGGTAGTTTGAGCATTCTTTGGCATTGCGTTTCTCTGGGATTGGAATGAAAACTGACCTTTTCCAGCCCTGTGGCCACTGCTGAGTTTTCCAGATTTGCTGGCATATTGAGTGTAGCACTTTCACAGCATCATCTTTCAGGATTTGGAATAGCTCAACTGGAATTCCATCACCTCCACTAGCTTTGTTTGTAGTGATGCTTTCTAAGGCCTACTTGACTTCACACTCCAGATGTCTGGCTCTAGGTCAGTGATCACACCATCATGATTATTTGGGTCATGAAGATCTTTTTTGTACAGTTCTTCTGTGTATCTTGCCACCTCTTCTTAATAGCTCCTGCTTCTGTTAGGCCCATACCATTTCTGTCCTTTATCGAGCCCATCTTTGCATTAAATGTTCCCTTGGTATCTCTAATTTTCTTGAAGAGATCTCTAGTCTTTCCCATTCTGTTGTTTTCCTCTATTTCTTTGCATTGATCGCTGAGAAAGGCTTTCTTATCTCTTCTTGCTATTCTTTGGAACTCTGCATTCAGATGCTTATATCTTTCCTTTTCTCCTTTGCCTTTCACTTCTCTTCTTTTCACAGCTATTTGTAAGGCCTCCCCTGACAACCATTTTGCTTTTTTGCACTTGTTTTCCATGGGGATGGTCTTGATCCCTGTCTCCTGTCAGGGAGACAATGTCTCTAACAGTGTCACTAACCTCATTCTATAGTTCATCAGGCACTGTATCTATCAGATCTAGGCCCTTAAATCTATTTCTCACTTCCACTGTATAATCATAAGGGATTTGATTTAGGTCATACCTGAATGGTCTAGTGATTTTCCCTACTTTTTTCAATTTAAGTCTGAATTTGGCAATAAGGAGTTCATAATCTGAGCCACAGTCAGCTCCCGGTCTTGTTTTTGCTGACTGTATAGCGCTTCTCCATCTTTGGCTGCAAAGAATATAATCAATCTGATTTCGGTGTTGACCATCTGGTGATGTCCATGTGTAGAGTCTTCTCTTGTGTTGTTGGAAGAGGGTGTTTGTTATGATCAGTGCATTCTCTTGGCAAAACTCTATTAGTCTTTGCCCTGCTTCATTCCGTATTCCAAGGCCAAATTTTCCTGTTACTCCAGGTGTTTCTTGACTTCCTACTTTTGCATTCCAGTCCCCTATAATGAAAAGGACATCTTTTTTGGGTGTTAGTTCTAAAAGGTCTTGTAAGTCTTCATAGAACTGTTCAACTTCAGCTTCTCCAGCATTATTGGTTGGGGCATAGACTTGGATTACTGTGATATTGAATGGTTTGCCTTGGAAACAAACAGAAATAATGTTAGACAAAAAGCAAATTCGAGCAATTTTTTTTTTTTTTTAATTCAAGTTCAAAATGGCTTGTAAAGCAGCAGGGACAACTGGCAACAGCAACAGTGCATTTGGCCCAGGAACTGCTAAAGAATGTACAGTGCAGTGGGGGTTCAAGAAGTTTTGCAAAGGCAACAAGAGCCTTGAAGATGAGGAGCATAGTGCCCAGCCATGGAGGTTGACAATTACCAACTTAGACCAATCACGGAAGCTCTTACAACTACACAAGATGTTGGTGAAGAACTCAATGTTGACCATTCTATGGTTATTTGGCATTGAAGCAAATTGGAAAAGTGAAAAAGCTCGATAAGTGGGTGCCTAATGAGCTGACCAAAACCAAAAAAATCATTTTTAAGTGTCATCATCTCTTATTCTATGAAACAACAGTGAACTATTTCTTCATTGGATTGTGAACTGCAACAAAAAGTGGATTTTATAAGACAACCGGCAATGACCAGCTCAGTGGTTGGACTGAGAAGAGGCACTTCCCAAAGCCAAACTTGCACCAGAAAAAGGTCACGGTCACTGTTTGGTGGTCTATTGCCCTTCTGATCCACTACAACTTTCTGAATCTCGGCAAAACCATTACATCTGAGAATTATGCTCATCAGATCAATGCACCAAAAACTGCAATGCCTGCAGCCTGTATTGGTCAATAGAAAGGGCCCAATTCTTCTTCACAATGCCCAACTGCAAGTCATACAATCAATGCTTCAAAAGTTGAACAAATTGGGCTACAAACTTTTGCCTCATCTACCATATTCACCTGACCTCTTGCCAATGACTATCACTTCTTGAAGCATCTCAACAACTTTTTGCAGGGAAAATACTCCCACAACCAGCAGTAGAAAGTGCTTTCCAAGAGTTCATTGCATTCTGAAGCATGGGTTTTTATGCTGTAGGAATAAACAAATTTATTTCTCATTGGCAAAAATGTATTGATTGTAATGGTTCCTACTTTGATTAATAAAGATGTGAGCCTAGTTGCAATGATTAAAAATTCACAGTCCAAAACCACAATTATTTCTGTACCAACCTAATATTAATATATACACTGCTACTGCTGCTAAGTCACTTCAGTCGTGTCTGACTCTGTGCGACCCCATAGATGGCAGCCCACCAGGCTCCCCCGTCCCTGGGATTCTCCAGGCAAGAACACTGGAGTGGGTTGCCATTTCCTTCTCCAATGCATGAAAGTGAAAAGTGAAAGTGAAGTCACTCAGTCATGTTGGACCCTTAGTGACTCCATGGACTGCAGCCTACCAGGCTCCTCTGTCCATGGGATTTTCCAGCCAAGAGTACTGGAGTGGGGTGCCACTGCCTTCTCTGATATATATACACTATCATGTGTAACAAAGGTAGCTGGTGGGAACCTGCTATATAGCACGTGAAGCTCAGCTCAGGTACTCTGTGATGACCTAGATAGGTGGGATCGGGAAAGGAGTGGGAGGGAGATTCCAGAGGGAGGGGGATATGTGTATATGTGTATACATATACCTGATTCATTTAATTGTACAGCAGAAACAAATACAACATTGTAAAACAATTATACTACAATTAAAAAACATGAAAAAAACAGATAAATGACAAGGACCTACTACTGTAAAGGAAACTTTAGTAAATATGTTGTAATAGCCTACAATGGAAAAGAATACAAAATTATACACACACACACACACACCTGAATCATTTCGCTGTACACCTCAAACCAACACAATATTGTAAATTTGTAAATTAACTATACTTCAACTACAAAAAGGAATTTAAAAGAAGAGGATTTTTCTCAACTCTGTAATTTTATAAATTTTATACCTAATAAATTAAGAAATAATTTTAGGGGAATTCCTTGGTGGTTCAGTGGTTAGGATTCTGTACTTCCTGTGCAGGGAGCACTGGTTTGATTCCTAATCAGGGAACTAATAAGATTGTACATGCTATGCAGTGTGGCCAGAAAAAGGAAAAGGAAAAGAAATAATTTTTAGAATTCAGTTTTCATATGTACTTTAATAAATTAATAGGAGATAGTAATTAATCATTAAATGTATTTTCTCTTCATCTATATTGGTTTCATATGTTTTTAATATACTATGTGCTAATATATATATATATATATAGCACATATATATATATATATATATAATTCAAGCATATATTTTCAGAGTTGCATATCAGACTTAACTTCTAGTCTATGCTTGCTCCACTAATCCAAGGATCATAGTGATTATAATTTGATAACTAAAGCTTCAGTGCTCATTTGTGACTTTCTTAAATGACCCTTTCTGAATCAATATTTTTGACTCAATCTGGAAAGCACGTAAGTACATATAAGAAATGTGATTAAAATCTTCCAATTATGTTGGGAAATGGGACTGAAAACATTGAAAGTCTATGACACCAAGATGAGAAACAACTCCTAGAAGGAGAAATCATTTGTCCTCCTGACATTCTCTAGTTATAGTTATCCTTACACCCCAAAGCATTACCTCATTACTATCTGCTCCCAAATTTCAACTCTAACCCTTGACACTGTTTAGTGAGGCAATGGGAACAGGTCTGGACTGCCTAAACCCTGTGAAACTATTACAAGATCTGAATCTTGTCTGCAAACATATATTCCAGAGCTCAAATCTCACTGGGAAAAGACATCAATTCAGAGAAAATCTTTGCCAGAGTTTAAAGAAAAGTCTGGGTGAAGAGAAGGTCAAAATGATAGCTACATATGTTAAGTAATAGACCTTGAAAATGGATATGAAATTAAATATTACAATGAAACATGAGAAGTATAGTCAAGGAATGATAATAAATGGAATAATTTGAAAAAGCAAAATGTAGTCAGTGTAATAAGGATAAGTACTAATGAAGGAATAAGAAACCTGAATGCCATTAAGACTGGGCACTGTTATTAATTTGATAGAATTGAGATGAAAAATAACACTAGATTGTTGAAGATATAAACTGCTTCTGAAGTTTCCTCGTGTTCTTTATTAAATCTTAATGCAATTTACTTATTGCTCACTGATCCACTTATGTATAAGCATTAAATGTATATCTACTAAGTACATGAAACTATGCTAGAAATTTAATAGGAAGCAGAAGAAATACAAAACGTAGCCCACATATCCTACAATATACTACAATCTGGCATCTGCATTAACAATAGTGTAATATAGTATTAGTGTAAATGCCAAAAGGAAAGAGAAAAAAACAGACAATAGATACTATGGGAGTTCAAAACAGGGAGTCACTGTGAACTTGGGCAGCAAGGAAAGGCATCTTGGATAATTAAGATGTGAGTTTTCACTTAAAGAATGAGTGGGATTTGGCACTGGTGGTATAATGGTAAGTATAGTTACTTTCCAAAGAATGAGTACAAGTTGAATTTGTGATGGAATGGGGGTCAAACCATCCACAAGAAGGTTTTCAAAAGGAAATACTGTATTTTCTGAAGGGGAATGAACCCTGATTCATCTGTTCTTCCTCACTGCCCCACATCTAGTTAATTACAAATCCTGCTAAGTTTACATTATGCATATATACACATCCCCACTCCTTTCCATATTCACTGTCACCCGAAACCACGCCATCACTTTCTGTCGTCTGAATCACTGAAACATGCCCAACCGTTTCTTCTTCCAGTTATATACTAGCCAGTGTTGGAGTATCTAGGTAAATATTAGTAAGTCCTCTGGTCAAAAGGGACATAGAATCAGAGTTATAGATATAAAGTATCACAACAAAAGTTATAATCTCTATGAGGAGTCAGTGAATTAAGGCCAAATACAGCCCATGACTGCTTGTTTTCAGAAATGAAATTGCACTGGACACAGACAAACCCATTTGTTTCCACACCGTCTATGGCTATCTTCATACTAAAAAATAAAATAAATAGCAGAGGTAAGTAGTTGCTGTAAGATCATCTGGGATACAAACCCAAACTACTTATTAATTGGTCCTTTACAGAAAGTATTCTGACCCTGATATACTAATGGACCAAATGCAAAAGTGATGGCAGTAATCTTGGATGTAAATAAATGAATCACTTTCATATGTATTTTTAATCATATATATTTTATGTCTACATGTATACATATATTAAACTAACTGATTTATCCAAATGTTGCAGGCACTGATAAACACCTAAGGAAGAGTAGGAGACAGACAAAAAGTAGAAAAACCAAAGCACTGATTTTTACCAAAAGATATAGAACACTAATACTCATAGAATATTATCATTGTAATATTCCTTAAGAAATGGAAATCATATTTTACTCTAAGAAATTAATAGCTGCAAAAATAACAACAACCTGGGAGGTATAGCAATTCCATGAAGTTTAACTTCTCATCTGATTTCGAATACTGAACAGACAGGTACCAGATAAACCTTGCTTTTGACTTTCAGGAAACTTCTGCTACCACTGAATCCACCATAACAGAAAATGAAGTCCAGCATTCAGTCTTGGAAAAACACCAGGGGTGCCTCAATGGCTTACATAAGAAAAAAATGTGAAGTAGAAAACAGCAGTACACTCTGGGAATACTAAAAATACTCATTAATTTCTTTGAGGCAATTTATCTGATGACTGTGATACACAAGTACAGGGCTTCCCAGGTGACTCAGTGGGTAAAAAATCCACCTGCAATACAGGAGACACAGGAGACATGAATTCGACTCCTGAATCGGGAGGGTCCCTTGGAGGAGGACATGGCAACCCACTCCAGTATTCTTGCCTAGAGAATCCCATGGACAGAGGAGCCTGGAGGGTTAAAGTCCATGGGGTGGCAAAGAGTCAGACACGACCGAAGTGACTGAGCATGCACACACACATGTATACACAAGTTCAGATAGGATGAAGGGAAACATTCAATCACCTGTCAACAGTGGGAGATGTCAGAACACCTTGGTTGCAAATGACAAATATTCAAGCTGAGCGAGAGCATGTCAAAGAGGGAGATTTACTGGCAAACATAACAAAAGGTCTCAAAGATTATGTGCAGCCCATCTCAGAGATTCCAGCTGAGCTATTTAAAAATCCTAAAAGATGATGCTGTTAAAGTGCTGCACTCAATATGTCAGCAAATTTGGAAAACTCAGCAAAGGCCACAGGACTAGAAAAGGTCCATTTTCATTCCAATCCCAAAGAAGGGCAATGCCAAAGAATATTCAAACTACCATACAATTGCACTTGTTTCACATGCTAGTAAGATTACGCTCAAAATCCTGCATGTTAGGCTTCAGCAGTACATGAACCGAGAACTTTCAGAGGTAAAAGCTGGGTTTAGAAAAGGCAGAGGAACAGCGATCAAATTGCCGACATTCGTGAGATCATAGAGAAAGAAGGGAATTCCAGAAAAACATCTGCTTCGTTGACTACTCTAAAGCCTTTGACTGTGTGGATTACAACAAACAGTGGAAAATTCTTAAAGGGATGGGAATACCAGATTACCTTACCTGCCTCCTGAGAAACCTGTATGTGGGTCAAGAAGCAACAGTGAGAACAGGAGATGGAGCAACTGACTGGTTTCAATTTAGAAACAAGTACATCAAGGCTGTATATTGTTACCCTACTTACTTAGCTTTGCTGACAAAAAACTATGATTTTTCCAGTGGTCCTATATGAATGTGAGAGTTGGTCCATAAAGAAGGCTGAGTGCTAAAGAATCAAGGCTTTTGAATTGTGCTGCTGGAGAAGACTCTTAAGAGTCCTGTGGACTGCAAGGAGATCAAACCAGTCCATCCTAAAGGAAATCAACCCTGAAGATACACTGGAAAGACTGATGTTAAAGCTGAAGCTCCAATACTTAGGCCACCTGATGCAAAGAGGTGACTCATTGGAAAAGACCCTGATGCTGGGAAAGAATGAAGGCATAAGGAGAAGGGGACAGCAGAGGATGAGATGGTTAGACAGTATCACCAACTCAATGGACATGAACCTGAACAAACTCGGGGGATAGTGAAGGACAGAGAAGCATGGCATGCCACAGTCCATGGAGTTGCAAAGAGTCACATATGACTTAGCAACTGAACAATAACAACAGCTCAGAGATGACAAATCCATGTGCTAAAATCTTTGGGACCCTTGATCCCTTCTCTATACTATTTCCCCATTTTAGCTTCATTTCTTTCTACTTTCTCCAAGGGGGATTTCCTTTACTTATGGTTATGGATTATAGAGTAAAAATGTGTTTTCCCCTACCCAGTTCCAGGTTGGAAAATTCTGAGGAGATATTGACTGATCTATGCCTTGGACCAAGTCAATTGGCTATGATGGGCTATGACCAAAGGTGGGAGATGGGTATCTGATGCCTTATTTTATAAGGAGAGATGTAGAAGTGCTAAACACACTTGCACAAAAGGCAGTGGCTACATAAGCTGCTGCTGCTGCTGCTGCTAAGTCGTATCAGTCGTGTCCCACTCTGTGCGACCCCATAGATGGCAGCCCAACAGGCTCCTCCATCCCTGGGATTCTCTAAGCAAGAACACTGGAGTGGGTTGCCATTTCCTTCTCCAATGGCTACATAAGCTACCAGCTACCAAATATTTCCTTTCCTGTGATTACCTCTGGCTAACTTACTAGGTAACTTACTGGATATAAAGATTAATGTGTCTGCAATGATAATAGATGTCCTATGGAATTTTTCCTGTTGTTCTCAAATTCAGCTAAGACTCAAACAAGACTACAAAAGCCAAATACACCTCATTTTCTTTTATAGATCTTTTACTGGCTACAATTCCCTACTGGCCCTCCTGAGAGATGCCAGTTCCAAAATTTTGGCCAAAGCTTAACTCTCCATTAGTTCCACTTTCAATTAATTTAAGGATGCGATTAGTAAAGAGAACATCAACTTTCAGGGCATGTAATGTTCAGCAAGAGTGGCTATGCTTACTTCAAATCTTATGTGGATTCTACCTTTCTGAGACACCAAAGATGTAAAACTCCAAAATAATTACTTTTAAAGATGAGGGAGCTTTTAAGAAGGGGACAACAACTTAGCCAGCAGAAACAAGCTAACTAGCTAAAAAAAAAAAAATATATATAT
>NW_011495050.1:14496097-14522516 GCF_000754665.1 Bison bison bison | reverse complement strand
TATATATTTTAGATTAGTAGGCATTTTTCTCTAAAACTATCCATCTAGTTCCTCACAAAATGTAAAGCCTATTTCCTCTTCCATAAATTTCAAGTCTGAACTTCTTAGATCAACATTCTCCATGGAGACAAGCAGTTTACACACAGCTACTACTGTTGACTATTGTTACACTTTTTATCATTATGTTGATTAATCTATAAATATTTACTTACAGTTTTTATTAATGTTTTCTTGACCTTTGACTCTGAAGCAGAGATAGGTCTTAAGATAAGCTATGTAAGCTCAGAGTAGAACCTATAGCATAACATCAAAACAAAAACCAGAGCTGTCAGAACAGATATGCTTTCCCATCTTAAAGGTAAAATATGAAAGTGCTTTGAACTCTTAACGATTTTCTTTGTATATTGAAGACTCGAGATCATTTTAGTGGGTCTACTTTCCACTTTGGGCTTACCTTGTGGCTCAGCTGGTAATGAATCTGCCTGCAATCCAGGAGACCTGGGTTTGATCCCTGGGTTGGGAAGATCCCCTGGAGCAGGGAACAGCTACCAACTCTAGTATTTTGGCCTGGAGAATTCCACGGACACAGTCCATGGGGTCACAAAGAGTTGGACACAACTGAGTGACTTTACTATAGAGAAAAGTTAATATTTTCCTATGTACTAATAGGATTTATTATTGTCTAATATTCATGGTTAATTAGTAGATAGGTGTTCCTTCAATCTAGTTAATCTGACTACTGTCAAAATGAAAACCTCGTATTTAGGTAAAATGATTCCAGCCATCATTTTTAAAGAACCATTCCCAAACACTGATAGAAAAGAAGCCTTTATATGAGTTAATCTCCTTGCTGCTGCTACTGCTGCTAAGTTGCTTCAGTCATGTCCAACTCTGTGCGACCCCATAGACGGCAGCCCACCAGGCTCCCCCGTCCCTGGGATTCTCCAGGCAAGAACACTGGAGTGGGTTGCCATTTCCTTCTCCAATGCAAGAAAGTGAAAAGTGAAAATGAAGTCGCTCAGTCGTGTGTGACTCTTCATGACCCCATGGACTACAGCCTACCAGGCTCCTCCATCCATGGGATTTTCCAGGCAAGAGTACTGGAGCGGGGTGCCATTACTGAGGGGGAATATTTTGCAAAATGTTACCCTGGGGACTTCTCAACTAAGTTGTTGCATCAATAAAATTGCTTTTCTGAGAATTTTCATGGTTGCAGTAGATATTTTGAAATATTTGTTTAAGAAATACAACCTAAAATAATTTCTACTATATGCTATGATGCAGAACTTTGGGGTCTTAATTCTTTCTATGTTCAATAAGACCTAGAACTGTTTGCTGAATAAATAATAGCCCTGACTAGGGAATTTTTGTTCCAAGGAAGACAGCTTTCTATTGAAGATCTGGTTAAAATTCTTGATTTTCAACTGAAAATATCACCTGTTTCCTATAAAATTAAGGGCAAAATTTTAGATATGCCCTTACCAGCAGCATAGAATATATGAATTACAGATTATTACCAGAATACAAAGCCTAAATCATTTTTGCCACCCAACAGTAGGCAAAATTTTCACTAAAATAAATCACATTAAGAAAGAATTGCCTGGAGCCCATGTAATTCATCTTTTTTTTTCACGTCAGATGAAAATATTAGAGAACTACATATATGAACATTTTATCATATCCCATCATCTGCCTACAATAAGGCGTGTGCAATAATCATTTCCCAAAGATAAACATGTCTTAATTCTTAAATATGTTACTTACATGGCAAAAGGGACTTAAGGTCTTGAGATGGGGAAATTATCCTGGATTATCCCAGTGAGCCCAACATAACCATAATAGTCCTTATAAAATGGAGGCAGGAGAGGCAGAGAAGGAAATCTAATGACAGGAATAGAGGTTGGAGTGATATGGCCAAGAACCCAAAGAATGCTGGAAGATTTTGGAAGCCAGAAAATGCAAGGAAGGAATAGATTCTCCCCGAAAGCCTCAAGAAAAAGCATAGTCCTGCCAACACCTTGATTTTGGCACTATCAGACTACTGACTTCCACAACTCTTAAATAGTAAATTGTCATGTTTTAAGCCACTATGTTTATGATAATTTGTTATAGCAGCGATAAGAAACTAAGATAGTAGGCTAAAAAATAATATGGAAGATTTTACATATTTCATTGAACTAATTTGTCAAGTATGTTGCTTACTATATATCATATTTTATATATATATATATTTAATTTTTTTAGAGTTGTCCAAGAGAAGTATTTTTCAGGTGTCAGTACACAAATAACTGTGTTCTCTTTAAATTCTCAAATCTATATGTCCCTGATTATCTTTTCATGCAGTCTTCACAGCTAGGAAATTCCAACTCCATCCATTATTATGAAAACTAACTTTATTCCTGATTCAGCTTTACTTATATATTTTTGTGCTCTCTTTACTCTTTTTCTCATTTATCTTCTATCTTCTTGGCTTAAATGTATTTTTATAAGCCACTTCAGATCATTTTTTAAAGATGAGTTTAAATAAATCAATCATTAAACAAATAAATTCCTATTAATACATTATTAGAAAAGATCTTCATGCTTAATTGAACTTCTCCCCCCATTGTAAATTAATCTTATTGAAAATTTGGCCTGAAAAGAGAAGAAATTTGGATGGGGGCCATTTTGAAAAAAAACAGCTCAGAGTTTGTTTTAAACTTAGATTAACAAATGACATTTTCACTCCATAATTTTTCTAAAAAGACCCACTAATGTAAAACTCATTACATAGCCTCCATTCTAGAAGTAGCCATTGATTATATTTCTCAAATAATGTAATGAACAATGCTAGTCCATTTACACATTTATAATACTTATTTTTCTTCATATGTCATAATGATGGACTGATATTGGCCATGTCTGAATGGGGATTTGATTAAGATAGATAATTGTGTTTTAAGAACTATCCTTTGATTTTTGGCAACAACTGCTCATGCTTTAGTTAAACCTTTACAGTCTGTAATGTTAGTTTCCCATGTTTGAAGAGCTCTTGAGTAAGAATGAAGACCTGACTTTCTCTGCTCTTCACCCAGTGACTCCTGACATTGAAGCAACCTAACTTTGTCTTCATTGTGACAGAAATGTTCTCATTTACTAGTTGTTACAGACCACAGCTCATTTGATGGACTCCACTTAGCTGTAACTCTGTAAATACATTTCCTATAATTGGTGCTGATATGGGAGAATTAACCTTTCATGCCTCTTTCCATTTGATCCTACCTGTTGACATTTGTATGCCAAAAAAAGAATATGTCAGTGGCATGAGAAAGAGAAGATATGAAGTTCCAAAGTGCTTGTCTGCCAAATAGACAGGTTTAACTGAGGAAGGTGACTGGGAAAAGTGTGAAGATCATGCCAGACATTGGGATATATGTTTAGAAACAGGAAAAAAACTGACTAGCAGAGAAAGCTGATGGGAAGAAAACCTCTGGGACGTAAGCAGACGATGGCAGGTGACAAAGTGGGCCACAAAGAGGTGAACAGGGGAGGACAATTTGCAGAGATGCATGCAGTACTCAGCATGAAAACTGGGCAGTCAGTTTAAGAGACATCAGCCTTGACCAGTCAAAAGCACATTTTTATTTGGCTGTTCATGTCTTGTTGTCTGAGTGAGAATGTCCTTGATCATGTGGGAAAGTAGGGAAGGTCAACACACAAAACAACTGTGGAGGCTTACAGACAGAATGAAGGTGACAGAAAAAAATTATGATACTGTGGGGCCACACAGCAAAATGTTTACTCTAGTGTTGAATATCTGTTTTGAACAAAAGAGGTAGGGAGGAAATGTTACTAAATATATTTGTATACAATGATGGGTGCTTACATCTTGCTCATTTATATTTTAGGCTTCGGTAACTACATTTCTTTGTTTTTGTTGTAAGACTGTTTTCTCCAATAGGCTATAAGTCCCAGAGGACAGGGATCACATCTATTTTATTCACTATTCAGTAACAAGCACAACACTTGTCTGTCATACAGAAGGCAGTGATTATATATTTTATCAAATAAAGAAATTAATATATGAATGGCAAAACTCAGCTTACATGAATGCTTATTGGTATGTGGCTATAAAACTTAAAAAAGTATAACCAATATTGTAAAGTAATTAGCCTCTAATTAAAATAAATTTAATTTAAAAAAAAAGTATAACCACTCAAAACTAGACTTTTTGGTTTCTATGTTGACAAAATATCAGTATATTTGAAACATATAAATGAGCATATTTTTTTGCTTAACTAAATATCATTTTCTGGGCATCATATTAAAGAAGTAGGCCTTATAATACCTTTAGCCTTTTCTGGCTCTGGAGGAGTAAGAACAACCACAAATAGAGACCTATTTTGGTTTGGGACTTTTGCTTTTTTAATTTTTGGAATGTATAGGAACCAGTAAAAATAGAAAATATTTAAAAGATGGAGAATTTAGTTTTAGGATCAAACAATAGATTTAGTCTTTTCTCCATTTGGTTGTCAATCTCTGTGCTCAAATTAAGATAATATTTGAATCTATTTGTCAGCTCCATCTGTCTACACTTATTTTTGAAAAGTAGATAGCACTTGAGTAAAACAATGACTCAATGTAAATGTAGACAATACTATATTTTAAGGAGGCAGTGGTATATGTGTGTGTGTGTATGTATATTACACACATATATATATACACACACATATATATGTGTGTGTATGTATATTACACACACACACACAAATATAGTTTCCAGATCAGAGGAAATCTCAGTACATGTAATCTCTAACTTCTTTTCCTAGAAGAGAATCTAAGTAAAACCTCTTTTGTGGTGTTTTAGGAAAAAGCATGCTCCTGTTCATCAATGATACTGATAACGTCTCAGGAGAAACACGTATCTGTGCATAAAGGTCTCTGAGTTCACAGGTTCTGCTGAACCCTTTCTCTCTTATTGGCAATTCATCTAGTCCCTACTGAAAGAGGGAGATTTTGTGGGAGAACATCAATCTTCAAACCCAACAATAATAGGATATCAATAGTAGGAATAAACATAATTATATTCCCACACGGAGCAGGTAAAAAAAAACAACAGAGAAACGGGATAACCATGTAGACATCAGCAACTTCACAGTTTCTTTTTGGCAGTTTTGTATTGAAACCCTATTACATCTTGAAGAGTCTCATCAAAGTCAAGATTACTTTGGATGAATTATTACCTTCTGTGGTGGAAACAAATAAGAGAGAAGCTGCAGGAAAATATTTTCCTTCCTAAAGAAGCATGCCTTTGAGAATAATAACCAATTTAGGAATTAGAGCTTATAATTTAGAAGACATCTATTTTATTAGATAAAAGTACCTGCTCGAATGGAATCCCAGAAGAGCTATTTAAAATCCTAAAAGATGATGGCTATCAAAGTGCTGTGCTCATTATGTCAGCAAATTTGGAAAACCCAGCAGTGGTCACAGGACTGTAAAAGGTCAATCCTCATCCTCATTTCCAAGAAGGGCAGTACTAAAGAATTTTCAAAACACTCGACAGTTTCACTCATAACCCGTGCTAGTAAGATTATGCTCAAAATCCTGCATGTTATGCTTCAGCATTACCAGAATCGAGAACTTTCAAATATACAAGCTGGTTTTAGAAAAGGCAAAGGAAAAAGAGATCAAATCACCAACATTTGCTGGATGACAGGGAAAGCAAGGGAATTCCAGAAAAACCCTCTGCTTCACTGACTATGCTAAAGCCTTTGACTATGTGGATCATAACAAGCTCTTAAAGAGATGTGAACTCTTAAAGAGATGTGTACACCAGACCATCTTATCTGTCTTCTGAGAAATCTGTATGTGGGTCAAGAAGCAACACTTAGAACCTTATATGGAACAACTGATTGGTTCAGGATTGAGAAACTAGTACGACAGGATGTTTATCATTACCTTGTTTATTTAACTTATACGCAGAGCACATCATGAGAAATGCTAGGTTGGATGAGTTACAAGCTAGAATCAAGATTTCTGGAAGAAACATCAACAACCTCAGATACACAGATGATAGTACTCTAACGGCAGAAAGCAAAGAGGAACTACAGAACCTCTTGAGGAAGGAGAAAGAGAAGAATGCAAAAGCCAGGTTAATACTAAATATTAAAAAAAACCTAAGATCATGGAATCCTGTTCAATTACTTCATGGCAAATAGAGGGAGAAAAGGTGGAAGCCGTGACATATTTCCTTTTCTTGGGCTCCAAATGCAGCCATGCAATTAGAAGACGATTGTTTCTTGGAAGGAAAGCTATGACAAACCTAGACAGTGTGTTAAAAAGCAAAGATATCACTTTGTCGACAAAGGTCCATACAATCAAGGCTATGGTCTTTCCAGGAGCCATGTACGGTTCTGAGAGCTGGACCATAAAGAATGCAGAGCATCACAGAATTGATGCTTTCAAACCGTGATGCTGGAGAAGACTTTTGAGAGTCCACTGGACAGCAAGGAGGTCAAATCAGTCAATGTTAAAGGAAATCAACCCTGAATACTCATTAGAAGGACTGAAGCTGAAGCTCCAATACTTTGGTTACCTGATACAAACAGCTGACTCACTGGAAAAGACACTGATGCTGGGAAAAACTGAAGACAGAAGAAGAAGATGGCAACAGAGGATGAGATGGTTGGATGGCATCACCAGTATAATGGACATGAACTTGGACAAACTCCAGGAGATGGTGGGGGGCAGGAAGGCCTGGCATGCTGCAGTCCATGGGGTCACAAGAGTTAGACACGTCTTGGCAACTCAACAACAACCTGATAGAAACTGATCTTCATTTATCCTTGGGTTTGCTTTTTTCCCCTAAGAGACCATACAAATATTTAAATATGTAGATTAGAGAAGCAGCAAAACAGGAAAAAAAGTTATCAAGATTGGGTGTGTGCTATAACATCTATTTGTAAATTCTCCAGAAATACATAAATATGAGATTGTGTGTGTATTAGATACTCAATCATGTCTGGCTCTTTGTGACCCCATGGATTATAGCCTGCCAGGCTCCTCTGTCCACGGAATACTCCACGCAAGAATACTGGGGTGGGTAACCATTCTTTTCTCCAGGGGATCTTCCTGACCCAGGGATCAAACCCAGGACTCTTGAATTGTAGGCAGATTCTTTACTGTCTGAACTGTCAGGAAAGCCCCAAATATGAGATTAACCTCAGTCAAGTAAGTGTTAATGTTATTCTGTTCTATTACCTAAAATTATAGGAAGCTTAAATCAAAGGCAAATATATATTTGCCAACATTCACTGGATCATAGAATAAGCAAGGGAATTTCAGAATACCATCTACTTCTGCTTCATTGACTATGCTGAAACCTTTGACTGTATGGATCATACCAAACTGTGCAAAATTCTTAAAGAGATGTGAATACCTGACTATCTTACCTGCCTCCTGAGAAACCTATTTTCAGGTCAAGAAGTAACAGTTAGAACTGGACATGGAACAATGGACTGGTTCCAATTGGAAAAGGAGTATGACAAGGCTGTAGATTGTCATCCTGCTTATGTAACTTATATGCAGAGTATACCATGCAAAATACTGAGCTAGAGGAATCACAAGCTGGAATCAAGATTGCAGGGAGAATATCAACAGCCTCAGATATGCAGATGATAGCCCTCTAATGGCAGAAAGTGAAGAGTAACCAAAGAGCCTCTTGGTAAGGGTGAAAGAGGAGAGTAAAAAAGCTGGCTTAAAACCCAACATTCAAAAAAACTAAGATCATGGCATCTGGTCCCATCACTTCATGGTAGATAGATGGGGAAAAAATGGAAACAGTGGTAGATTTTATTTTCTTGGACTTTAAAATCACTGTGGATGATGACTGCAGCCATGAAATTTAAAGACACTTGCTCCTTGGAAGGAAAGCTATGACAAACCTAGACAGCATAATAAAACCAGAGATATCATCACTTTGCCGAAAAAGGTCAGTATAGTCAAGGCTATGGTTTTTTGGTTTTCCAGCAGTCATGTACTGATGTGAGAGTTGGATCATAAAGAAGACTGAGCACTGAAGAACTGATGCATTTGAATTATGGGGCTTGAGAAGATTCTTGAAAAAGTTGGCTTAAAACTCAACATTCAGAAACCTAAGATCATGGCACCTGGTCCCATCACTTCATGGTACATAGATGGGGAAACAGTGGAAACAGTGACAGAATTTCTTTTTGGGGGCTCCAAAATCACTACAGATGGTGACTGCAGCCATGAAATTAAAAGATGTTTGCTCCTTGGAAGAAAAGTTATTAACAACCTAGATAGCATATTAAAAACCATAAACATTACTTTGACAATAAAGGTCCATATAGTCAAAGCTATGGTTTTTCCAGTAGTCATGTATGGATATGAGAGTTGGACTATAAAGAAAGCTGAGCCCTGAAGAATTGATGCTTTTGAACTGTAGTGTTGGAAAAGACTTCAGAGAGTCCCTTGGACTGCAAGGAGACCCAACCAGTCCATCCTAAAGGAAAGCAGTCCTGAATATTCATTGGAAGGACCGATGCTAGAGCTGAAACTCCAGTACTTTGGCCACCTGATGTGAAGAGCTGACTCATTTGAAAAGATCCTGATGCTGGGAAAGATTGAAGGTTGGGGAGAAGGGGATGACAGAGGATGAGGTGGTTGGATGGCATTATGGACTCAATGGACATGAGTTTGAGTAAGCTCCAGGAGTTGGTGATGGACAGGGAGGCCTGGCATGCTGCAGTCCATGGGGTTGCAAAGAGTCAGACACGACTGAACCACTGAACTGAACTGAACTGAGAAGACTCTTGAGAGTTCCTTGGACTGAAAGGAGATCAAACCAATCAGTCCTAAAGGAAATCCACCCTAAATATTCATTGGAAGGACTGATGTTGAAGCTGAAGCTCCAATACTTTGGCCACGTGTTGTGAAGAGCAGACTCAATGGAAAAGACCCTGATTCTGGAAAAGACTGAAGGCAAGAGGAGAAAGGGACGACAGGGGATGAGGTGGCTGGATGGAATCACTGAATCAATGGACATGAGTTTGAGCAAACACTGAGAGATAGTGAAGGACAGGAAAGCCTGGTATGCTGCAGTCCATGGGGCTGCAGAGTCAGACATGACTGAGTGACTGAACAACAACTGACTGTCTTTCACTATGGCACCCAGGTGTGATCTATGGAAAGGGACAATTCCTATGGGTAGGTGTCAGCATCTACTCCCAACAGGAAGGGAACAGAAAATGAATTATTATTCCCAAAGTCATTTATGGAGAAAATGCAGCTCCTAAGATAGGACATTGGAATTGGGAAAGCAGAGACAAAGCAAGGCATTACAGAACTTGGAGGAGGCTAGACTACTTGAAGGGGTTTACCCTGACTGAGTAGCATCCTTCACTCCTCTTGGTTTTGTGTTAGAAGAAAGGTTTTGTTCTTAGAGGCCAAAGCAGATGCACACAATCCCAGACCACTCTTTACATGACTTGATGAAAGTAGACTAGGGCTTAAGATGCTCAGCTCCTATATCAGACTACCAGAATTTGGGTTCCAGACCCATAAATTAATAGTTTGATGATGTGACCAGGTAACTTAACATTTCTAAGCTTTACCTAAAAATAAAAATCCACTTGCCACATATTTTAAGTGTTTAAGATGATTGTCATGTGTCTAAATATCAAAAATATTAGCTATTATTATGATAAATACTGATACTATGTGAATGAGTGTGTATGTGTGTTGTCAGTCTCTGTGTTCTTCACACTCCGGCAGTAAACGAAAAGGTATTATATGTGAGAATTTTTTAAAATACAGTTTATTCTTTAGAGCAGTTTTAAGCTCACAGCAAACTGAGATAAAAGTACAGAAAGTTGCCATATATTCCGCCCTGCAACACACACACTCTCTCACATTATCAACATCCCCTACCAGAGTGGTACAATTGCCAAAATTGGTGAATCCATACTGGTGGTGGTGGTTTAGTTGCTAAGTCATGTCCGACTCTTGTGACCCCATGGACTGTAGCCTGCTAGGCTGCTCTATCTATGGGAATTCTCCAGGCAAGAATACTGGAGTGGATTGCCATTTCCTTCTCCAGGAATCCATACTGACACATCACTTATCACCCAAAGGACACAGTTTCAATCAGGGTTCATTTTTGGTGTTGTACATTCCATGGGTGTTTATGTAAATGATTATTTCCAAAAATGCTGAGGAATAGTCCTTTACCAGTATATTTAAATAATTCAGTGACTACTAATAAAACACATCTTATTTCAGTTGACTGGATATAACAAAATAGCACTAAAATATATAGCTTTCACTGCAAAGATTTTACTATTTTAGTGAAATAATAAGTTATATTATAATATAAAATTCTTAACCAAGTGCTTTTCTGAGTTAGAAACATTGCTATGGGGGAGGAGACAAGGAGACAAAAATAACTTAGATGTATATTCTACTCACTAAGCTTTCTATTCTACTGAGCTTCAAGTTTAATAAAATACATAAGAATTACATCTAAATAATCACAATCAAAAGATGAAAGTGACAAAATGATGTGATAAAGAATTGTTGGAGCATAAAAAATTGCTGGAACTTACAAAGTGGAGAGATTTATCCTGAGTAATCCGATGTTGCTTAATGAGAGAGTTTATTAACAAGTTATGAACAAAGGTGGAAACTTTATTCAGGGGAAGAGAGAGATAAACTAAGTTACAGCATCAAGGAATCGTGGGAAAAGGTCTTTTCATCATTCAACCTATTCAGCATAAATTTACCCTGTGCCAATGGCAACCCACTCCAGTATTCGTGCCTGGAGAACTCTATGGACAGAAGAACCTGGTGGGCTCCAGTCCATGGGGTCACCAAGAGTCAGACATGACTGAGCAACTAATACACACAACCAGGAGCCAGCTACTGTTGCTGGTGCCTGAGATACGGCAGTAAAGAAAAGAGGCAAAAATCCTGTCCTTGAGGAACTTACTGTCTGTCTATTGCAGGTAAGCAAACTTTCAGTTTGATAGAAACAAAGGAGCCAATCAATTAATCAGTAAAACAAAAAAAGTTCGGGAGACAGAAAAATGTTTGGATAGGTGCTGAACAGGGCCAGGTCACTGACAGTTCTCTGACAGTCAAACCAGAAAAATCAGACTTTTGTTGTTTAGACAAAGGTAAGTCATTAAAGTTTTTTGTGCAGCAAAATATTCTAATCAGATCTGTATTTAGGAAGATTAACTAGGTAGCCAACTAGCAAGATGAAAGACAAGAAAAGACAAGGGGTAGACATTAGAGCAGTTCAGTAAAGTAAAAATATGGATAAACAGGCCAAGAGAAAAAGAAGTCAGATACTTGAAGAGGACATAAAAGGAGTCTCTATGCTATGCTATGCTAAGTCACTTCAGTCGTGTCCTGCTCTGTGCGACCCCAGAGATGGCAGCCCAACAGGCTCCCCCGTCCCTGGGATTCTCCAGGCAAGAACACTGGAGTGGGTTGCCATTTCCTTCTCCAGTGCATGAAAGTGAAAAGTGAAAGTGAAGTCGCTCAGTCGTGTCCGACTCTTCGTGACCCCATGGACTTCAGCCCACCAGGCTCCTCCGTCCATGGGATTTTCCAGGCAAGAGTACTGGAGTGGGGTGCCATTGCCTTCTCCAAAAGGAGTCTCTAGATGTAATATTAAGCCTTAAGGACACAGAAAGTTTGCATCTTCCAAACGAAAGGCAATGCCTGGCCAGTACCTCATCATGTGGTTCTTCACAGATGAGATTAAATGTGCAGGGTTCACCTTTTCTTCTAGCAGATTATCTTCAAAGTGGTCAATTAACTCAATCTTTACCCCTTTACAAATATTTCCTGGTTTTGATGAAAGCAATGACTACTGAGGTAGAAATATTCCAGTTAATCAGAAGGGACCTCCCATCATTAAATGTCCATGTTCTGAAAGGAAGGAACATCAAGGAATTGGGAAAAAGGGACCTCAATGTTTAATTCTATTGTCTTCCTTGCTACTCATCTGTCTAGCAATTACAAAGAGAGCAATTACGATGACATGAATGAAAAACAAGAGAAAAATGTGTAAGCCAATCTACAATTTTTCCAAAACGAGTTTCATGCTTATTTTCCCAGTCTTTAGACCCCCACTGTTAACCTCGGCTTTTATTTTTCCATTATTCTCAGAAGCACTAGGGTACAAAGGCAGTCTGTAGTCAACTTGCAACAAGGGAAGTAAAGAGTTGTCTGTTAAATTTGCAGCTCCAATCTGCAGGAACTATCATGTTGCATGGGTACTGAGTCCCTCAGTCGTGTCCAACTCTTTGTGACTCCATGGACTGTAGCCCACCAGGCTCCACCATCCATGGAATTTTCCAGGCAAGAATACTGGAGTGGGTTCCCATTTTCTTCTCCAGGGGATCTTCCTGACCCAGGGATCGAACCTAGGTCACCTGCGGCTCCTGAATTGTCAGGTGGATTCTTTACCACTGAGCCACCAGAGAAGCCTTGCAGGAATTATGATTTCATATATTAGCAACAAAATGGATTACAAGAGTGATAGAAAAATATAATTATCTCAAGTTACTAAAACAAAATACACGTTATCAGTACTCACAAGAAGTTTTTTGAGACACAAGGAAACTGGAAAATAGGAAAACACACACACAGAGTATGCACATACATCACACACATAAGCACATACATAAACATGCATATATACATACACAATATATTCTCCACTGAGGAATACTGAGAAATAAAGAACTTAATTGGTACCTATGTACATTTTCATACCCTGCTAATCATACACACTTTTTTTTCTTCCTTTGACATTCTTCCATTTTAAGAATAAAGAAATATAAAGTATAGGATCTCAAATCATGTGATCCGGGGAGCAAATTCAACTGCACCACTTATGTTCTATTTCCTTAAGCATTTTACTCAAACCTTATGAGCCTCAATTTTCTCATCTGTAAATAGGAGTAATAATGCCTACCTCTAGGTTCTAATGTAGTAATATATTCAATGAGATTATAGAGATAAATGCTTACGGTGTTGGGTAATTAAGAAATAATAAATGTCATTTATCGTTGCCTATTTTTTTATCATTGTCATTATTATTAAACCTCATAGATGAAGGAAACCACATTAGTAAAAGACAATTCCCTGGGCAGGCAATGCAGTTGAAATCCCAGCATGTGCCAGCAGGTCTTGAAAGTGCAAACTCACTTAAAACCCAGGCGTTCTGGGTCAGCCACTATCACCTCCAAGAGTGAGATACTTACAACTCCAAAACTTAAAATAGCTCTGAAGTGTTGGCAAAGATATCCTGTTGTGAAGGTACAATAAGTGCCCTTTGTGAATTTCACTCCCCAAGTGTTAACTGACATATCGCATGCAACACTTGACAGTCTCTTTCAAAAACAGTTTAAAAGAAAGTGCCTGAAATACGGAGAATTTGGCTGCTCATTACAGACATCACTTTGGCAAACATCATGTTGAGGCATCAAAGCTTTTCAAACACTGGAGGACCTAACTCAGACTCAGATAAGCAAAGCTGATAAACAAATTGTCCCTGATTTCAGGGTGTATCTGTTTAATATAATTGTTCTTACCAGCTGAAACTACAGGCCATGTATCACTTAAACAGTCCAAACAGAAAACTAATTTTTGAAAAATTTCTATGCGATTTCTTCTATTCTTTTCTGAAGTAGCAAGTGTGAGGATGGCAAGTCTTTACTTGCAGATCCTAACCCTTCCCTCATGTGAAACCCTCTTTCACTGCGTTCAACCTTTCTGAAGTATCCCTTAACTTCCCAGGCTATTAAGAAGTCATATTAGTACTGTAAAGAGACAGGGCTCTCAATACTTTCTGGAACTCTCAAAGCTGTTTATACTACTAAAATGAAAATGAATTTTTAAAAGAAATTTAGAACTCTGTGAGAAATGTGCTACAGTTACTTGTACACACTGCAATTTTGGATACATTCAGTTCAGTTCAGTTCAGTCACTCAGTTGTGTCTGATCCTTTGCAACCCCATGAACTGCAGCACACCAGGCATCCCTGTCCATCACCAACTCCCGGAGTCTACCCAAACCCATGTCCATTGAGTCAGTGATGCCATCCAACCATCTCATCCTCTGTCGTCCCCTTCTCCTCCTGCCCTCAATATTTCCCAGCATCAGGGTCTTTTCAAATGAGTCAGCTCTTCACATCAGGTGGCCAAAGTATTGGAGTTCCAGCTTCAACATCAGTCCTTCCAATGAACACCCAGGACTGATCTCCTTTAGGATGGACTGGTTGGCTCTCTTTGCAGTCCAAGGCACTCTCAAGAGTCTTCTCCAACACCACAGTTCATTAGTTGTGATATATTTGTATTTCAGATATAAACAGCTGTAGAATATGAGTCATTTTATAAGCTGGTTTCTTGTACCTTCCCTTTTATAAGAACCTAATGTTATATCTATCAATATCACAAATGTTGTGCTAGGACATAGATAGGTGTATAGGCTTACAATCAAAAGTATTTATTTATAGTTTTTTTTTTAGAACTAGTTTCAAGAAGTCCTTTCCTCCTTTACAACTAACTCAGTTACTTTTAGTTTGCAAATTTCTTGAGCACATTAATTCAGCAAATGTTTTATGAGCATTGGCTATGTACCAGCAGCACTGTGCTGGGCCATGGGACAAAACCATGATAAAGTATAAATTGATTGTTCCATGTAGTATTACAGATGCTATCATAAAGGTCAACTAAAGTGGAGGTGGAATTAAGTGCTCAGATTCTAGTTCCAACTCATGGGAGAAGTTAGTTTCCCCACCACCACCAAGCAATTCTCACAACACCAACTGCATGCCTTGCAATTCAACTCAATTCTGACATTAGGCAACCTAAGATAGTTCAGCTTCCACAGGTTAAGGGTTGAGTCTGATGGGGTTCAAAATGAGCCTCCCCCTTCAAATGTGCCACTTTTGCCTAAAGATTATTTTGAATCAAAAGTAACTGAGACTCTGTGAGTTCAAGAGGAAATTGTGCCCTTCCCTTAACCACCTGGGGCTTCCCTTATAGCTCAGTTGGTAAAGAATCTGCCTGCAATGCAGGAGACCCCAGTTCAATTCCTGGGTTGGGAAGATCCTCTGGAGAAGGGATAGGCTACGCACTCCAGTATTCTTGGACTTCCCTTGTGGCTCAGCTGGTAAAGAATCCACCTGCAATGCGGGAGACCTGGGTTCAATCCTTGGATTGGGAAGATCCCCTGGAGAAGGGAAAGGCTACCCACTCCAGTATTCTGGCCTGGAGAATACCATGGACTATAGTCCATGGGGTCCCAAAGAGTCGGAGCGACTTTCACTTCACTTAACTACCTAGAAGAATTTAACTGAGCATCTTTCCCAGAAAAAGTTATTACCAGAGATAAGTTGTATCTGAGTGGCCCATCTATATGGCAGGGCAAATATCTAATTACCCAATATTTGCTCTTCCTCCCATAGTCCTAGAATTATCCTTCAGTCCTTGGATGTCCAAGGTCCCTACCCCATTCCTTAGCTCGAAATGACTTATATCTTTCTGTCTTTGAACCTTTCCTGTATGTGGGGTTCCAGTATACATAAAATTAAATCATCTCTTGTTAATTTGTGTTAACTCTTATAACAGTCAGAAGAATCTAGAAAGTTAAAGGCAATGTTTTTCCCTCCCCCACAAATCCTGTAAGACTGCCCTCTCACACACATAATTTGAGATGCAAGAGGCAAGCCCAGGTTGCTACCTGTACTTCTGACCAATGGCTATAAATTAGAGGTTCCAAGACCCTTTTTCTCAGGTTTGATTAATTTGCTACAGCAGTTCACAGAACTCAGGAAACTCACTAGATTACCAGTTTATTATGAAAGGTTGTAACTCAGAAACAATCAAATGGGAGAGAGGCATGGGGCTATGCCTGGGGAAAGAACACAGAACTTCCATGCTCTCTTGGAGCTTGCCACTCACTCTTCCCAAATCTACACCTGTGCACCAAGTTGGAAAAAACCCTGTCCTTCTGTGTTTTTAGGGAAGCATTATTGATTAAATCATTGGCCACCAACAACTGAATTCAATCTCTAATCTCTCTCACCTACTGAAAGTGTTGTGTTTTGGGAGCAGGAGGCGGTGAATGGTGGCGGGGGATGGGGGAGGGGGATTGAAAGTTCCAACTCTCTATTAGGTTGGTGAAAAAGTAACTGTGATTTTAGATCATGAATTTTCATTATATAATACATGATTGGCATGTTTGGATCTCCTGGCAACCAGTGTCCCTTCCTTACAATGCCTACAGGCTTTCCAAAGTCATCTCATTAACATAACAAAAACATCTTATGGCTCTTGGCACAGGAAATTCCAGTTGAGCTATTTCAAGTCCTAAAAGATAATGCTGTGAAAGTGCTGCACTCAATATACCAGCAAATTTGGAAAACTTAGCAGTGGCCACAGGACTAGAAAAGGTCAGTTTTCATTCAAATCCCAAAGAAACGCAATGCCAAAGAATGCTCAAACTACCGCACAATTGCACTCATCTAACACGCTAGTAAAGTAATGCTCAAAATTCTCCAAGCCAGGCTTCAGCAATAAGTGAACTGTGAACTTCCAGATGTTCAAGCTGAATTTAGAAAAGGCAGAGGAACCGGAGAACAAATTACCAACATCTGTTGGATCATCAAAAAAGCAAGACAGTTCCAGAAAAACATCTACTTCTGCTCTACTGACTATGCCAAAGCCTTTGACTGTGCAGATCACAGCAAACTGCAGAAAATTCTTAAGGAGATGGGAATACGAGACCATCTGACCTGCCTTCTGAGAAATCTGTATGCAGGTCAGGAAGCAACAGTTAGAACTGGACATGGAAAACAGACTGGTTCCAAATTGGGAAAAGAGTACGCCAAAGCTGTATATTGTCACTTAGCTTATTTAACTTATATTATGCAGAGTACATCATTCAAAATGTTGGAATGGATGAAGCACAACCTGGAATCAAGATTGCCAGGAGAAATATCAATAACCTCAGACATGCAGATGACACCATCCTTATGGCAAAAGAAGAAGAACTAAAGTGATTCTTGATGAAAGTGAAAGAGGAGAATGAAAAAGTTGGCTTAAAACTTAACATTCAGAAAACTAAGATCATAGCATCTGGTCCCATTACTTCATGGCAAACAGATGGGGAAACAGTGGAAACAGTGAGAGATATTTCTTTTGGTCTCCAAAATCACTGCAGATGGTGATTGCAGCCATGAAATTAAAAGACACTTGTTCCTTGGAAGAAAAGCTATGACCAACCTGTGTGTGTGTTAGTCGCTTACTTGTGTCCAACTCTTTGCAACCCCATAGACTGTAGCCCGCCAGGCTCCTCTGTCTATGACCAACCTAGACAGTATATTAAAAAGCAGAGACATTACTTTGCCAACAAAGGTTCTAGTAGTCAAAGCTATGGTTTTTCCAGTAGTCATGTATGGATGTGAGAGTTGGACTATAAAGAAAGCTGAGTGCCAAAGAATTGATACTTTTCAACTGTGGTGTTGGAGAAGACTCTTGAGAGTCCCTGGGAATGCAAGGAGATCCAACTGGTCCATCCTAAAGGAAATCAGTCCTGAATACTTACTGGAGGGACTCATGCTGAAGCTGAAACTCTAATACTTTGGCCACCTGATGCGAAGAACTGACTCACTGGAAAAGATCCTGATACTGGGAAAGATCAAAGGCAGGAGGAGAAGGGGACAAAAGAGGATGAGATGGTTTGATGGCATCACCAACTTGATGACGAGTCTGAGCAAGCTCCAAGAGCTGGTGACCGACAGGGAAGCCTGGTGTGCTGCAATCCATGGGGTCACAAAGAGTCGGACATGACTCAGCAGCTGAACTGAACAGGAAATTGCAAGGGTTTTAGGAGCTGTGAGCCAGAAGCCAAGTTCAAAGACCAAATGTATATGAAAAATACATCTTGGTCATCTGAATAACCAAACATATATCTTGTATAAGCCACAATATTGTAGGAAGCATAAACAGAGTGCTTATTTTGAGATAGTAAGACATCGGGAAAGCTTCCTTCAGTAACGAAACCTGAGCAGAATGTAAGTATTGATTAACATGGTTACTGTATGTGTAGAATTGGGGTTAAGGCAGGTAAGAGATGACTGAGAGAGAACAGGGAAGAAGGTACCACCTAAGGCAGAGAAAAGCAAGGCCAGAAGACAGAGAAAGCAAAGATTATACAAGCTCACTCCGAGCGATTAGCTCTGAGCAGAGCATAGAACACAGTGTTCAGATTTAAGGAAGGAGATTTGAACAAGATTTGATTTTAAAGGTGCTTAGAGACAAGGTTGAGGACTTTGGATTTTATCCTAATTGCAGTGGGAAGCTATATTATTTTCATATTGCTGCTCTAACAAATTATCTCAAACTCAGTAGCCTAAATTTAAGATAACTTAGTGCCCTAAAGGGCTTCCCTGGTGGCTCAGACTATAAAGTATATGCTTGCAAAGCAGGGGACCAGGGTTCGATCCCTGGGTCTAGAAGATCCCCTAGAGAAGGGAATGGCAACCCACTCCAGTATTCTTGCCTGGAGAATTCCATGGACAGAGGAGCCTGGTGGGGTACAGTCCATGGGGTCACAAAGAGTCAGACACAACTGAGCAATTTTCACTTTCACCTTAGTGGCTGAAAACACCACAGATTTATTATCTTACAGTTCTTGAGTTCAGAAGTCCAAAACTGGTTATCTGTGCTGCCTTCCTTCTGGAAACTCTAGGAGAGAATCCATTATCTTTTCTTTTCCAAGTTCCAGAGGGTGTCCACATTCACATTTCTAAGCACATGTATCCCTTACAAAAATTCCAATACTACAATGTCATATCTCCCACTTTCACATTTATAAAATGATTACATTGGGCCCACCAGGATAATTTACCCATCTCAAGATACTCAATTTAATCACATCTGTGAAATTCCTTTTGCCATGTGTAAGGTAACATTAGTCACAGGATCTGGGGACTAGGATGTGGAGATTTGAGGAGAGAAATTATTCTACCTACCACGGAAGCTATTTCAGGTTTTAAGACAGGAACTGAAAGATCTGAGTTAACATAAAATTAACTGAGAATCAATGTTATAATTCATGAGTTTCTGTATTTAAGTAATAGTAGGTAATCATGTTAAAAATCTCTTTTTCTTTTTTTTTTTTTAGGTATCTGCTTTACAGCCAGTATTTCTCCTTTCTTTTCTCTATTGATTGATGAATGTGTATGTATAATTATAGGGACAATAATAAGCACACAAAGAGTATGTGGGGAGGAGGGCTCCCATACCTAAAAAAATCACTCATGTTCAATAAATACATTTGGATTCTTAGCCTGAATGCATAAGCACATGAGAAGTCAAAGGCAGCCCATGCTGCAAAGATAGGCAGATCTGGATAGATGTGTGTTTCTTGGACAAGCTGCTCGAGCTTTTTGTGACAGGTTCCTCACCTATTAAATAGGCACAATACCTGCCCAGTAGTTTTGTTGTAAAGATTAAATAGTATAAAATTGGCAATAATATTTTTTTTAATTTATTTATTTTTAGGTGGAGGATAATTGCTTTGCAATATTGTATTGGTTTCTGACATACATCAACGTGAATCAGCCGTAAGTGTACACATCCCTTCCCTCTTAAACCTCCCTCCCACCTTCCACACCTCTCTAGGTTGTCACAGAGCACCAGGCTATAGCACAGGCAACTATATCACAAGCAACCTGTGCTATATAGCAACTTCCCATTAGCTATCTATTTTACACATGGTAATATATACATTCCAATGCTACTCTCTCAATTTGTCCCAGTTTCTCCTTCCCCCACTGTGTACAAAAGTCTGTTCTCTATGTCTAAGTCTCTATTCCTGACCTGCAAATAGGTCCATCAATACCATTTTCAAATGTATGTGCTAATACATATTTGATGTTCTCTTTCTGACTTACTTCACTCATATAATGGACTCTAGGTTCATTCACCTCACTAAAACTGACTCATCACGTTTTACGGCCAAGTAATATTCCATTGTATACATACCACAACTTCTTTATCCATTCATCTACTGAAGGACATCTAGGTATCTTGCATGTCCTGGATACTGTAAATAGTGTTGCAATGAACATTTGGACAATGTACATGTGTCTTTTCCAATTATGATTTTCTCATAGTATATGCCAGTAGTGGAATTGCTGAGTTATATGTTAGTTTTATTTCTAGTTTTTTAAGTAATCTCCATACTGTTGTCCACAGTGGCTGTATCAGTTTACAGGCCCACCAAGAGTGCATTTCCACATCCTTTCTAGCATTTATAGTTTGTAGATTTTTTGATGATGGCCATTCTGACAGGTGTGAGGTGATACCTCATTATAGTTTTGATTTCAGTTCAGTTCAGTCGCTCAGACATGTCTGACTCTTTGCGACCCATGGACTGCAGCATGCCAGGCCTCTCTGTCCATCACCAGTTCCCAGAGTTTACTCTAACTTATGTCCATTGAGTAGGTGATGCCGTCCAACCATCTCATCCTCTGTTGTCCCCTTCTCCTCCTGCCTTTGATCTTTACCAGCATCAGGGTCTTTTCAAATTTGTCAGTTCTTTGCATCAGGTAGCCAGAGTATTGGCGTTTCAGCCAATGTTGAGCACTTTTTCATGTGTTTATTAGCCACCTGCATTTCTTTTTTGGAGAAATGTCCATTTAGGTCTTCTGTAAAATTGGCAGTAATATTTTGACATTCACAGCATTAGGCTTTTATAATGGGAAAGGTATCACATACCTATGCACATGTTCTGTGGTACCTTCTCAAATACAGAAATTAGACAAGAATAATATAAGCCAGATATTGTAGGGTGCAAAAAAAAATACTAGTTATAATTCCTCACACTTAGTCTAACATAACAAAACAGTATTTTTAAAAAACAATAGTCAATATAAGCATTATTGTAATTATTCAATTGTTCAAATACAAAAATAAAGAGTTGTGAAATATGTTCATTATGGATATTTTACACAGCTCTTTCAAATTAACATCTTTTTAGGAGCCATTGCTGGCCTGGAGCTTCCCAGTGCATTTCCTCAGGCCCAAGCTGGCAGCTGTATTCTTTTTCTTTATTATCATTCCTAACAGCTGCTAAAGAACGGAAACTGGTAACATTCATGCTCCCTGGGTTCCAAAGTCATTTCCAATCTTTTTTTCTTTCTCCAAACTTTAGTCATCCCAAGGGTGTGAGTGCAAAAGATATTCAGAAATCTGAAAGAGGCTTAAAATCACATTTTCTTTAAAACACTAAAATGGTCCTCAGGCCACTTTACCATTCTGTCCATTAGAAGACGTGTATATAAGCTAATGCTAGGATAAGAAAAGGAAGGCCCAAATTAATGAAATGCGTTTGTGGATGCTCATCACAGCCAATATCCGGACACATATAAATGAAGTTCCCTTTAGATGACAGACATTATATAATGGAAAACACAGTAGGTATGAAGTCAAAAAGCCTTCATTTTAATCCAGCAGCTGGAAGGGTATTTACAAATCATTTATTTTAATTCCCTCACATTGTTGATTCATTTCACTCAGAAAATATTTACTCAGGCCCTATGATGTTTTGGGCACTGTGCTAGGCACTGGAGAGAAAATGAGCCAAAATGACAATGGACAAAGTCCTTGGTCATCCTGAGTTTAAGTAAATATTCTTATATAACTTCTTTTTAACACTGAATTTTTTACATTAACTCTTTAATACATTTAAATGAATCCTGCTGAATAAGAGGAAACAGCCAAATACTGTAGTACTCAATGAATAATCTATTAATTACTGAGTGATTCTTAAACCCTTTAAAAAATCATCGCTTATTCTGTTTTAGCCCTTCCTGGTGCTGTACTATGCCTGTTGAGTCTAGAACCATAACATGCTATTATAAATGTCTCAAGTTTTAACAAATTTTTAATTGATAAAATTAAATCTGTTTTTTTGCTCTTTTTCCTGGGTTTAATTAGCAAATAGAAGATACACTGGTCTTTGTAAAGATTTTCAGAGGGTAATGTTGGTTACATGTAATTTTTATTTAAATGCTAATCTTAGAATCAAATGGCCAGTGATTCTTATAATTGGTTGTTTCTTACATATAAGAGCTATTGATCATTGTTTCTGGAGAAATGATTGACTTTAAGTACAACACAGGTTTGTAACTAGACAAGCCTGGAATATCTGTATTGCCAGAAAGTAAGAAAATGGCTTAAAAAAATTGATGGATGTGTTATAAGGACACAGGTATCAGACTGAAGAGGGTCTACTGGCCAAATCTGAGACAATCTGAGCATCAATATTAAGTTCAGCAATCAATTATAAATCATTTAAAAATAGGAATCTGTAAATCCATACCAATAATAATCAGATAAATAATTAAATGAAGGAGAAAAACGGGCTCTGCTTATAGAAGAATGACAAATGCTGACTGAAGACTAGGGAGGGGGCAGTAAAGGTTGAAAAAAAACTATTTTGCCAATATCTCAGTAAAGATTGAACCAGGAAGAACAGTTAGTGAAGGCAAAATCCAGGAGAATATTTTGCTGAGAAGAAAGATATTTACATGGTCTTAAAATGTGTTCCTGTAGCCTGCTTATTTGTTATAATGGGGTAAATATTTATTTCAAAATAGAGAAATTATCTCCACAAGTGATAAAAATTAGTATTACCAATAGGGGCAGATGTACATAGGGTGCTTCCAGATGTAATAGCCCGTAAAAGACAACATCGCCTAATGACATCTTCTGATTGTGCTGTGCACAGCACTTTCAGAAAACTAACATCATGGCACCTGGTCCCATTACTTCATGGCAAATAGATGGGGAAACAGTGGAAATAGTGACAGACTTTATTTCTGGGGGCTCCAAAACCACTGCAGATGGTCACTGAAGCCATGAAATTAAAAGACGCTTTTCCTTGGAAGAAAAGTTATGACCAATATGGACAGCAAATTAAAAAGCAGAAACATTACTTTGTCAACAAAGGTCCATCTAGTCAAAGACAATTGGAGAAGGAAATGGTAACCCACTCCAGTGTTCTTGCCTGGAGAATCCTAGGGACAGGGGAGCCTGGTGGGCCGTCGTCTATGGGGTCACACAGAATCGGACACGACTGAAGCGACTTAGCAGTAGCAGCAGTCAAAGACATGGTTTTTCCAGTAGTAGTCATGTATGGATTGGAGAGTTGGACTATAAAGGAAGCTGAGCGCCAAAGAATTGATGCTTTTGAACTGTGGTGTTGGAGAAGACTCTTGAGAGTCCCTTGGACTGCAAGGAGATCCAACCAGTCCATCCTAAACGAGATCAGTTCTGATTATTCATTGGAAGGACTGATGCTAAAGCTGAAACTCCAATACTCTGGCCACCTGATGCGAAGAGCTGATTCATTTGAAAAGACCCTGATTCTGGGAAAGATTGAAGGCAGGAGGAGAAGGGGATGACAGAGGATGAGATGGTTGGATGGCATCACCGACTCAATGGACATGAGTTTGAGTATGCTCTGGGAGTTGGTGATGGACAGGGAGGCCTGGCATGATGCAGTCCATGGGGTCACAAACAGTCAGACACAACTGAGTGAATGAACTGACTGACTGATGTTAATTTTACTCAATTGATAACTGCACTGGGGTTATATATGAGAATATTATTCTTCTTGAGAAATACACACAAAATTATTTAGGGTAAAGGGTCTAAGACAAATGGACGTTAAATGACTCAGGTGTATTTGATGATGCAGAAGAAAGAAAGATGGACAGAGATAGATGAGACAGGTACACAGCTTATAGATTAAGAGACCATGATAAAGAGAATAATATAAAATATTAGCATTATACATATATGAGAAAGTGTATATAAATATTCTTTGTACTTACTTCTGCAATTTTTGTAAGTCTGAAAGTATTCCAAATAAAAAAAATTAATAAAAAATAAATGTAAAATAGTGAAACAGTGGGAGATAATTAGTCAAAAGCCTTTTCTCTGAACCATCCTATCAAAGTAGACTTTCCTATTATTCTTTGTTGCTTCATCCAGATAATGCCTTTTGTAGCAGTCAAATGATTTGAATTATTTGTTTGCTTATTATTTCCTGATTATCTCCCTGTAAAACAATTCCTGAGCACAGGAATAATGCTTGTTATTGTTTACCATTACACCAGCATCTCATTTAGTGAGTTGTACAAGGGAGACAGAAAAAACATCTTTTGATTAGATGGTGGAAAAACTATTTAGTTTTATACATTTATATTAATATCTAGGTACTTTCAACTTTATCTTTCATTTCTAGTTTTTTAATAATGTGATATATAATTCACATTGCAGGACTGAGTGGGGTAGAGAATACATATCTTGAATTTACTTATGAAAAGTATTATGAAGAATACTATTAGAGTATTATTCCTAAAAGAATGTGATATCTACCTTCATTCAAAGTACTTAAAATGTAGTCAAGAATAAAGCAAGTTATTTTATTTATTATGATCCCTATAATTCAAAACTTTGGCCTAAAGGTTACATAATATTATAAATTGTTAATCTCAATGAATGAAAATACTGAAGTAAAATAAAACTTGTATAAATATTTCTGGCTTAGTATCTGTATCCAAGTATGTAGATTTTGGAACACTGTTATTAATGAATCAATTATATAGTTAAGAACCTGAAAACCCTCACTGTTAGAATAATACTGAAATTATGACAGTTTTTTAAACATTGAAGTGGAATGACAAATTTGAAACATTGGAAAAAGAAACAAAGCATTGAAAAATGCCACACAACCAAAGCTATATTAATAATGGCTTCACCTAATTAACAATGAGTGACTTTATTGCATGGTTACTTTTGGTTATTCATTAGTTACTTTCACCTTTCAAATAACACAAAATATCTAAAATTGTATCTAAGTGAAAACAGTTTTGAAATGGTTTTATTTAGTAAAAATAATATGTATAACCACTGATTGTGACATAAAGTTCTAACAACAAAAAAGAGTTGCTAAGTATAAAACAGCTAACCTTTTAAATACTAAAATAAATTTAGAGAAAAAATAATAGAAAAAAAGTTGTTTCCAACTTTGAGCCTGACAGAAAACCAACTATATAGTTCTGATTCCACCAGAATAAGCTCCTTTGATACAAAATGTTAACATTTAAAGTGGTGACCCTGGTGGCGGGCAAAGAATGACAGACAGCAGCTACACTAGTCTGAGTTTACAGTCCTATAGGGCGTAAACATGGACTAATGAAATGCCAGAGACTTAATAGGAGTTTTAGGATGCAAGTTAGGAGTCTTGAGTAATCAAAATTAACATTACCAATGAACAATATGAAAATAAAAGAAAAAAATTATATATACAATAGAAGTAATAAAGAATAAAATATTGTACTTATGAATAAATTTAATAAAGGAAATTATAGATCTGTAAATTGAGAACTATAAAATATTGTAGAAAGAAATTAAGAAGGTCAAAATAATTAGAGAAAAATTCAATGTTCATGTATTGGAAGACTCAATATTAAGACTGCAAATCTCCCCAAATTTGTCTGTACATCTATCATAATTATTAACAAAATTCTAACAGTCTTTCCTGTAGAAACTAAAGACTCCACCAGAAAATTACTAGAACTAATCAATGACTATAGTAAAGTTGCAGGATATAAAATCAACACACAGAAATCCCTTGCATTCCTATACACTAATAATGAGAAAACAGAAAGAGAAATTAAGGAAACAATTCCATTCACCATTGCAACGGAAAGAATAAAATACTTAGGAATATATCTACCTAAAGAAACTATAAAGACCTATATATAGAAAACTATAAAACACTGGTGAAAGAAATTAAAGAGGACACTAATAGATGGAGAAATATACCATGTTCATGGATTGGAAGAATCAATATAGTGAAAATGAGTATACTACCCAAAGCAATTTATAGATTCAATGCAATCCCTATCAAGCTACCAACAGTATTCTTCACAGAGCTAGAACAAATAATTTCACAATTTGTATGGAAATACAAAAAACCTCAAATAGGCAAAGCGATCCTGAGAAAGAAGACTGGAACTGGAAGAATCAACCTACCTGACTTCAGGCTCTACTACAAAGCCACAGTTATCAAGACAGTATGGTACTGGCACAAAGACAGAAATATTGATCAATGGAACAAAATAGAAAGCCCAGAGATAAATCCACGCACATATGGACACCTTATCTTTGACAAAGGAGGCAAGAATATACAATGGATTAAAGACCATCTCTTTAACAAGTGGTGCTGGGAAATCTGGTCAACCACTTGTAAAAGAATGAAACTAGAACACTTTCTAACACCATACACAAAAATAAACTCAAAATGGATTAAAGAT
>NW_011495050.1:14490797-14495752 GCF_000754665.1 Bison bison bison | reverse complement strand
CATGGAAGCAACCTAGATGTCCATCAGCAGATGAATGGATAAGAAAGCAGTGGTACATATACACAATGGAGTATTACTCAGCCATTAAAAAGAATAGATTTGAATCAGTTCTAATGAGGTGGATGAAACTGGAGCCTATTATACAGAGTGAAGTAAGCCAGAAGGAAAAACACCAATACAGTATACTAACACATATATATGGGATTTAGAAAGATGGTAACAATCACCCTGTGTATGAGACAGCAAAAGAGACACTAATGTATAGAACAGTCTTATGGACTCTGTGGGAGAGGGAGAGGGTGGGAAGATTTGGGAGAATGGCATTGAAACATGTAAAATATCATGTATGAAACGAGATGCCAGTCCAGGTTCGATGCACGATACTGGATGCTTGGGACTAGGGCACTGGGACGACCCAGAGGGATGGTATGGGGAGGGAGGAGGGAGGAAGGTTCAGGATGGGGAACACATGTATACCTGTGGTGGATTCATTTTGATATTTGGCAAAACTAATACAATTATATAAAGTTTAAAAATAAAATAAAATTTAAAAAAAAAAAAAAGGACAGCAAGTTAAATACCAAAAAAAAAAAAAAAAGAAATTAAGAACCTGGAAGAGGCAAAATAATTTTGAAGAAGAAGAAGCATATTGGAGGACTTAAATTTACCTGATTTCAAATCTTAGTAAAAAGGCATAATAAGATAATGCAATATTGGCAGTTAGATAAGCAGTTAGAATAGATCAGTGGAACAAAATTGATATTCCAGAAAGAAACCCTTACATTCAAAGTCAACTGATTTTCAAAAAGGGTGCCACAAAGTCAATCTAAGAGGAAAAATAATTTAAAAAAAAATAGTACTGGGACAATTAGAAATACATTTGCAAATAATAAAATTAAAATTAAATTTAGACCTTATATCACATTATATACAAAAATTAAATCAAAATGGATCATAGACATCAAAATGTAACAATTAAAACTTAAAAACACGTAGGAGAAAATGTACAAGAAAATCTTTGTTACTGTGGGTTAGGAAAAGTGTTTTTGGACAGGACAACAGATGTACAAACCACTAAAAAAAGAAAAAGCTGACAAATTGGACTGCATTGAAGTTAAAAATTTTGTTCTTATAAAGACAATATTAAGAGATTGAAAAGACAGATCACAGAGAGGGAGAATGTATTTGATAACTATATATCTGATAAAAGACTTAGACCCAGAATATACAAACAAATCATACAACTCAATAATAAAAAAAGACAGCAAAACTGAAAAAGAAGCAAAAGATATGAACAGCTAGCTCACTAAAGAAAACACAGTATTGGCTATTAAGCATGTGAAAGATGTGCAACATCATTAGCTGTTAAATTAAAATCACAATGACATATGACAGTAGACATACCAAAATGACTGTAATTAAAAGACATACAATACCAAGTATTGACAAGGATGTGAAGAAACTAGAACCCTCATGTGTGCTGGCCAGAATGTAAAACAGTACCACCTCTTTGGAAAACAGTTTAGTACTTTCTGGCTAACCATTAACCATAAATCATAAACCGTAAACCTAACATATAAATCAGCCAATCCATTCCTAGAAATCTACCAAAGAGAAATGAAAATTTATGTCCACACAAAAACTTCCATGTGAATGGTCACAGGAGTCATTGATCATAATTAAAAGCTAGAAACAATTCAAATGTCTAACAATATTCAGCAGATAAACAAAATGTGGTATATCCACAAAATCCAACCAGGATGGTAAAATCCAAGCAGGATGGACTTAAAATAGGCTTTTGATAATCTACAGAGTGATGAAAATGTTCTAAAACTGAATGGTTGCACAACTGTATAATTTATTAAATCTGTTTAATTGTACATATAATGGGTAAATTATATCTCAATACTCTTGTTTACAAAAGAATAATTTGCTATATGATGGATTAACAAAGTGAGAGAAACATTCTGAAGTAATTTTTTAATAGTCTAACATGTTCCTTGCATATACCCATTACCTACATATTTCTACTTTATATTGTGGCCATTCTCCATTAAATAATATTATGAGGCAGCTATTTCATCAGGATAGGATTATTACTAACAACAAGAGTATTAATACAAAGAAGTCGTTTGGTTTTTTTTTTCCTTTAAATTTCAAAATACATTTCTAAAACACCTGGAAGCAATATTAGCTTTGAGACTACTTTCCCAAAAGGGACGTAAATTCTGCACATCCTACCCCACCCAACCATCTACCCCTAGGCTGAAACATGCAGTAACCAGCTAGTGGTAACAATAAAACCAGTACAATTTTGAAGAATCTAAATGGATAGAAATTCTTGGCTCCTGTATTTGGATAAAGCTCAAAACACAGACAAAATCTTTGAATTCCTCATTTTTAAAAAGGTGAACACAGCAGAACTATCTAGAGGGAAGATCTAGGAAGAAGGCCTCAGAGAACTCCACCATATTTCCACAGTTCTAAAGTAGCAAGGAAGCAGCCAGCCTGACTTGTGCATTAGAAAGGCAGAAATAGCTGAAAGAGAGAGAATAAACTCCACAGAGATCTCAGAATTCAAGGGAGAGTCAGAGCCTCCAAACATTGTTATTACATAAGCTCCTCAGCATAGATTTGATTCTGGGAACGGAAGGAGGGAAGGGAATGAAACCTTGAATTTCTCAGATTACACTTATTTCTCCTGGCAGAAGGTGAGCATAAAACAAAGAACAAGCATAAAACAGAGAACAAGAAATAAGAAGTTACATTTCTCCCACACCAAATTTCTAGACTGAGATTTATGAAGTAATATTTCTCACTCTTTTTGGTATTATCACCCCTAAAGAGAGCCTTCCTAGACATTTTCCCCCTTAATTACCCCTCATAAAATTTTAAAAACACAGATATTCTGTGTATCTATTTATGTGCCACATTTGTATGTGCTTTACATATTTAAAAAAAGTTAAGTTTTTTTCACCTCTCCCAAGAATCACTTTTTGCCCCCACTTGGGAGCAGAATGAGATATAGAAACGAAATGTTGAAAAACTGATGCCATTAATTCATGGCCAGCACTTTACCAAATACTTATTCAGCATTTCACTTGGTCCTTTCTACAAATTTATGAGTACTTCCCTAATAGCTCAGTTGGTAAAGAATCTGCCTGCAATGCTGGAGAGCCTGGTTTGATTCCTGGGTTGGGAAGATCTACCAGAGAAGGAACAGGTTACCCACTCCAGTATTCTTAGGTTTCCCTCGTGGCTCAACTGGTAAAGAATCTGCCCACAATGCAGGAGAGCTGGGTTCTATTCCTGGGTTGGGAAGATCCCCTGGAGGAAGGCATGGCCACGCATTCCAGTATTCTGGCCTAGAAAATTCCATGGACTGTATAGTCTATGGGGTCACAAAGAGTCGGACATGACGGAGCAACTTTTACTTTCATAAATTTATGAAATACTGTTATTCTCATTTCACAGATAATTAAATGATTACTCTTCTAATGATTAGTTAAGCTGGAATCATGAGAAATGCTGGACTGGATGAAGCACAAGCTGGAATCAAGATTGCCAGGAGAAATATCAATAACCTCAGATATGCAGATGACACCACCCTTATGGCTGAAAGCAAAGAACTAAAGGGCCTCTTGATGAAAGTGAAAGAGGAGAGTGAAAAAGTTGGCTTAAAGCTCAACATTCAGAAAATGAAGATCATGGCATCTGGTCCCATCACTTCATGGGGGGCTATTTTGAGGGGGCTCCAAAATCACTGCAGACGGTGACTGAAGCCATGAAATTAAAAGACACTTGCTCCTTGGAAGAAAAGTTATGACCAACTTAGACAGCATATTAAAAAGCAGAGACATTACTTTGCCAACAAAGGTCCATATAGTCAAAGATATCGTTTTTCCAGTAGTCATGTATGGATGTGAGAGTTGGACTATAAAGAAAGCTGAGCACTGAAGAATTGATGCTTTTGAACTGCGGTGTTGGAAAAGACTCTTGAGAGTCGCTTGAGCTGCAAGGAGATACAACCAGTCCATCCTAAAGGAAATCAATCCTGAATACTTACTAGAAGAACTGATGCTGAAGCTGAAACTCCAATACTTTGGCCACCTGATGCAAAGAACTGACTCATTTGAAAGGACCCTGATGCTGGGAAACATCGAAGGTGGGAGGAGAAGGGGACGACAGAGAATAAGATGGTTGGATGGCATCACCTACTCAATAGACATGAGTTTGAGTATGCTCCAGGAGTTGGTGATGGACAGGGAGGCCTGGCATGCTGTAGTCCATGGGGTTGCAAAGAGTTGGAAACGACTGAGACTGAACTGACTGGAATTCAGAAGTTTGAATTCAAATTATATGATCTTTCTACTTTCCATCTTGCATTAGAAAATACTTTATTTTGGGAATAATAGCAACTATCTCCTTTAAATAATGTAACTTCAATACCCTGAATCTCTAGAAAATATACTAAAGGAAATCACCCTACACAGGAGGCAAACTGACCAAGTGACTATTACCTTGTTTGCCTCTAATTATTAGGGGTTTTAGCCTCATCTTCTGGAAGAGTATTTAACTTGCTTCCCACTTCAGAAAGACTGAGGAACAAAGAAACAGCAGACAATTTGAAAGAAATTTCTGCCTAAAACTTACCTAGTAATTTGTGCCACAAAGCAACCAAGGATATACCAGTGACCCATATTATAGCATTCTGAAATCTTCCATACTGAATAAGATGAATCTAATGGGAAATAGATGTGGAAACAGTGGAAACAGTGTCAGACTTTATTTTTTTGGGCTCCAAAATCACTGCAGAAGGTGACTGTAGCCGTGAAATTAAAAGATTCTTACTCCTTGGAAGGCAAGTTATGACCAACCTAGATAGCCTATTCAAAAGCAGAGACATTACTTTGCCAACAAAGGTTCGTCTAGTCAAGGCTATGGTTTTTCCTGTG
>NW_011495050.1:14462048-14490403 GCF_000754665.1 Bison bison bison | reverse complement strand
TCACTGGAAAAGACTCTGATGCTGGGAGGGATTGGGGGCAGGAGGAGAAGGGGACGACAGAGGATGAGATGTCTGGATGGCATCACTGACTCGATGGACGTGAGTCTGGGTGAACTCAGGGAGTTGGTGATGGACAGGGAGGCCTGGTGTGCTGTGATTCATGGGGTCGCAAAGAGTCGGACATGACTGAGCGACTGAACTGAACTGAACTGAATCCTAGTAATCATAAATGCCTTGGACTGATCCAATACTTCTGGTACAAAATGAGAGAATCAACAGGACAAAGAGTTGGTGAAATACCAGCCCAAGACAGAGGTAGCAGAGGTCCCCAAAGAATGAAAGAGTTTGGCATGTTTGTGAAACTAAGAGAATTCTAATATGGTTGGTATTAGTTCTCTTTGGGGTTTACCAGAATATTTTTCATGGAAATCATCTGACATGTTTTAATTACTCTTTTCCTGTTTCTATTTGGCAAAATAAATACCATAAAAGAATAACATAATCAGTAGATAAATGACAGGGATTAGAGTAATTCAAGTAGTAAGACGAAGTGAGCAAAAGCAGATGGGTTGTGCCAGATCAGTTTTGGTAGTGTTTGAATTATTACATCCACATAGTGGACACAACAAACCACCTCTAGATTCTAATTCCTTTCACACTAAAAAAGGAAAAATCCATCATTACCTCTCAAATTCAGGAAATTCAGATATAAGCGTGGTTTTAATAAAAGTGTTTAAAACTCACTTGATTTTTAAAATAATATTTTTCTTTAATATCCTGAGAAAACAATTAGATTAAAAGGCTTTAACTCACTATACATTTCACATTAAATTGAAGGTGTTAGTATTGAAACACAGAAGTATAAGTCAATGGAAAGACAATGTAATGATTTTATATGCTACATTTTTCCTGGATAAAGGAAGATATCTACCTAGCTAGCTACAACTGAACATTCTGACTGAATCAGGATATCCGTTTAAGGTAAATGGCATGATAATCTATTCAAATAAGCAGATTTTTTGAAAAAATGTAAAACTGTTTCTTAAATGCAGCTGTTAGGCAAAGTTTAAATAATGTCCAAATGAAATGTAGGAAATCAAGTTGATGATTTTATGGCAGCCAGTGCACAATGTTTTCTTACATTGCTAATTTGAGTATGTAAATAGAATAGAAGAGCTGCCTAGATTTGTATAGCAAAAAGAAGAGGTCAAAGACAAATGAACAGATTATAGGAATCATAGAAACTACTTTCTTCATGCAGAACAGTTACTTACAATGTTGTGTCAGTTTCAGGTACACAGCAAAGTCATTCAGTTATACATTTTTTTTTATCAGATTATTTTTCATTGTAGGTTATTACAAGAAAGTGAATATAGTTCCCTGTGCTATACAGTAAACCCTTGTTGTTTTTCTAATTCATATACAGTGGTGTGTATCTGTTAATCCCATACTCCTAATTTACCTCCACTCTCCCCTCTATCTCCTTTGGTAATTTTAAGTTTGTTTTCTATGTCTGTGAGTCTGTTTTCTCTTTTTTTTAAACTAAATTTATTTACAATAAATTTATGATAAATTATTGTACATTTTTTAGATTCCACATATAAGTGATATCATATGTGTCTCTGACTTAACTCACTCAATATAATAATCTTTAGGTCCATCTATGTTGCTACAAATAGCAATTTTCATTCTTTTTATGGCTGAGCAATACTTCATTGTGTGTGTGTGTGTGTGTCTATATATATATAGACACACACACACACACACATATATATATATGTGCCATATCTTCTGAATTCATTCATCTGGTGATCAGCACACTGCTTCCCACTGTGAACAGTGCTGCTATGAACACTGGGATGCATGTATCTTTTTGAATTAAGAGTTTTCATCTTTTCCAGCCCAGAAGTAGGATTGCTGGATCATATGGTAACTCTATTTAGATTTTTAAGGAACCTCCATACTGTTTTCCATGGTGGTTACACCAGTTTACTTTCCCATCAACAGTTTAGGAGAATCTCCTTCTCTCTACACTTTCTCAAGCATTTATTATTTGTAGACTTTTTGATAACAGCTACACTGACTGGTGTGAGGTGATATCGCATTATATTTAGATTTGCATTCCTCTAATAATTAGTGATGTTCAGCACCTTTTCATGTGCTTGTTGGCTATCTGTGCAAAAGCTTTTTAAGTTTGATTAGGTCCCACTTGCTAATTTTGGCTTTTGCTTCTTTTTCCTTGGGAGAGTAATCTAAGAATTTAAGTCTTCAAACCATTTTCAGTTTACTTTTGTATATGGGATAAAAAAGTGATTTACATGAGATTGTCCAACTTTCCCAAAACCACTTGCTGAAGAAAATGTTTCTTTCCATTGTATATTCATGCCTCCTTTATTAAAGATTAACTCTGATCATTAATCTTAGGTGTGTGAATTTATTTCTGGGCTCTCTATTCTGTTCTATTAATCTATTTTTGTGACAATACCATGCTATTTTGATTATTGCAGCTTTGTAATACTGTTTGAAGCCCAAGAGGGTTATATTTCCAGCTTTGTTCTTTTTTCTTAGGGTTGCTTTGGCAGTTCTGGGTTTTTGATGGTTCTATATAAATTTTAGGATTATACATTCCAGTTCTGTGAAAAATGTCATGGGTAATATAATAGGGATTGCCTTAAATCTGTGTATTGCTTTATATAGTATGGCCATTTTAACAATATTTCTTCCAGTCCAAGAGCATGGGACATCTTTCCATTTCTTTGAAGCATTTTCAGTTGCCTTTATCAATTTATTTTAGTTCTAAGCATGTAAGTTGTTTACCTCTTCAGTTAATTTTATATGGAGGTATTTTTTTTTTTGCAGTTTTAAATGTGATTATTTTTTCAGTTTCTTTTTTTTCTGATATTTTATTGTTAGTGAAAGAAATGCAACAAATTTCTGTGTATTAATCTTGTATCCTGTTACCTTGCTGAATTCATTTATTACTCCTAATAGTTTTGTGTGGAATCTTTAGAGTTTTCTCATTAGACTATCATGACATCTGCATATAATGACAATTTTACTTTTTCCTTTCTGATTTGGATACCTTTAATTTCTTTTTCTTATCCAATTGCTGTGGCTAGGACTTCCAATACTATGTTGAATAGAAGTGGTGAGAATGGGCACCCTTGTCTTATTACAGAGTTAAGCAGGAAGGATTTCAGCTTTTCACCACTGACTATTATATTGGCTGTGGGTTTGTCATAAATGGCTTTTATTCTATTTAGCTATATTCCCTCTATATCCACTTTAGTGAGAGGTTCTATCACAAATGGATGTTGAATTTTTACCAAATGCTTTTGGTGCATCTATTGAGATAATAATGTAAACTTTGTCTTTTCTTTTTTCAACGTGGTATATCACATTGATTCATCTGTGTATGCTGAACCATCCTTGCATCCATGGAATGAATCCAGTTTGGTAAAGGTGTATGATCCTTTTTATGTCTTGTTGGAATTGGTTTGCCAGGGTTTGTTGAATATTTTGCATCTATTTTCAAAATATTGGCCTATAGTTTTATGTTTTGGTAATGTCTTTGTCTGGTTTTGGTATCAGGGTGATTGTGGCTTCACAGAATGACTCTTTAAATGTTCTCTCCTCTTCAATCTTTTGGAAGTGTTTGAGTATATCAATATAAACATTCATTTTATGTTTGGCAGAATTCCCCAGTGAAGCCATTTCCCAGTGGTCTTGAATTTTTGTTTGCTGGAAGTTTTTTTTTTTTTTTTTTTTCCAGATTCTATAATATTTTACATCCAGTGATAGAGCTGTTCAAATTATCTGTTTATTCTTGACTCAATTTTGGTAGGCTTTATGTTTCTAGAAACTTCTCCATTTCCTCTGCTGCTGCTAGGTCGCTTCAGTCATGTCTGACCCTGTGCAACCCCATAGACGGCAGCCCACCAGGCTCCCCCATCCCTGGGATTCTCCAGGTAAGAACACTGGAGTGGGTTGCTATTTCCTTCTCCAATGCAGGAAAGTGAAAAGTGAAAGTGAAGTCGCTCAGTCGTGTCCGACTCTTAGCGACCCCATGGACTGCAGCCCACCAGGCTCCTCCGTCCTTGGGATTTTCCAGGCAAGAGTACTGGAGTGGGGTGCCATTGCCATTTCCTCTAGACTGTACAATTTGCTGGTATATAACTGCTCATAATAACTTCCTATGACTTTTACATTTCTGTAATCTCTAATACTGGCTGTTCTTTCTCCCTTTTCTATTCTTATTTTGTTTCTTTGGATTCTCTCTCTCTTCTTCTTGGTGGGCCCAGCTAGAGATTTGTTGATTTTGTTTACCCTTAAAAAAAAACAGCACTTGGTCTTATTGATAATATTTTTTATTAATCTCTATTTCACTTATTTCCTCTCTGATCTTCATTATTTCCTACCTTATGGTCACTTCGGGCTTCTTTTTCTAATTCTCTCAGGTGGTAGGTTAGGTGTTTATTTGAGATTTTTCTTGTTTCTTGAGGAAGGCCTGCATTGCTATGAACCTCCCTCTTAGAAATGCTTTTGCTGCATCCTATAGATTTTGTAAGACTGTCCTTTCTTGATCATTTTTATGGAGGCATTTTCTGATTTCCTCTTTATTTTCATTATGACTCATCTGTTTTTCAGTAGCATGTTGTCTCTCATAACCGCATGAAATTGAGTGACAGATGTGGCCTCAACATGTGCCATATATTGACCACATCCTCATACTTTCTTCCATCTCCTCTATGTACCACCAGTAAATAAGGATGGTATAAACTATCTGGCTTGAAAAACAGCTCATCAGGCTGAGACTGGAGAAAGATATGCAAACCTGAAAAGTTGGTGTTTCTCCAGCTATAAAAAATGAACAGAAAATAGAGGGAAAATGATAGTGTAATTCCCCTTAGCTGTTTCCTGGGTGCTTACTGGGAGACAGAAAGAACCACAAAATATTCCCTCTCATGAAACTGGAGAAAGGACTTGGAATCTAGTAATAGAAGACTGTCAACCACTCCTTGATTAGAGTAGCTTAACAGTAGAACCTGCAAATCCATCTGAGATAGACCATAAGAATGAGACAAAGGCATGTCTAGGCTAGAAAGAGCAAGGAACAACCACAGTTTTCTGTGGATACCTTTGGTACAAAAGAGAATCCTAAGTTTCCTGTAATCTTATAAGAGGCTACAAATGTTAGCTGGGCACATTAGTCAATCCACAAGTCCCCAAGAGGGACCTTGGCATGAATTGTAGAAAAGTCCCTGGGGTGAAGGTCAAAGGACCACTTAGGTCATGAAACTTCATGGAGACCCAGCTGAGCACACCAGCTACCCAGTATGACACACTAAAGCACCAGCACTGTGGTCACCATGCTAAGAGGGCATTAACAACTAACCACTAATCACTGAACTTTTAGATCACTACCAGCACGAGTCAACATAAAGCTCTCCTGGACTATTTGGATTACCTCCCAGTAGTAACCCAACTGGGCAATCATATACACATATGCACATTCCCCTTCCTACCAACACCATACAAGTTTCTAACACCTTAAGAAATTAGAATCAGGAAGGAATGGAAAGCACTTGAAGGGAAAAGAAGCTTGATATGTAGAGTTTTAAACTTGACTAATAAAATCTATATTTGTTTAAAGAAACATCAATATGTCTACTAGTCTAAAATAAGTCCTCTGAGCGAGACAAAGCAAGAGTTTCTCTTTTAGAGAAGTCTGTATAGTTATAAAATAAGAGCTTCATTTTCTTTAAAATTTCATTAACTTTTGTGAACTAATCACAACCATGAAGCATCCTATCAGATACTCTGAAAACAAAATGGGCTTTTCCTCAAACTGAACAAAGATAAGAATAAACAAATCTTTAAAATTCTGTAAGAAATTACACTTAGAAATGCATGAATCTAATGGTATCTTAAAAATGTGAAGAAAAAATGATAAAATAATTATCTGTTTAATAATGGAGCTGAAAAAATCCTAAATTTGAAGTTACCTCTAAATCTCTTATAAATTTTAGTTTAAGCTTAAAAAATAAACATATAGTTTTCCATGGAAATCAAATCAATTTTTCCATCAGATCAAAACTGCAGAAACTATAAATTTTTAACTATTGAGGGTAGGAAAACTTCAGAAATACTTCAAAATGACAGAAGAAGAATTAATTAATTAGGCTGAAATAGCAATAGCAAGTAGTAGGCTATAATACCAGAAAAATACAGGACATGTAGTTGACAAAAAGTTCAAATATGTTTCAACTGCCTGATGAGGATAACCCAAAGCAAATGCAAAATAATATATAATTAATAATACACCTACAAGTTCATGTAGTATTTCTAGAAGAGCCAATCAGGACTGTGATGGCATAGTAAATATGAGTAACAATGAAAAAAACTGAGACTCTTTGGTGTGCAAAAATAAAGATTTAGTAATGGACATAATATCTAACATCTATCTTCCAACAGACAAAGAGCTATTTCATGGGCACACGGAGAAGAAATCAGGCTTATCCTATTTGACTTATAGGCATTTGAGAATAGAACTTGTTACAGTCAGTGGTAGGTTTTGGTGATAGATTTTTATCTAAAACAATAAAAATATTCTAACAACAAAAACTGTTGAAGTTGTCTTGTGTGGTACGGAGCTCCCATCACTCTAAGTACTTAAAAGAAGTAGTAGTACATACTCAAAGGTAACAACTGAGAGGAAAATCCACACACTGGATATAGAGGAGTAGTAGTACATACTTAAAGGTAACAACTGAGAGGAAAATCCACACACTGGATATAGAGGACAAGGTTAGATGGCTCTAGACTGACTTCCTGTCTGGACAATCCCATGAATGGAGGGGCCTGGTAGGCTGCAGTCCATGGGGTTGCTAAGAGTCGGACAAGACTGAACGACTTCACTTTGACTTTTCACTTTCATGCATTGGAGAAGGAAATGGCAACCCACTCCAGTGTTCTTGCCTGGAGAATCCCAGGGACGGGGGAGCCTGGTGGGCTGCCATCCATGGGGTCGCACAGAGTCGGACACGACTGAAGCAACTTAACAGCAGCAGCAGCAGCAGCAGGCTGACTTCAATTTTATTAATCCTTGATTTCATTAAGCAACATAGCTTTCCATAGATAAAATAACGAATAAAAAATGTTTGAAATGAGTTCTCAAGCCATTTTTGTCTAAAATTTTAAGACTTTGTTTTCAACTTTTTGAATATTATGATCAAATCTGCTCTTGTTATAGAGAAGGTGACCAAGGATGAAATTACAGGGAAACCAATGATTTGAACAGTTTCATTAAGGGAAATATTCTCAAGCTCAAAGGCCTGCAGGAGTCAGGTATTGTAAATTATTGATGTGAGTAGGTAATTTTCTCCTCCACTTTTGAAACATATCTGCTGCTGCTGCTAAGTCACTTCAGTCGTGTCCGACTCTGTGCGACCCCATAGACGGAAGCCCACCAGGCTCCCCCATCCCTAGGATTCTCCAGGCAAGAGTCTGGAGTGGGTTGCCATTTCCTTCTCCAATGCGTGAAAGTGAAAAGTGAAAGGGAAGTCACTCAGTCGTGTCCGACTCTTAGCGACCCCATGGACTGCAGCCTACCAGGCTCCTCCGTCCATGGGATTTTCCAGGCAAAAGTACTGGAGTGGGGTGCCATCGCCTTCTCCATTGAAACATATCACTCTCTTGAATAATATTTTGTTTTCCCAGTTTTGGTAACAAACATGATATCTTACCAAAGTAATTGCTGGCTGGTGTCATGATCGCAGTGTATCAGACCATGCATGTGTTTGTGCTCAGGGGCTGACTTTCTTCATATGGAACTGAGGAATCCAAGTTTCTTCCATTTTGTGGTTCTCAAGACCTCAGATATTCTAAGACAACCTTTAAAAGGGAAAAAGAGTGAAGAGAGCCTATTTCCTTTTTTTTCTTAAATATCTTCTCCAAATTAAAAGAAAGAAAGAAGAAGCCTTTGTTCGTGAGCTCATTAGACAATGAGAGTGGCTGGGGAAGGAGGGAAGGCTAACTGAGGTCTGAAGAAGGAGTTGTCCTATCCTACTCACCTGAGCTTCATTCTGGTTATCACTTCAAACTGGTTGTTCACATGTCTGTCTTTTCCACAGGAAGAAAGGAAAGAGCCTGTGTTTCATTTATCCTCCTTACTAGCAATGCTCATAGCTTCTCAATAACTTTCAATAGCATGAGTTTGAATTTGTTGGGGGAAAAAAGGCCACTCAAGAATGAAACCCATTACTTCACTTTCATTCCATCAATGAGAATTTTTCTTATCACCTGGATAAAAAGGAGACCGTAAAATGTAGTACCTGGTTTAAAAAGCCATTTTCCAATGGCAACTTTACTCTATGAGAGATTACAAATTATTGTTTTTGCCAGATATCCATACAAAATTTTTTTCTCCATTATGAGAAAATCAATTGTCAATTATCAATCAATAATGATAAATAGCTACTGAAAGTAGGCCTCACTGAAATGGCTTGGACTGTGGCACACTGGAAAATACACACAACCATCATTCCGCCCATTAAAACGGATAACTGCACAAGGTCCTAGGTGATTCCATTAAGTGCCTGCCAAATAGTAGGCATGTAGGAAATATTTGTTGGCTATATGAAAAAATGCAGGATAAAAAGGTCCTAGATTAGCAGACTTCCTGATTTTTTAAAAGAAAACAAAAGTTTAAATTTTTATATAAAAATTTATATACTGAATTTTAAATTCCGAACTAAAAAGAACTCTTGCTAGATAAACAAAAGACTTTTGTGCCACAAGTGTACCATGGGCAACTAATTTTCAAGCTTTGTATAACAGGTGCACAGAGATTTTCAAAAGTGCTCTAAACATTTTTAAACTATTTTCCCTGTTCAAACGATAATACTTTATTAAAATTAGATTAGTAATAATATTTGTTTGTTCAAAACATTCTTCCTGAGAATGTACAATCTCCTCATGGTTAGAATAGTTGAGAACATTATCTTGTAGACATGAATATTTGCTAAGGTGTAATTTTAAACTCTGATGAGGATGAAACAATGGAACATAAACCAGAAGATTGCTTCCCAGTTTAATTTTATGCTTGATTAAAGATGACGGAAGTACTGGAAAGACAGGGGAAACTACATGAAATAGAAATGAACAAGAGTCTGCAAAGTCTCTGCAGGCGATTTGATATTGGCAGGTTTCCACGCGGGCAGTTTACCAGTTCTTGCTTGTTTTACCAATAGGGAATCTTTCTGGTTTGTTTCTCAATATTTTTCATAAGCTAAATGTGACATTTTCTTTCTCCTCTAATGCTGTCTCATCAAATTTTTTCTGAATCAGAGGTATCCCCAGGGCTTTTTCCAAAAATGGAAACTGTGAAATTAATTACTTTAAGAATCAACCATGTGAATTACTTATTTTGTCACCAAGATGGCTCACATTGGACTCAGTACTAATTCTATCCTTGCTGAGCATTCAAGTTTGGCTTGAATTGGTCTAAACACAGTTTAGCTACTCTAAACTGCTTAACCAGTCTTTCTTTCTAAGGAAAAAAAAAAAGGGGGGGGGGTTCCATTTGGAACTTGTCAGTCACAAGTAAAACACCACCAACAAAAATAGTTTCTTAAAGGAGAAAAAAAGAAAGTATTATATCATCTAGTTTTAGAGACTCCAAACAGCAGTAGCAAAAATATCTACTTACCTTTCCATTTTCCTAAGTTTACCTGGTGCTTATGTTTACCTGGGACTTCCCTGGTGGCTCAGAAGGCAAAGCGTCTGCCTACAATGTGGGAGACCTGGGTTCAATCCCTGGGTCAGGAAGATCCCCTGGAGAAGGAAACGGCAACCCACTCCAGTATTCTTGCCTGGAGAATCCCATGGACGGAGGAGCCTGGTAGGCTGCAGTCCATGGGGTCGCAAAGAGTCAGACATGACTGAGCGACTTCACTTTCTTATGTTTACCTGGGCATCCAAGCAAGTATTAGTAGGTGCTGGTAAGAGACTTAATACCTTTGACATTCGTTCAATTACTGCCAGTGAGGGTCTACTGATATCCCAAGCAAGTTATGGGGGAGTAGGCAAAACTCTGCACCCAACAGACACAAGTCCCTGCCCCACAGAGTTCAGAGTCTCATGAAGATGGTAGATACTGGCAGGTATGCCACAGCCTGATAATAACAGTCCCTGGGAGCACCCAGAAGCCCCATAGGAGTCCCACACCCAGATGACTCTCTTTGTTATTGGAAGTCCAGATAAACCTCTTCATGAAAGTGAAAGTGTTAGTTCTCAGTCCTGTCCAACTCTTTGAAGCCTCATAGACTGTAGCCTGCAAGGCTCCTCAGTCCATGGGATTTCCCAGGCAAGAGTACTAAAGTGGATCACCATTCCCTTCTCCAGGTGATCTTCCCAACCCTAGAATCAAACCCAGGTCTCCCACATTGCAGACAGGTTCTTTACTATCTGAACCACCAGGAAAGCCCTCCTCTTCATGAGGAACATGTGGATAGTGACTACAGCAGCTTCAACAAGCTTGCAGACCTATCATTGAAATTTCAGATTACATAACAGGAAATCCTAGTTTAGCCTAAGCCTTTCATTTTAGAAAAAAAAGAAGGCACTTTCTAACGTTGACCAATATACCTACTATTTGTCACTTTCTATATCTTTCCTCAGTCTCCTAAGCTCCCCAGTTAGAAATAATCACCTCCTCCTTTTCATTCCCATGGAATTTTGTAGGTAAATCTCTAGCAAAATCTACCTTATTTTATCCAATTAAGATATCATCTATTAAAACTCTTCATTTCAGAAATATGAAATTCAAGGTGGGAAGGCGGGTATGCATTTTAGAATAAGCAAAATGTGGTATTATTTTCTGACTTGGTGTTTCAGCTGTATGCATACTTATCTTATCTCCACTGACAGATTTCAGCTTCCTCAAGGGCTGACCATGGCTAATCATTTTCTATCAGTTCAGTTCAGTCACTCAGTCATGTGCAACTCTTTGTGACCCCATGAATCACAGCATGCCAGGCCTCCCTGTCCATCAACAACTCCCGGAGTTCATGCAAACTCATGTCCATCAAGTCAGTGATGCCATCCAGCCATCTCATCCTCTGTCATCCCCTTCTCCTCCTGCCCCCAATCCCTTCCAGAATCAGGGTCTTTTCCAATGAGTCAACTCTTCGCGTGAGGTGGCCAAAGTACTGGAGTTTCAGCTTCAGCATCAGTCCTTCCAATGAACACCCAAGACCAATCTCCTTTAGGATGGACTGGTTGGATCTCCTTGCAGTCCAAGGGACCCTCAAGAGTCTTCTCCAATACCACAGTTCAAAAGCATCAATTCTTCGGCACTCAGCTTTCTTCACAGTCCAACTCTCACATCCATACATGACCACAGGAAAAACCATAGCCTTGACTAGATGGACCTTTGTTGGCAAAGTAATATCTCTGCTTTTCAATATACTATCTAGGTTGGTCATAACTTTCCTTCCAAGGAGCAAGTGTCTTTTAATTTCATGGCTTCAGTCACCATCTGCAGTGATTTTGGAGCCCAAAAAAATAAAAGTCTGACACTGTTTCCACTGTTTGCCCATCTATTTGCCATGAAATGATGGGACCAGATGCCATGATCTTAGTTTTCTGAATGTGAGCTTTAAGCCAAGTTTTTCACTCTCCTCTTTCACTTTCATCAAGAGGCTTTTTAGTTGCTCTTCACTTTCTGCCATAAGGGTGGTGTCATCTGCATATTTGAGGTTATTGATATTTCTCCTGGCAATCTTGATTCCAGCTTGTGCTTTTGTATACTCTAATGCAAAAGTTCAGCACTTTGCACATTGCAGGAACCCAAAAGGGACGACAGAGGATGAGATGGCTGGATGGCCTCACTGACTCGATGGACGTGAGTCTGAGTGAACTCCGGGAGCTGGTGATGGACAGAGAGGCCTGGCATGCTGCGATTCATGGGGTCTCAAAGAGTTGGACACGACTGAGCGACTGAACTGAACTGAACTGAAAGCATATTTGAAAAATATTAAAGAACTGATTTATCAAGTGGACCTGACAGGATCAACGTTTCCTGATTCTCAATCTGGTGTTCTTTCTACTAAGTAATACCATAATCAACCCTTAAGAGGAGGTCAATAGAACTTTAATATAAAATAATAATCATAAAAATGCTAATATAATACTTATAAAATACCAATACCTTGTGTGGCCGGTATTGTAAATGCTACTCTTATCTTTCAATGCTCAAACAGCCAGATGTCCTAGATATTTTTATGTTCCTCACTTTTATCCTCTCAGCCCACTTTTCCCCTCTGGCCTCCCCTCAGCCACATTACTCGTCTCTTGCTTTTTACCAGTGCTTGGTGCCTCTACTGAGTGGGATGCCAGGGGTATCTCTCTTAGTCACACTGATGCCTGCACAAACTTGGAAGTTCAAGGAGGTACACCCTCTAGGGCAACAACTGCTGACTAATGGCACCAGGGAGCTAATAGATAAACCCCCTTTCTCAGAGAGATGACCCTGAACTATCTTTTACTGCTTCACAAGAAGGACCCATTAGAATCTCAGATCATCTTCTACATGCTCACCCATGATCCCTTGGACCAACCTGTTTTATTCCTTCCACTTCCCGATTCTAGAGATCTAATGAAGTCTGAGAATTACTTTCCAAACTAAACCATCCACACATAATCCTTCTTCTCAGACTCAGTATTTTGGGAGAGCCCAAGCTAAAATTCCTGTGAGAGATAGCTGCACTGTTAATAGCCTAGCGTTCAGATGAAAAAAGTAAAGCACAGAAAGGTTACATCAAATGCTCAAGGTCCTACAGGCAGTAAATGTTGTAGATGGGATTTGAATCCAGGGAATCTGATACCAGTCCATACCTTTAAATACTTAAGCTTCTCTTTCTTTATAGAAAATGAAGCTTAAAATATTTTCTGCCTAATTAGTTATAATTTGTTATGATGCTACAATGTTGTATAATTGTATAATATGTTACAATATTATATAATTGCTTCATTATCAAATACTGCAGGGTATTAATACTTATTAAGCATCTACCTGCTTTATGTGAGGTATTTTATATTATCTTGCTATTTCTCAAAATACTTTGAATCCTTAATATTTTAAAAATTCATTTTACACATAAGAATATTACAAAATTTAATTAACCTGCCAAAGTCACAGAGCTGGTAAGGGCTAGAACCAGGAACGCAACCCTCTCATCTATTTGTTTAACAAATAAGCATTGAGCACCCACAGTATGCCAGGCACTGTTCTGGTAGCTAGGGATATACTACAGGCCCCTGTCTTTTGTCCTGATAGAGGATCTACACAATAATTGAAACAAATAAACAAGAATTCACTGGGTCGTGATAATTTACTTAAAGAAAATAAAACAGGGATTGACAAAGTGAAGAGTCCTGATGCCAAGGGGACACCTAGAAGTTTCTCAACTTTGGCACTACTGACATTTTGGACCAAATAATTCTTTGTTGTGAATGCCTGTCTTATGCATTGTAGGATGTTTAGCAGTATTATAGGATGCCAACAGCCCTCCCCAAGTCCTTACTGCCAAAATGTCTCAAGATACTTCAGACAGTCTTCTGGAGGGTAAAATCACCCCTGATTGAGAACCACTGACCTAGAGTGAAATTTTTCGGGTGAGATTAGGCTTAGTATGTGTGAAAAGCAAAAGAAATTCATAGTAAATAAGGAGGAGAGTGGCAGGAGATGAGCTTACAAAAGTAGGTGGAAACCCCACAAAGCAAGGGCTTTTAGGCAAGGGGAAATACTTCTGATTTTATATTAGGTTCCTCTTGCCTAGTCTGACTTACAAATGCTGTTGTTATTGTTGAAGAGCCAGTTATCCTGTCCCTCTTTATTTTTCAAGAGCTCTTAATAACTTTCAAGCCTTGCCATTCTCTACCCTGAGTTTCACACCATCCAAGTTCTGTGACCTGCCTTCATTTGTCCTGTGCGGCATTCTCTTAAAAGTCCTTAGGGTTTGGCTTTTCAATTGCACTTGTGTCTTTTCATTCCTTGGTGTCTTTTCCATGTGATTCTTTGCCTAGAACACAAAGCCCTGCTCTTCCTGCCTGGAAAACTCCTAGTCACGCTTTAAAAGCCAATTCAAGTATCCGCTTCTCCAAGATACCTCCCCTTGCATCCCTTCCCAGATGCAAATACCATAGCATATATGGTGGTGCACTATCCTCCTTTACATCTGAATCAAGTTCTTCACTTCCACAGCAACTTCCCCAAGAGTATGAGACAGATCTTGAAAGTGAAAGTGAAGTCGCTTAGTCCTGTAGGACTCTGCGACCCCATGGACTGCAGCCTACCAGACTCCTCCGTCCATGGGATTCTCCAGGCAAGAATACTGGAGTGGGTTACCATTTCCTTCTCCAGGGGATCTTCCCGACCCAGGGATCGAACCCAGGTCTCCTGCATTGGAGGCAGATGCTTTAACCTCTGAGCCACCAGGGAAGCCCATGAGACAAATCTTGGTCAGCTTTAATTCTCAAATAACTATCCAGTGTGTAGCATGCAGATAGAAGGTTCGTTCCTCTGTCAAAAATTTATGTTACTATTCTGAGCCCTCTTCCAAAACATAAGAATACTACTTAAGAAAACTTGTTTTTTTAAGAAATGTATTCTCAACTTTTTCTGTACTGAATACTGATTGGTACATTTATTTGAATAAAACAAACAGATCACATATACACACTCACTAAAATTTAGTAACTTAGAAAATATACCTTTAAAGTTATAGTAGTTAGAATGTCATTCCTTCAAGAGAACTACCTACCACATAAGTACATTTTTAACTTTATGCTGGGTAGATCAAGGGCCAAAAATAATAAACATGAGGATCATAATCACTGAGAGGGAGCAGTGCACTCCAGTTGTGACTGATAAGTTTAAAATCTTCTCTCATCCCACCCTGTAAGCATTAGGACATGTCCCACCCTGCAAGGATTAGGATCCAATCATCTGGAGTAAATAGATCAAGGAGTTTGTAAGCCATGGGTACCATAAAATTTCCTCACACAAATGCATTGTTATAATAAATGTCTTCAAAGCCAATGGTGTTGATTTTATATGTATTGAAAAGACTGAGAAAAGAGAAAGCAGCAATAAAAATCTGCCACTACATGAATCCAACTGTAAGCAATGTGCTGATCTGTAAACTTGGCTGAGTAAAAGTGAAATACTGGACTAATGAAAAAGATAGTTACAAAAACCAACTCTTGAATCCAAAGCTAAGCTAAATAAGAACAAGATTCTAATTTCATTTAGCACTGTGTTTTGCACATAAAAGACATTTAATAAATCACTGCTAGGTGCATTAATATGCTTTGCCACACACCTGTTTTCCTAATATTAAAATATCTGATACATTATGCTCTTTTCACATGATTCACAAAGTTTGAACTCTGGCAAAACAACAAACCTAGGCAGAAGTTTGATTAGTTCATTCCAGGGAAAAAAAGGAAACCAAAGTGTGTGGTACACTTGCTTTTCAATGAAACCATTAAAAAAGATTTCTCAATCCCCTTTTTCTTCATTCTTCTGCTTTAATACATGAACCAAAAACTCAAATGGACAAGGTAGAGCTGAGCATGAATCTCTCTTTTAGTATTTGCCAGCAGGAATAAAAGAGCCAAAAGGAACCCAAAACACTGTTCTGTGTTCTCTTCGATACCACTCATCACAGTTACTGTCATCACATAATATTTATTGCAGTTGACCCTGGGACTACCATGAGAAGGTCATTTTTCAAAATGATTCTAGCTGCCACTTCTAACCAACAGCAAACTTACCTAAGACAAAGATGTGATTCCACTGGGCCCACTTTGTATTATCAACCAGGGAAGCATTATAATTGGAGACAGATTACAGTTAACTCAGGAAATTCTCTGTGTTAATCCCTTAAAATAATAATAGTGAGTTGGAAGGAGTGGCTTCCTATTTTTATTTTAAAAGAGAAAAGAAATAAGAAAGAAAAAGTTATGACCTTTTCATTTTTAAAAGAAAAGACAAGTTACAGTAATTGGTTTGGTTTTATTTTTGCACCAACCGTACCAGTTGTTTGAGGTGAAGTGTATATTCAAATAATTTAACAGTATGGGAAAAAATCCACCTGTCATGCACGAAACATGGGCTGGATCCCTGATCCAAGACTATCCCATATTCCATGGAGGGACCAAGCCTGTGTGCCATAACCACTGAGCCAGTGCTCCACAACGAGAGAAGCCACTGCAATGAGAACCTCAAGCACCACAGCTAGAGAGTAACCTCCACCCCAGTCAGCAGCAATGAAGACCCAGCACAACCACAAGTAAATAAATTAAGCTTACAAACAATTTTAACAGTATGTATGTGTAAAAACAGCCTAAGTATCAGTCTCCAAAAGCTTTTAGAAAACTACTATTGCCCTTCAAAAGAACTGTCCATGTTTAACTTCTCAAAAAATCAAAGGAAGCAATTACCCTCCACGCTGTATATCACAAACTATTTCCCCACATCTTTAGCTAATATTATTTTATTTTTCACAATAATCCAAATAAGCATACCTTCAAAGTTGCTTTTATGTAAATGACTTTCTTCTTTTTTCACTTTCTTCCACTGTCCCCTTCCAATTAGTCCCCAAGATTGTGCAGGATTGTTGTTCCCTAAAACGGCTATCGCACTGTTTCCTATCCCCGTATTTCTTCTACAACCTAGCTTTCCCTCCATCAAGACCTGGAGTCTGGAGTCCCTTCTTCAATGGAAGTTGGCCTTCGCGACAGGTGACGCCCTGTCACTTACAAAGCTCAGTCACAAAAGCCAATCCACGTCCCCTTTTGTTCTCTTGCTCTGCATGCTACTGGAAGTCAGTCTCTGTGCTGGAAGCAAGCCCGAGCAACCCGTGGATAGACTCATTTGAAGGGGAATCAAAGCTCTCTGGCTCTCGACTCTACAGGTGCCTGAGGCGAGCCGGAGCCATGCAAACCGCTTTCACCTCCAGGGGTCGCGAGGACAAGAAGCAAAATGGCCGCGGGACGAGGTCCCGGCTAGTTACCGCGAGAAGCCACGGGAACACCTGCTGAAAACACCTGACGGGCTTCCACACGCGGAAAGAGCGGCAGACGAAGGCAGTCACCGAGACCCCAGCAGTTCCTCAAGGAGGCGCGGCAGCTGCTTCAGAAGGAGCACCACCAGTTTTACTTGATGATCCTGACAGAGGAGGCAAGGGAGCTGCGCTGGTTCGTATGGCAGAGACAGAGTCAGCGCAGCAAGACTGTCTCAACCTCAGTCACTGGCCCTGGCATGAGTCTGAGGAGAAGCCAGAAGTCATCCTGGAGATGCAGGCCTCACCCTCACCCAGAAAGCCCTCGCTCTCCCAGCAGATCTCTCCCGCGGCCTCGCTGCACACACAGCCACAAACAGGTCAACAGGAAACATTCCAGGACTTCACCAAGACGCCGCCACTGCCTTTCATACCCTCAAGAGCCAGCGCTGAAGGACAGGCAAAGCCGGCACTGCTGGCAGTGAGACGGGAGGCCAGGCCGCGCCCAAACCATGCTACGAGAGCTAGACCCATCTGCCTAGCTGTCGCTGTCACTCTGCACCGCACTGATCGATGACCCTTCTGCCCAAGGTCAGGATGCAGAACTCCTCGGGCCTAGGGCTTGGACCCGAGAAGAAGCAGGCAGCTCAGAGCTGGCTTACCCTGAGAGGAGCCTTCAGAGCCAGTTTTGGGGCATCTTCCCAAATGTATACCCCACCGGGCCCTCATGAGATTTGTGAAACTTAAACTAAAACTTTTTTTTTTTAACAAACGCCCTCAGCCTCAGTCCTTGCTAAGCTTCAGAGTGACAGTCAACACCTATCTGACACGGACATGTGAGTAACCCATCTTAAAAGTAGATCCTTCAGATCTCTTTGAGGCCATCTGGCTGATGCCAGCCATGGATCAGACAGGCCATTCCCACTGAGGTCTAGCCAAATTGCATAATTTAAGCAAAATCAGTAATTGTTTGTCTTTTAACCCATTAAATTTGGAGGTAGTCTGTTATGCAACAGTAGATAACTGATACATCCTCCCTAATGTGTGTCTATCTTTACACTCCCATTGTCAATGTCCTAAATTCAGGTTCTCATCGCTTGCCTAGTGTATTACAATAGCTGATTTTTTTCCTTCCCTCTAGTATTCTTGCCTGGAAAATCCCATGGGCAGAGGAGCCTGGTAGGCTGCAGTCCATGGGGTCGCTAAGAGTGGGACTCCACTGAGCGACTTCACTTTCACTTTTCACTTTCATGCATTGGAGAAGGAAATGGCAACCCACTCCAATGTTCTGGCCTGGAGAATCCCAGGGACGGGGGAGCCTGGTTGGCTGCCGTCCATGGGGTCGCACAGAGTCGGACATGACTGAAGTGATTTAGCAGTAGCAGTCTCTCCCTGGTTGATTTTCATTTCCACAATCCATCATCTATCTTGCTTCCTCACATCTTATTTATATAGTGTGTGTATTCCCCCAAATCAGGAAAAGTTCAAACTGTGATCTGAGTTTTCAGTATCTATCTCTGATTCTGAATTTGAGTTATCCGTTAGAATTACCCAAGGAATTTTTTAAATCAATGCCTGAGACTCAACTCAGAGATTTTTATTCAGTTGGTTTACAGTGGGAACTATTCACTGGTATTTCTTAAAGCTCTTCAGATATTCTAAAGGGCACCCAAAGTGAGAACTACTGAAGCCACTGGGAGTGGTGGGTGTAATGAGAACAGGGCCAACACCAATATTCAAGATACAAGTAAAGGATTTGGAAAACACTGATCCAGAGTTTTAAAAGTAGGAGGAAAAAGCAGAGTTTTAAAATATCAAGAAAGAAAAATGACTGGAAAGTAGACAATAGAAATGTCAGGATACCAAGCATGGTTAAAACATTTATGAATTTCTCTTGTGTTATTTTATTATAATAAAATGATAATACAGTCCTGATAGGCTAAGTTAACTCCAGAGCTGAGAAGGAACTCACATGAATCCATTAGGACATGATTTCATTCACATCTTTGTATATTTACCAACCCTATCATAATATATTGAGTGCCTACTGTTTGTCATTCATGGTAGAGAATGAACAACACAAAAGTCTTGCCCTAAAGGAGCATTTTTTCAAATTGGGTGTGACAAAAAATAAGCAAGTGCATAATGTGTCAGAAGTTGGTAAATAATATGAAGAAAAGTAAAGAAGGGAAAGGGGAAAAGGAACACTAGGGCAGGAGTAGAGGATGGAATGTGGAGAGTATTTTTTAAAGGGGTCAGAAAAGGCTTCACTGGTAAAGTTTCCTTTGAGCAAAGACCTGAATGAAGTGAAGAAGCCAGTCATGTAAATGAATACCTGATGGTGCAGCGACAGAACAAAGAGCAAGTGAGAGCATGCTTGAGGATTATAAGGTACAGCAAGGAGGCCAGTGCAGCCAGGATGAAGGTAGTAGGACATGAGGTCGAAGAAATAACAGGAGAAAAAGTAAGGGTTTTAGGAGTGGGTAGGAGAAACTGTGACAGGTAGTGGTTCTTTATCTTACTTCAGAATCACCAAGAGAGACTTTCAAAATACCCATGCCCAGTCCACACCCTCAGAGATCTGTTTGAATTTAAGAAGGAACTCAGACAACAGCAGTTTTCAAATGCTCCCAGTTTATTGAGAATAATTACTGTAATGATTTATATGGATTATAAGTCACTTAAATTCTATAGATTTGCTCTGAGTGAGATGAAAAAGTCATTGAAGGGTTTTAATGAGAGAAGAGGCAAGATCAATATTTCAATTAGTTCATCCTAGCTGCTCTATGGAGAAAACACTACAGGGCAAGGAAGGACCCATTCAGACCACCTATCACTATTTTGAACATTTTCTTTAGTGAACATGCATAGCTTTTGTATTAATAACAGAAACTCACATTTAAAAGCATCTAAAAATATATTGAAGGGCTATATATTAATAAGCAGAGTATTACATTCTCTATTATTAACCCATTCTTCCAGCTGTCTTTCTCAAGGAAAAATTTTCATGACAGGTAGTGAGTGGATTTTATATTATTTGGCTAGGGTTACTAAAACAAAGTATGGCTTCTGCCCACAAGGTGGGAGACCTGATCAGATCCATGAGTCGAGAATATCCCCCGAAAGAAGGAAATGGCAACCCACTCCAATATTCTTGCCTGGAGAATCCATGGACAGAGGAACCTGGCAGGCTACAGTCCATGGGGTTACAAAGAGTTGGACACAGCTGAGTGACTAACACTGACTGACTGTAACAAAGTATCACAAACTAGGTGGCTTAGAACAAGCAGAAATGTATTATTTTACAAATCTACAGGCTGGAAATATAAAATCCATGTGTCAGCAGAGCTATGCTCCATCTGAGACTCTGCGTAGAATCCTTACTTGCTTCTTTCTAGTTGCTGGTGGTAGGCAGTTCTTTGGCATTACTTGGCTTGCAGTTTCGTCTGTCCCATCTTCGCCATCATGTAGTTGCCTTCATATCAGCTTCCTTCTTTGTATATATTCATCCAGATTTCCTTTTTGTAAAGACACAAGTTACATTGGATTAGAGCACACCTTAATCACTTCGTTTTTGTTAGTTAAACCTGCAAAGATCCTGTTTCCAATTAACATCATATTCTGAGGTATTGGTGGTTAGGACTTCAGCATATCTCTTTTTTGGGAAGGGGAGCACAATTCAACCCATACAGATTGGTCTTTAATGAGAAATAATATAATTGATATCATGCACTACGTTCTCTATCAAGGCAGAAATAGACAAAGAAAAGAGTAGAACTATTCTCAAAAAGTTAATAAAAGTCTTGAAATAAAGGATGATTACCCAGAGAAGGATAAGAATTTTATTACCCTTAGAAGCATATTTTTTGATTCTCCCACTTTTTCCACTTCAGCAGACACTTCTCAGAAAATGACTGAAAATGATGAAAAATAAATCAGGTTGGTGACTTTCCTTCATGGAACATGAATTTTCAGTGCTTTAGTGAATTTACATTTATATCTGGATCCTTTAGCCTTTATGGCCAGTAATTCCTTACACAAGTTTGCTGAAATTAGGGAAGTTATCCACACCTTTCAAATTGGTTTCACAATTCCAGGGGAGTGGAAATTAGAATTTAATTAACATTAATCAGAGAGAATATGGAGGTCAGCCTATGAACGTGTTTAAAACATGTCTAACTTGCTGAGAAACTTAATTTTACCTAATGAAGGCCTTTTTTTTTTCTTCAGCAGCAAAATGAAAAGTTTCAGGCTGACAGATAAACTTTGTAGGGTGACTGAACTTTGTTGAATGCTGGCTTTGAAAACCAGTAGCAAATTCCATAAAGAAAAATCAGAGCAACGTAATTCTTAGCCTCAACCTATCCCCCGGCAAAGCAAATCCTTATCAAGAAGCTACTGGTGACCCAAGTAACCAAGTTGAGCTGAAGTTAATGTGTTTGTATATATGCTGTACAAGGAAACTGAGCATTCTGTCATGAGACATAGAGCAAAAGAAGATGAGGAACAAACACCTACTTCTTGATATATTATCAAACATCGTGCATGGAATTACTCTAAAAGTACACACAGTGAAGTATAAACTGTGTTTGACCCATCTATTATCTGGAAGTTAAATATCTTCAAATTCATTTACTCCACTAATCAGCTGCTACACATTCTTTCTCCAGCTTCTACCATCTGCTTTTAATTAACAAAACAATCAGCATTCCAAACTGCAATGATAAATAGCTAATCATCACAGACTTTCAGCTTACAGGTGTATTCAAAAAGAAAAGAAATAAACAGACTTATTTAGTTTCAAAGAGACTTGAAATATGAATCCAGAATATTGGCAAAAGTTACCTTATTTCTTTGGCATCTTGAGAGTTTATAAATGAAATCCACTCTAAGTAAATAGCTATAAAATAAGTTTGGGTTAACAAGATTAACAAATAGTGTTATTTTAGGCTGAATGGTTGAAATAAAGTTAAAACGATCCCAACTTTTCATGGAGAAAAGTTTAACTATGAAGAAAATATCACCTCCTCCAATACCAACAACTGAAACACTATATATCAGAAGTTAGATAGCATAAATATTTCAACAACTAATGAGATAAGTTTACCTTTGTATTACATTTACATTGATTTTGGTGAAAAAAAAGAACAACAAATGCCTACTTTTTTTTCAAACAATGCAAATCAAGGTCAAGAGAAAGAAATGAAATTAACATTCATGAGTGTCTACTAGGTATTGTATATCACAAATTCAGTCCTGTAAGCAGCCCTGTGGAGATTATTTCCCCCACTTTAAAGATAAGACGACTGAGCCTTGGAGATAAAAGTCAAGTTAAGAATCAAACTCAGGACAGTCTGTGATTGATAGATACCTTCTACTGCCTGATTAATACCTGATAAATAGCAAAAATCTTTATAGGAGAAAGTTTTGCTGTATTTGTATAAAGGAGACTACTGGATTGACAAGTATTGGTGTTCAAAAAATAAGCAATTCACTTTTCATTACTACATTCCTCATCAAGGCTAAAGCCTAAATGATTATATGTAGAGTTTGTGCATATATATGTATATTATATATATATATATATATTCTGAAATAAGACAATAATAATTTTTTAACCTTCTGGATATATTGTTTTTTTAATTTTAACAATGGTAATTGCATTCTCTGAGAAAGTTGCTAGTTGCAGATGATCAGCATATCACTTCATGATCAGTTCCCCTTCTAACAAAGCCAGTGAGAGATTATAAAGTTTTTTACTGGACCTGTCAATTCCAAAATACAAGACAGAAATACTTTCATTGGGGTTCTCTAAGATTCAAGAACAGCTCATTTTTAAAATAATAGGAAAATCTGTGTATTAAATCATCTGTTATTTTTGTTTAGTTGCTAAGTCGTGTCCAACTCTTTTGTGACTCCATGGACTCTAGGCCACCAAGCTCCTCTGTCCATAGCATTTCCCAGGTAAGAATACTGGAGTGGATAGCTGTTTCCTTCTTCAGGGAATCTTCCTGACCCAGGGATCAAACCTGTGTCTCCTGCATTGCAGGTGGATTCTTTACCACTGAGCCACCAGGGAAGCCATATTAAATCATAGGTTTAGGCAATTCTTTCATTTCAGCCCACTAAGAAAGGCTGATCCTTCATGGTACTCAGCACCATGTCTGTTGAGAATATATTCTGAAAAAGACAAAAGAAGAGTGAATAGAATTGAAAAGGAAAGGAATAGAGGGATCCAGAGGAAAAGCAATGAAAGCTGAAGTGGATTGTCAAGAGAAAGGTGGGGAAGAGAAGGTAAAAGAAATGGAAGAAGAGGCAAGGAGAGAAATGACCAAAAGGACTTTAGAGAAAGAGCGAGATGCTTAAAGAGATACCTTGGGAAGACATTTATGTCATGTCAGATAAAATCCTTTCCTTACTCTCCCTATGACATCATCAGTAAAATCCTTACCTGTAAACACATTACTCCAGACCACCTCAGCCAATACCCAAATGCCAGGATTTTTTCCCTCTCAAGAACCAACCAGGGGCTGTTCACCCGAGCATAATATCCCAAAGGGACAGCAGCTGTTGCTACTCAGCTTCTCACCACAGCACCGTGCAGAGAAATTTCTGCAAAACAGCCAAAATCCCCCTTAGGATTTTTAATAGAGGAGGTGTCAGGTAGAACCCAGAGGCCAGTCTACGCTGGAGGCGGCAGATTGCTGACACCACCTTATTTCACTGTACTTTGAGAAAGTTTGTTGACTTGAGGAAGAATTTCTATGTACCTGAGTAGCATGTATTCCTCTCTACCTTTCTTTCTGATACACATTCTTGTAAGGTACTTGTAAAATAAACCAGAGGAGAACAACATAAGCCTTCCTCAATCTCATCCTATTTTTCATCTTCCTGGGATGTGGCCATCACAGCACTTTATTAAGACACTAGGAGACAAGAGATGAGAAGATAGGGAAACAAGTATCCTTTACCTGGGTGACCTGAATGTTGTCCCATGATTGGAAACACATTTGAACACATGGAGGTACCCAATTAACAAATATGGTAGAACCTCCAATAATTATTACTAAGTCAGCCAACCACTTGAGTGGGACCTTGTTAGTCTCTGAACCTGTCAAGGACTTACAGTCTCATATGTCTTTTACCCTGTAATGTGGGTTATGAAGTATGAAAGTTAATCACAGTTACTAAATTCAGGGGAAGAAAAAAGAAGCAGACTGAACCAGCTGGGATGTAACAGAGAGATTTTGGTGACACAGAGTTAAATGATGAAGTTTTCTTTGTTAATAAAATGAAAGTGGTTGCCTCCCTACCCTTCCATTTTTAAGGTGTCTCCTTAAAAACAGGCCTAATAATAGGCCTAAGAAGAGACCTAACCTTTTGATTTTGTAGTGTAAAGTCACAGACCTTCTGACCTTTGGAACTGTAAACACGTATCTCCAAAATGAACAGGGTATCTTTCAGGAGGTAGCAATCACAGGTACCATCATTTTTTCCCTTGAGGCAATAAGAGAAGTTTCTTGTTCTTTTTCTGCTTTATTGTGTATATTTGTGTGAAATTCTCTTTGTACCTTGCAGGTCACTTTCATCCGAACTTAAATGCAAATAAGCCATTCCCTGGAGAAGGGAAGAGCTACCCACTCCAGTATCCTGGTCTAGAGAATTCCATGGGTTGTATAGGCCATGGGGTTGCAAAGAGTTGGACACAACTGAGTGACTTTCACTAAATGCAAATAAACCTGCTAATAATTTTCTGATATTAAATTGTGTTCTCTTTCTCTTCTTCTCTCTTTTCTTTATCTCTCTTTCAATATATTGGTAGAAAGAGGACTTTTACGGTCAGGATTGTTTATATCCCCAACAATGACTACCAAGAAACAGTTATACATGCACTCAGAAATCCAAAAAGATAAATAATGGGATGAGGTTTGAACAGTTGGGTGGCTGGTAATATCATTTACTACATGTGTGTTAGTTGCTTAGTCGTGTCTGACTCTGTGCAACCCCATAGACTGTAGCCCACCAGGCCCCTCTGTCCGTGGGATTCTCCAGGCAAGAACACTCGAGTAGGTTGCCATTTCCTTCTCCAAAAGGAACTATAGAAAGCAAGAAAGTGAAGTCACTCAGTTGTGTATGACTCTTTGCGACCCAATGGACTGTAGCCTACCAGACTCCCCCATCCATGGAATTTTCCAGGCAAGAGTACTGGAGTGGGTTGCCATTTCCTTCTCCAATCATTTACTATAAACAGTCACAAAAGAAGAAAACAGTTTTTCACAGAGAGCAGAACCTTAGTATGGGAGAAGAATTTAACTACCAAACCTCCTTCTCTTATTTTAATCACTTCTAATACATCCTGGGTTTCTTCCACACCCAGTCAATGAGATGACTTGACTTTTCATCCACCCAAAACCTCTTTGAAATCTAATTTTCTTCATTTATAAAGTTACTATGTCAGATCATATCGCCATCATCTCTCCTCTTCTAAGTTTTATTACTTTTGGTTTTGTTGTGTCTCAAACTATTTCTCTACACAGCTATGAGTGAGATTTCTAAAACAGAAGACTTCTGTTTAAAAACATAATGTATAAGGATCTCCTTCATCTAGCTCCTGCTTATGCTGCCAGCTAGATGTCTCATGACTTGAAAACTCTTTCTCCACTTATTAAATTTTTGATCCATCATACTATACTGAATGTTACTTGAAATCATTATTCTGTTCTCTAGAATTTTGCACTATTTTCTTATTCAAGACCATTCATCTGTATCCCTTTCTCTGTTCACCACCCTCTTCCTCTCAAATAATCACTACTTTCTGTTCTTTATTTAGGATCAACTAGAATGGATCTCTTCCTCCTGAATTTCTTGTCTGATTCATCCACAGTAATCCTAATTTCCTCTTAGCACCTTGTTTTGATCTAATCTTTATTACACCGTATTATATTTGCCAATTTATACCATACTATCTTTTTTTCTTTACACTATCTTTTATACTGTAAGATCTTTGAAATAACTCAGTAAGTGTATTTAAGTAAAAAGGTGAATTTCTAGGAGTAGGGCTGGTTTGCATACCAGCTTAATCCAAGGCTGAAAGCAAGGTCAACAGAACCCAGCTACTTTCTGGTCCTCAACTCTGCTCTCTCACATGGTGGTTTCATTCAGGCTGCTCCTGCTGACAGACATGTCTGACTACAGGTCAAGGTCTATATTCCACAAGCCCAGTGGGAAAAAGTAGCTTTCTCTCCCTGAAGTCCCAGCAGAACTGGGACTGTTCTGATTCAGTGCCATTCTGCTCTGATTGGGCCACATACCATTCTTGAAGTGATCACTCTGGCCAAGGAGAATAAGATGCTCTGACTAACTGGGCTTGAATAACATGCTCATCCCTGGAGTCAAAGATAGAGTTCATTCTAAGAGAAACACATGGAATAGAGGAGGCACTTCTTCAGAAAATCATAAAGTACCAATAGGTACCAAAAGAAAATTAATGCAAGCTGGGAAGCAAAACCAAAACAAAACAAAACCAACTGTCCACTATAGTAAACAAATTACATGGCTGTGTAAATCAATATATTCTGTGGCAAGATAAGAAATGACAGCTTTGCAGTTTAATCCAGCTGCAGACACTTTAAATTTATTTTTGTATGATGATTTAGCTAATCTTTCTCTGTAAATTAGGTTTCTTTGAGAGCTAAATTGAAATTCATTCTGGTTTTTAGAATTCTGCATAATAAATGGAAACATATTTCTAAGCTGCATGCGATAGCTTCCAAAGAGAATTTATGATTATACAGATGTTGACTTAAACTTGTATTTTCAGTATGATACTTTGAATTTGATTGGATTTCCTCAGTAAGTTGAAAATATGAAAAAAAATTGGGGGAGGGATGGCTAATTATGGGTAATAAAGGCAAGAAATAACAGTTTTCATGTAATTGAAATTCTAAATGATTAATAGTCATTTAAGCATGCAAAATAATGTATCATATGTGATTCGGTTGAAAGACTTAATTTATAGTAAAAAAAAAATTAAGTTACCTTGACAAACCAGAACGGAAAAGTAGAAAGGGCCAATTTACGTTCAGCAAGAAGTTCCAGTTACTTCTTAACAACCAAGAACAGCTTTAAACACACTTTCCCCCACTTCTGGAAATTTCAGTAGAACTTGGCTTCTCAGAGAAAAATCTCCCTCTTCCAACACCTTTTTGTGATGAGAGCAGGCTGCCAAGAAAACTCCCACAGATAGAAAGAAGTCTGAAGAATGTCTGTCTTAAGTCAGGTATTATAATTAGTTTTGACACCACTTTCACAGTAAGGCTCCTTAATCCTCCTGAAATTTTATACAGGGATAAATGAAGCACCTGCTATGTTATATACATTATTCTAGTGGTCTTTTTAATCTTTCCTGTTCACGCTTTAGGAGTTAAGAGTTATTTCAGCTATGGACATGTGGACTACCCTAGAAGCATCAGAAAGATTCTTTTCATACTTAAACACTTTCATCAATAAAAAGACTATGTTCACAGTTTACTTAGCTATATAATACAAGAGATTCTGTTCCCCAAAGCAGCATGATAAATCAGAAAAAAAGCACTGAATTTGGATGTCAGATGATTTGTAGCTGAAGTCCACAGTCTTGGCCTTAACATTTCTGTGAGTTTTTAGAGTTTCCGCATCTCCATAGGGGAGAGAAAAAATGTCTTGTAGCATTTTTGTGTAGATGGAAAGCAGATCAATAATGGATGCAAAAGTGGTCTGCAAGCTATAGGTATGCAGTTTCTACCTTGGTACATCCCTGTAATAAACAACTTGAAAATTGTGGGACCCAAATGTAAGTATTTGAGTCAAGGCAGATTTGTAATATATGTATAAAACTACCAAGTTGCAATGCAATAATAATAGCTGACATTGATTAAACACTAGTTGTATGCAAGGTACTTTAAAAGTTTGCAAGGCTTCCATTTTCAGACCTGGCAACAATTCCATAAGGTGGATAATAGTGTTATTTGTATTTTTCATGCAGAAGGCCAAGGCTAATAAAGATTAAATGATTTCCCCAAATTCACACAACTAGAAAGTGAAGTTCTGGGCCTCAACACAAGCCACTTCACTGAAAGTCAATATTCTTACCTCTGCGTAGCTTCTTCATCCATACAGATTGAATGACAAAAAATATGGTCCTGAACCAACCTAGATAGCATATTCAAAAGCAGAGACATTACTTTGCCAACCAAGGTCCATCTAGTCAAGGCTATGGTTTTTCCTGTGGTCATGTATGGATGTGAG
>NW_011495050.1:14444449-14461948 GCF_000754665.1 Bison bison bison | reverse complement strand
GAGACATTACTTTGCCAACCAAGGTCCATCTAGTCAAGGCTATGGTTTTTCCTGTGGTCATGTATGGATGTGAGAGTTGGACTGTTAAGAAGGCTGAGCGCCGAAGAATTGATGCTTTTGAACTGTGGTGTTGGTGAAGGCTCTTGAGAGTCTCTTGGACTGCAAGGAAATCCAACCAGTCCATTCTGAAGGAGATCAGACCTGGGATTTCTTTGGAAAGAATGATGCTACAGCTGAAACTCCAGTACTTTGGCTGCCTCATGCGAAGAGTTGACTCATTGGAAAAGACTCTGATGCTGGGAGGGATTGGGGGCAGGAGGAGAAGAGGACAACAGAGGATGAGATGGCTGGATGGCATCACTGACTCGATGGACATGAGTCTGAGTGAACTCCGGGAGTTGGTGATGGACAGGGAGGCCTGGCGTGCTGCGATTCATGGGGTCTCAGAGAGTCAGACACGACTGAGAGACTGAACTGAACTGAACTGATAAATATGAAATTAAGTCACAATAAAGAATCATCATCAACTCATAGGGAAGTAGTCAATCATTTAATAAACAATTTCGGGAAAGCTGACTTTTCAAAAATTTTATCACAGTCTCATACCTCAGACATTTAAAAAGTGAAAGGTGTGTTGCGCCTCATGGGGTCTCAAAGAGTCAGACATGACTGAGCAACTGAACTGAAGTGAGAACTTTAAAGCTTTTGAAGTCTTATGTGTGTTTGGTCATGTCCAACTCTTTGCAGCCCATGGACTGTAACCTGCCAGGCTCCTCTGTCTGTGGAATTTCCCAGGCAAGAATTCTGGAGTGAGTTGCGATTTCCTACTCCAGAGTATCTTCCCTACCCAGGGATCAAAGTGATGTCTCTTGAGTCTCCTGCATTGGCAGGCAGATTCTTTACCACTAGCAATACCCAGGAAGCCCTTTTAAGTCTTAAGCCTTTTTAAAGCTGAATGATGTTTCATCGTATGAATGTACCATATTTTGTCTATCCATTAATCTGTGGGTGTACACTCGGGTTGTTTCAAACTTTTGACTGTTGGGAATGATGCTACTATGAACATCAGTGTACAGATATCTGTTTGAGTTTCTGCTTCAGTTCTTTTGGGTATATACCCAGAAGTGGAATAGCTCAACAATGTAGTAATTCTATTTTTAGTTTTTTGAGGAAACTCTACACCATTTTCCATGCTTACTGTACCGTATTCTTAATTGTCATGGATTTAGGGTCTGTGTCTTAAGACTTCCTTGTAATGAAATTCTTGAAAATTGTTGGAAAACCTTCCTAAATTCTCCATCTCAGTTCATGAGATTGCCCTGTCATTAATTGATTGGTAGCCTCTGGTCTTCTTCTTTACCCCTTGCATCCATTTGATAACTAGCTAATATGTTCTAACAAATGTTTCTAAAGTCACCCCTCTTTCTTCATCACTACTGTCGTTGCCTTGGTGTGGCCAGCCTAATCTGATCTAATTCTAATTCAGATCAATTCTAATCTGATCTGAAGTATTTTCCTCTTCTTTCTCTGTCCCCTTAGTATTGTCAGAGAGGCAAATATGATTATATCATTGCTTTTCCTCTCCCCCACCAACATCTTCAGCTGGACTTCTCAACCACAGAGGACTTTGTCACAGATAAAGCATGTAAATAATTCTAAAACATTGATTTTCTTCAGTGAGAAATAATTTAAAACAATAATTTACATATTAAAATAAGCACATTATAGTATATAATAGAAAGTAAATTTGCATAAAATTTAAACTAGGCTTCTGACATGAGGACTTTGGATTACATGGATTACAGTGCCACAGCCTCAGAATTTTTCTTTATCTATGTCATTGTTGCTGTTTATTTGCTAATTTGTGTCTGACTCTTTTGCAACCCCATGAACTGTAGCCCACCAGGCTCCTCTGTCCATGAGATTTTCCAGGCAAGAACACTGTCCATGAGATTTTCCAGGCAAGAACACTGTCCATGAGATTTTCCAGGCCTTCTCCTTCTCCAGGGGATCTTCCCATCTCAAGGATTGAACCCAAGTTTCCTGCATTGCCGGCAAATTCTTTACCACTGAGCCACCAGGGAGGCTTCTATCTATCTATTGTTCAGTTGCTAGATGGTGCAACCCCATGGACTGTAGCACATCAGGCTTCCCATCTTCAGGAGTTTGCTCAAACTCATGTCCGTTGAGTCGGTGATGGCATCCAACCGTCTCATCCTCCAGCATCCCCTTCTCCTGCCTTCAATCTTTCCCAGCATCAGGGTCTTTTCCAGTGAGTCAGCTGTTCACATCAAGTGACCAAAGTATTAGAGCTTCAGCTTCAGCGTCAGGCCTTCCAATGAATATTCAGAGTCGATTTCCTTTAGGATAGACTGGTTTGATCTTCCTGCTGTCCAAGGGAGTCTCAAGAGTCTTCTCTAGCACCATAGTTCGAAGGCATCAATTTTTTGGTGCTCAGCATTTTTTATTGTCCAGATCTCATATCCATACATGACTATTAGAAAAACCATAGCTTTGACTATATGGACCTTTGTAGGCAAAGTAATGTCTTTGCTTTTTGCTATACTGTCTAGGTTTGTCATAGCTTTTCTTCCAAAAAGCAAGAGTCTTTTAATTTCATGGCTGCAGTCACCATCCACAATGACTTTGGAGCCCAAGAAAATAAAGTCTGTCACTGTTTCCCTGTTTATATGCTATGAAATGATGGGACCAGATGCCATGATCTTCATTTTTTGAACGTTGAGTTTTAAGCCAGCTTTTTCACTCTCTTTCACCTTCATCAAGAGGCTCTTTAATTCCTCTTCACTTTCTCCCATTATCTCCTTGCTGTCCAAGGGACTCTCAAGAATCTTCTCCAGCACCACAGTTTGAAAGCATCAATTCTTTCGTGCCCAACCTTATTTATGGTCCAACTCTCACATCCATACATGACTACTGGAGAAACTATAGCTTTAACTATATGGACCTTTGTCAGCAAAGTGATGTCTCTGCTTTTTAATATACTGTCTAGGTTTGTCATCTCTATGAGCTCTCCTTTGAAGTAGTACTTGCCTGTATCTCTAGACTCACTTTCTGCCACATCAATGCCTTATTTTTCAGTAATATCAGATCATTTGTGAGTCTAGAATGTCATCCTACTATTTCATGTATCTGTTTTTCATGTGCTGTTCTTGAGTTTCTCCATCCTGTCATCCTGCCAAGCTGTTCTATGCGGTGAACTCCATTTCCACCTTTCTACCTCTATCCAAATATGATTTCTTCTTTGAAGCCTCCCTGACTTTCTCCTCTATCCTCACCCCTCAGATTGTTACTTTGTATCTCTATTGTACTTTAACTACTGTTCCTGTTATATTGTGCACTGCCTTTACCTTAAAATGTTAATATTTTGAGACTAAATTATTAAAATCTTAGTTTCTAAAAATGGTCTACATGGATTTCATCTCAGTGCTATCATTTTCTACCCATGTGACTTTAAGCAGGTTAACTGACTTCTCTGCACCCCAGTGGTCTCTGTAAAATAGGGGCAATACTAGTATTTTCTTTATAGTGTTATTGTTACGGTCTTCCCTTACATGGAAAACAATCAGCATCCCTAAGTGTCACCTACTTTTGTGTGTTCATTTTAGAATCCTCAGAACTTGCCACAGAGCAAGTGTTTGGGATATGTTTACGGAAACAAATTCAATTTCCTTCTTATTATCTACATATTTTTGTCCTTCAGTTGCCTCTTTGGCCAAAAGAAAAGTATACTTTTTATAAAAAAATTGAAATTTGGTGGCTGAGAAACCCTGGTATTTCAAATTATTTTGCATGTCCTGGCCTAGAGTTAGTGGTGGTGGTATCATATCATACCACCTAAATTGAAAGCGGAAGGTAAAGAATTGATTATTTAAAAGGTAGTTTGTTTTCCATCCTGCTATCAGAAAAAGTGGTCCAAACCTCCACACAGGACGTGAAAATAAAACCCATACTTGGAGATCCATCTTTCAGAGTTATGAAAATCTGTTACACATTTGTTGAAAGGAAAGTGTGTTTTTGGACAATAACTCCATATAGAGAAAAAAGACTGCCAGAGTGTGTGTATAATTGCTTGGACTGCTAAGGGTTTTGTTCAGGGTCTTGAGATTAGTGATAGATGAGCCTAAAAGGACTGCTTTAAATAAACCAAATATCTTGGATTAGCATCACTGGACTTAGAGCCCCCTGGGAAAGGCCTGTCTCCCGTGATTTCCAGTATACTCCACTTCCAATGAGCTGGAAATACCACAAGAAAACCACTGTTCTCACGGTATTTTTGCCTTTTCCATTTCTGGTTTTAGCTAAGAGAAAAAAATAGTATGTGCAAATAAAAAATGGCATGTGTACATGACAGAAAAATCAGAGCATCCAAATGTTTGATCTTAAAACTAAATAGAATTCACACTAGTTTCAAATAAATTCAAATAAAATAACTTTAGTCACATTCTCCTAAGTTTCATTTAAGTAAATGTGTGCCTACAAGTGAATCAGATTCATTCAGCATGACTGTCATGAAATTGTATTGCATTTGCATTGATTGAAGGCTAAGTGGTAGAAGAACTAAAATTGGTTGATGTTTCTAAATTTTTGTTTAGAGATATTTACTTAGACTACTTCCAAAAATGCGCTATAAATAAGTAAGCATATTTAAATAAATATTTGGATTTTTTAAAAAAGAGATTGACTTTTGTCTATTTACAAATTTGCTAGAATTCCATGTTTAGATTATGCTTCAATAAAATGCAGCAAATATTTATGGATCACATAGGGTGTGCCAGGGAGAGTGCTAAGAGCTGGGGATATACTTAAGGGTACTGTTGACGTTCAATGAATGTTAAGAAATGCAGCTGTCTTTGAGTATCTGGGGTAGGGGCAGGGGGAGTTGGTTCCAGAACTCCTTGAATACTGAAGTCTCCAACACTCTCTGGATGCTCAAGTCCTTTGTATAAAATGGCCATAGTATTTGCGTATAACCTATGTACATCCTCCCACATACTTTAAATCACCTCTGGATTACTTAAATAATAGCTAATACAGTAAAAAATGCTATATAAATAGCTGTAAATACTATGTAATTGGTTGCATAACTGTGGCAATTTTAAGTTTTGGTTTTTGGAACTTTCTGGAACTTTATTTTTATTGTTTTTGAGCTGCAGTTGGTATAATCCATGGATTTGAATTTGAGAATACAGAGAGCCAACTATATGTGCAGTTAAGAATATTTTACCAAAAAAAAAAAAAAGAATATTTTACCAACTATACTTCAATAAGAAAAATTTTAAGTTAAAAAAATTCACATCAACTCTACTTCAGTTTTTTGTTTTTTTTTTTTTTTTTTAAAAGAGCATATTTAGATAGAGTAACCAAAGGAATGTGAAGGAGAGGACAAAGGGAAACAATACAATGCCAATCTTTCAAGAACAATTTAAAAGTATGACTTTCCTCAATGGTGTGCTTAATGTTTTATATATTATTAGTAGCAGAAAAAAGTGATAAAAAATTGAGCGAAAATAGTTTGCTATAACAAAAATCTATTATGCACTGAATCTAAGGTTTAGATAGCAAAAACAATGTTTAAAGGATTCGTATCTGAGAGACAGATGAGTTCATTAGAAAAGTTTACATTTGTGGCAAGTCATGGAGGATCAACCCTTTGTCATTACTCCCTCATGAAGGGCATTAGCAGTAAATTTATTGCATAACATGAGTAGAAGTTTCTCTCACGATATAAATACATATTAACTATTTGTCAGGTTATTACCTTCAGGTATTAGTTGCACCAGTTTAAAAGTAAAGCAGAGTAATGTTTCCTGTTTGCCCGCATAGCTATGTCTCCTAACTAATGACCTGGATTCAGGTTAACAACCAACTAAAATATCTCTACCTTCTCAGGGATATAGAAGTTCCAATGGCTCACAAAAATACCTTGTTCCCATGCAGTCTCTGCCTCTATCAGAACAGCAAATAGCAACCAATTTTGATACACTTGCGTGGGCTGAGACATTAACAAGTGACTCATCTATCCTCATGTAATATAGTTGTCAGATCTTAAAATCAGTATCTAACTTCAAATAAATCTCCTGAGATCTGATCTGTTCTTGCTCAAAAGTACGTATTTCCCCCATGGGAAGAAAAAAAAAAAAGAGTACTCATCAGGGAAGAGTAAGAATGTCAGTGGTAGAAATGAAGAGGAAGAAGCATCCCAACTGTTCAGGGGAACCTCTTTAATAGCCACAGGGTTTGGGAGGTTGTTGGGATTGTGGCATGTGGTCTCTCTGGGCATGAGCTGGGAACCAGGGTTAATTTGAATCATCTGGTTGCTAGAAGCAACTAAGACCCTGGAGAAGAAGATGGGACACTACCACAGGAAAATAGACTTCTGATTACTTTGTATCCTAACTAAATTCCCAGGCTTAATTGGCCTGGGGAAGTACCCATGACATAAGTGGCTGAATTATCCACATCAATGTTTTCCTGTAGTTAAAACAATTAATGAGTATTGGAAAACATTATAACAGATCATATTTCTTTTTCTGGGGAAAACCTGAGATTTGTATCAGAATACTTTTTTTGTATTCCTAGTAAGTCATTAATGCCTATCATCTGAAATGTCACTTTTGCTAGAGACTGCTTTATAAATGAGCAATTAGAACTTACTGAAGCATTTTACATGAAGCTCATTTAATTGATGAGTGAACTAACATATATCAAGTTGTGATTTTTCTTCCCTAGAAAAAGCATAATATGACATTAGGAGACATAGTGCAGAACTTTATTTTTGTATGAATGTCATGACCCAGATGAGACTATTTACCTCAGAAACAAAATGTGGAATACTTTGGTAGATGGATGTAATAGCCATTTTATACTCACAGGAACCCATAACACTATTTTGGTCCCTAATAGTGGTTATCATAAACATGAAAATCACATTTCTTTATTGAATAAAATTCAGGATATTAGCAGAGATAAAACATTTTAAAACTTATGCAAAAAATTGAAGGAAAGGTGCTTTTTAAATCAAAATGATCAGGTTTTCTCTCTACCTACATAACATGTAAAATGGATTGTAATTATAACACGAATTTAACTTCTCCTCCACACTCCTATTCTTCAATTGACACAAATCGATGTATCACAGTAATATTTATCTTTTCTCATTTGATCCTCAAGGGATAGAAATAATCCACATACTTATCCTTGCATGATAGATAATACCAAAATTTCCAAACTTGAAGATCATAGCTTCACAAGGGAAAATTCCAAGTAACCTCTAATCAAAACACTGATTCTTTTCCTGTTTCTTTTTAAAGCATTTTTTAGGATTAAAAACTTTCTTATATTGATAAAATTTTGGTGCTGGAACATGATTAAGATAAAGCTGAAGTAAAATGGCTCAATACAGAGAAGTGCTTTCTTAACAGACAAGCATCCTTTCTCTGGAATCGAGTGGACTTGCAATCTATTGATATCAACTACTTTAGCAGGACAAATTCATGAAAGCTTCACACATTGAAATTGGCACATTTTAAACCTTTATATCTTCTTGTCTCCGTTTAGAAAGAGTCATATGAAACAGGAATGCTATCTTCACGTGCAAAGGAAAAAGAAACACGCTCCTTCTTGGAAGTTCTCAATGAATGTAAAAGTAAGTGAAAGGTTCCCTCCAGTGCCAAGGGAAAGCTTTGAAAGCAGAGGAATGTTTTGTTAAGATTAGCGCTTTGCCTCCTGGCAGGACAACCAAGGACACATTCCTCTATCTCTATTCTTTGTCATATCCTCTCTATTCAAGAATAAAATCACTTTAAAGTCACTCCATGCTCTGTGGTGCTGAGTACTCTACCTAGAGTTGAGAGGAAAAGAGAAAGAACCAGGACCCTGACTTCAAGGGACATAGTATGAAGGAACATAGACTCATGTAACCACTTCTTAAGATGGAAACTCATCATTACCTGACTCTGAAAGGTGATGGGCCCCATGAACTGTATGAAACTCTTACTGGGTGAAGAAGGGACATTTATTTCATGTTCTTCTGTTTCTCTGTTGAGGGACTCCACCTAGATGAACATTCCACTACTTCTTTCTCTTCACCCAAGGGAAGAGAAACAAAATATTTGAATGGGGAGTTTCAAAAATGTACCACATATCTCATCATGCTCCATGGGACCCATTCCTCCTGAGATCTGCCAGGCAGCTGAGAGAGTGTTTTGTGCATTGCTCCATCTGTGCACTTGGAAGTCTGCTCCAGGGAGGGAAGCCCAGGATTGGCTAGCTTGCCAGTACTAGAGGTAGGAGCTAAGTTTAATTATAGGATAAAGGATTAACAAGTCCATTCCCCTTCAAATGTAAATATGTGTTCTAGAATCAGCTTTGTCACTGTAACAAGACAAATATTATTTATTTTGATAAATATCAATCAGAATATCCATGAGATTAAAAAGCCAAAAGGACTAACTCATATAAGAAAACAATCAAGAATCTTGACTATGAAGTTTGTTTAACAGAGTAGTGACCAAAGGCACAATGATAGCTAAGAGATGTTTGTCACATATAAGCATGAATGGGGAAAGGATGAATTTAATTAAGTAAATCAACTTGAGGATATTTAATGGAAAGCATTTTCACCATGGGAACTCAAAATAACAAAGAATAATCTCAAGTGAGATGGAAGATCTTCTACTTTGGAAGTAAGCTTTATAATATAAATATGTATTAAATATTAAATAAAAATAGATTGTATTTACTCAAGAGAAAAGAAAGAATATACCCATACAAACACATGCACATAAATGTTTATAGCAGCTTTATTTGTAATAGCCAAAAACTGAAAACAATCCAATGTCCATCAACAATTAAATGAATAAACAAATTGTGATATATCCATACAATGGAATACAATTAATCAATAAAAAGTAATGAGCTATTAACATATGTGATAACATGTATAAATCTCAAAATAATGATGCTAAGTAAAAGAAGCAAGACCAAAACAGAGTTCTTGGTCTCTGATTCCATTTATGTATAAATCTATAAAATGATCAGTGGTTTCAGAAAAGGGAAGAGGATGAAAGGGAGAGAGGGTAAAGAGATATAAGGAAAGGTTTGGGGCTGATTTATATGTTCAGGAGGTGATTGTGATGATTTCATGGGAGGTATACATATGTTAAAATGTATCAAACTGTATGATTTAAATATATGCAGCACATTTTATATCAATTATACCTCAGTAAAGTTATTTGAAAAATAACAAATGAATAAACATGTTTTAAAAAGACTGTGAAACGTACTAGGGGGTAAAGCTACACAGCATTGTCCCAACAACCAAAATGACAGAATGGCTATAAGTTATTCATTCTTCCTCCACAGTGTACCTCTTTACTACTCACTTCTCACGTGGTCAGTATCTTTTCTTACATTCTTAATCCATGCAGCATACTGCTATTTGGAGCAAAGAAAAACGAAAACAAAAATTACTGACAACCCCACCACACAGAGATAATGACTATTGACATTTGAGAATATGTCATTTCACTTTTTGAATATCAAGATTATACTGTCAATATTTGATTTTAGTTTTATTGTTAGACGATTTGTGTACGCTTTATTTAAACTTTCTAATCCTCAAATTTTTTTAAACATACAGAAAAGAGTAAAAAGTCTGATACTTGTAACCATCCTCTGACTTGAGTTTTTTTGCTTCAGATTTATTTCTTTTAAAGAAACAAGCATTTTAAAGCCCGGCTTTCCATTTTTTTCCCTCTTTTTCCCTGGAAGTAAGCAAAATCCTGAAATTGGTATACACTGCAATCATTTATGTACATAAGCTTTATAATATATATGTATATAAACAAATACATATATGTTTTGTGCTTTTCAGTTCAGTTCAGTCGCTCAGTTGTGTCCCACTCTTTGCGACCCCATGAATCGCAGCACGCCAGGCCTCCCTGTCCATCACCATCTCCTTTGTGCTTTTAACAATCTCATAGATAAATATCTTGAGGAATATCATTTTGAATCTTCCTTTCTCCATTCATGGTGTTTTTGAGATTTCTCCATGTTGATGCACATGAATCCAATACATTTCTTTAACTATGGCCCATTGTATGAATAAATCTGTTTAGCATTCTGTTTCACTTAATATTGTATCATGTTTACTCTCCAAACCCTTATGGTTTTCCCTCTCTGGAATGTTCTTGCTCCAGCTCTTTCTGGCTGGCTCTGTCTTCTCCCTTAGGTCACAGCTCAGAGAAACTTCTCAGACAACCTATCTGAAATATCTTTCATCCTAGCCCCAACCCAAACAAACATATATGAAATATATATATATATATATATTTCATGTCACCCTGTTAATATCTTTAATATCCATTTGTTTGCTCAAGAAAATTTGAGCTAACAAGGGAACATTTCATGCAAGGATGGACAAGATAAAGGACAGAAGCAGTAAGGACCTAACAGAAGCAGAAGAGATTAAGAAAAGGTGGCAAGAATACACAGAAGAACTATACAAAAAAAGATCTTAATGACCCAGATAACCATGATGGTGTGGTCGCTCACCTAGAGCTAGACATCCTGAAGTCTGACGTCAAGTGAGCCTTAGGAGCATCACTATGAACAGAGCTAGTGGAGGTGATGGAATTCCAGCTGAGTTATTTCAAATCCTAAAAGATGATATTGTGAAAGTGCTGCAGTCAATATGCCAGCAAATTTGGAAAATGCAGCAGTGAGCGGCCACAGGACTGTAAGAGGTCAGTTTTCATTCCAATCCCAAAGAAAGGCAATGCCAAAGAATGCTCAAACTGCTGTACTATTGTGTTCATTTTGTATGCTAGTAAGGTCATGCTCAAAATCCTTCAAGCAGTATGTGAACCAGGAACTTCCAGATGTTTAGAAAAGGCAGAGGAACCAGAGATCAAATTTTCCAACTCTGTTGGATCATGGAGAAAACAAGGGAATTCCAGAAAAACACCTATATCTGCTTCATCGACTATTTGAAAGCCTTTGACTGTGTGGATCATGACAAACTGTGGAAAATTCTTAAAGAGATGGGAATACCAGACCACCATACCTGCCTTCCGAGAAAGCTGTATTCAGGTCAAGAAGCAATCATTAGAACTGGACATGGAACAACTAACTGGTTCCTAGTTGGGAAACGAATACGTCAAGGCTGTGTATTGTAACCCTGTTTACGTAACTTCTATTCAGAATACCTCATGTGAAAAGCTAGGCTGGATCAATCACAAGTTGAAATCAAGATTACTGGGAGAAAAATTAACAATGTCAGATATGCAAATGATACCACCCTAATGGCAGAAAGTGAAGAGGAATTAAAGAACTTCTTGATGAAGGTTAAAGAGGAGAGTGAAAAAGCTAGCTTAAAACTCAACATTCAAAAACTTAAGATTGTGGAATCTGGTCCCATCACTTCATGGTAGACAGATGGGGAAAAAATGGAAACAGTGACAGACTTTTTTGGGGTTCCAAAGTCACTGTGGATGGTGACTGTAGCCATGAAATTAAAAGACACTTACTTTTGGAAGGAAACCTATGACAAACCTAGACAGCATATTAAAAAACAGAGACATCATTTTGCTGATAAAGGTCCATATAGTTAATGCTATTGATTTTTCCAATAGTCAAGTATGAATGTGAGAGTTGGACCATAAAGAAGACTGAGCATCGAGAGTCGATACTTTCAAATTGTGGTGCTGGAGAAGACTCTTGAGAATCCCCTTGGATTGCAAGGAGATCAAACCAGTCAATCTTAAAGGAAATCAAACCTGAATATTGATTCAACAAAGGGCTGATGCTGAAGCTGAAGCTCCAAAACTCTGACCACCTGATGCAAAGAGGTGACTCATTGAGAAAGGCCCTGATTCTGGGAAAAATTGAAGACAAAAGGAGAAGGGAGTGGCAGAGGATGAGGTGGTTAAATAGCATCACTGGAAATGGCCATTAATTTGAACTCTCTGGGAGATAGTGGAAGACAGAGGAACCTGGCATACTGTAGTCCATGGGGTCGCAAAGAGTCAGACACAACTTAGGGAAAGAACAACAACAACGATGCCTCTGAGAGATAGTAAGTCCCCTGGGATCAGGTTCCTTGCCCCTCTTATTCACCTTTGTGAACAGGAAGCATGTCATATTAGCAGAATGCATGTCATATTAAAAGAGCTCAACTATTAATAATATTTAGAGAAGGAATGGATAAATGGATAAATGGCTGGATGATGGGTGGCAGGAGTGATAGATTGTTGGATGCTGACTGTAATATAATTTCTGGTTCTAATTCTGTGAGGCCCCATTCTGCTATCAAAAGCAGAGGAGAACTTAAATTTCATATTTTATCCTCAGCCACATATGGGCCAATCTTCTCTAAATAGCCAAGTAGGTAAGTCTACTTTAAAAATAATAAACTTTCTAAGTGTTCTGGTTGCAGAATTTGAAAACTAAGTTCAATCTTTTAAACTTCTCTTTTCAAAGTTTCAGCTCACACAGAAACTAAAATTCTGGCTACTTAGCTAGATTTCCAGAACATACTTCTTATTTTATTATCCTGAAAAATATTCAGTAAGACCATAAATAATTCATGGTTAGTTTTATGAATTATTTATAATTTAATATAACACAGAGAGAATTGTTTTTCATGTCTAAATAGAGATTTTCTAAAGTTTTGGAAATTTTAAAACATTTATATACTTATGTGTTTCTATAACTACTTTTTAAATTTTATAGAGTTGGCTTTGTAATGAAAAACTAGAAATTTTAGATAGTAATTTTAACTTTATGTAATATTTAGTATTAAGGAACACACATACATACAAACGTGCATGCTTCTGAAATAGTATAAACTATTAGTATATTGTTACAAGTGTGCATGTGTGCTCAGTTGTGTCCAACTCTGCAACCCCATGGACTGTAGCCTGCCAGGCTTCTCTGTCCACGCAATTCTTCAGGCAAGAATATTAGAGTGGGTTGCCATTTCCTTCTCCAGGGGATCTTCCAACCCAGGGATGAAACCTGCGTCTCTTGTGTCTCCTGCATTGGCAGATGGGTTCTTTACCAGCTGAACCACCAGGGAAGCCCCAGTCACCAGGGAAGCCCCATGTATATTGGTATACCAACATAAAAAAATTGTGTATTGTATATACATATATATAGTATAATAGATCTACAGTATTGGCTTAGAATAATTTAAAAATGCATATAATTTTCCTGAATTAAGGTAGTCGCTTTTATTATTTAGATATCACCTAGATTAAAAATATTCTTCATATTTGAGGATGCTTTAAAGTGGTGAATGGGGATTCCATGGTGGCTCAGATGGTAAAGAATCTACCTGCAATGCGGGAGACCCAGGTTCAATCCCTAGATCAGGAAGATCCCCTTGAGAAGGAAATGGCTACCAACTACAGTCTTCTTGCCTGGAGAATTCCATGGACAGAAGAGCCTGGCAGGCTACACTCCATGGGGTTGCCAAGAGCCGAACACAACTGAGTGACTAACACTTTCACTTTAAAGTGGTAAATATTTTGTAGATGTATTAATCTATTTCAGTAAAGTATGTAACCATACTAGTTAGAATTTATTGTGCACCTACTATAGGTAAAGCATAGCATTAAGCATTTCTCTGAATGTCTCATTGAGGCATCACAACAACCCTATAAGGTAGACATTACTCTCCTTTTTATTAACATATGTTAAGAAAAGAAGATTTAAAAAGATTATTTGACTCATCCAAGTAAGTGGTAGAATTAAGACATAACTAAGTCTATTTTTTTAATTGCTACACAGTAGTAGAAATGAGATGTAGTATATTGTTTGTTGTTCAGTCACTGTCCAACTCTTTGTGACCTCATGGACTGCAGCACACCAAGGCTTCCCTGTCCTTCACTATCTCCTGGAGTTTGCTCAAACTCATGTCCACTGAATAGTATAGAGAAAATAAAAACCACCCTTCCCATAACCTAGAGATCATGATTGTTAATGTTCTAGTTTATTTTGGTCTAGTTTTTAGATTGTATTGTACATATTCTGTATTTATCTTTTATTTAATGTTATAAATATTTCCCATTTTGTTAAATATTTTTATGCTATTGTTATTGAGGAACAGTGCTTTAATAATTCTCCTTCCCCAAACCGTTTCCAGTCACCACAATTCCTGACCCCTCACAACTTACTGATTAACTCGAGCACTTGTTTTAAGTAATTTCATTTTCCAAATCATATGTTTTAGTTAAGAAAGAAAAATATTCAAAAAACATTGGAGTATCCGGAAAGTATTAATTGACTGATAAAAAAATGATCATATAAATGTTTTTTTTAATTAACAGTTCTTTTAAAATATTAAAATTCTTTATATGGTTTTCAACAGAATATATTGGTTATAGTTCTGAAGGTTCTTTTCACAGAATAAGCCTTCATACATATCTCCTAGAGCAGAGGTTAGTACAATAGAAATGTTTTATGCTGATCATTTTAAATGACTGAAAAAGCATTGATAGCATAGCATCAAAATCACCAAAGCAATTAAATATATGTCTTAAAAGGACAGATTGGCCTTGTGCATCACAGAAGATCATTGGCTTGATAAATCTGGCTCTCTCCACACCTAAGATATCTGCACCCAGACTCTGAGTCACTATAAATTTGATACAAACTAAAACTACTCCAAGCCAAGATTTTCAGGGCATTTTGGCAAAAACATAAGGCATTGGTATCATGATAATTTTAAGAAAAGGCATTGATAAACATATCGTAAATAAAACATTTTACTGATGTATTAAATAAATCAAAAGCCTCCAGATTGTTATCTACCTATTTGTTCTTCAACTCAAAGATTTTGAAAAGTTGTCATATAGAGAAGAGATGTATATTAAATTTTCTTGTCAGCATATCCTATCATCATGTCTATGGAAAAAGTTTTCCGTTTAAATAGCCCCTTGCACATTTTCTCTAACAACCAAGAACTTGTTCTGTATGCATAATAAAAGAAGTTTTAAAGATTTCTCTGTAAGACAATTTCATGTTGTGATTGTGTGCTGTGAAGAAAATTTAAGAGATTAGAAATTTTTATGACCTATTTTTAAACTATTTATGCTCAGCACAAATGTTCATGATTATTATAACAACTATTTAGATTCAATTATTGTCTGACCTTACTAATAAGGTCTTATTAACTAGTAAATGTGCAGAGCTTTTAGCTTATTTTCTTAATTTTTTATTAAAATAAATTCTGTTATTATTTAGCATCTGAAATTATTCATGCACTCATTTTTTCATATGAGAGCATTAAAAAGCAATATCAACATTGAGAAACACAACTGTAAGTCTGTTTAATATTATCTTCCTGTTACAACAATGTTTTGAAACTGGTGATAAGTATGTAAATATGTTTCGGTTCTGGGATCTAATTTCCATTATAAGCAAAGCCTGAAGGATCTGGTTCACTTGTTCAGTAAAATGACATGCTGTAGGGTATAGTGATCAAATGAATTATAACTGTCTCTACAGGAATTAAAAACTGAGTCAAAGAGCTAACTTTGTTCTAGTTGATGATGCGTTAGTATGTATCCTTTTAATTGGTGGTATTTCTATGTCACTAATAGAGGAAATACTTCTCATTCTGACTATGCAAGTTGGCCTTGGCTTTTTCTTTTTTTGGAGTATAATTGCTTTACAACATTGTGTTAGTTTCTGCTGTACAACGAAGTGAATCACCTGTGTGTATATGTACATCCCCTCCACCTTACACTTCCTCCCACCCCCAATGCCTATCTCAATCGTCTAGGTCACCACAGAGCACTGAGCTGAGCTACCTGTGCTATATAGCAGGTTCTTACTAGCTATCTGTCTTCTACATGGTAGTATATATATATATAGCAATCCTAATCTCCCAATTCATCCCCCTGCCCCATTCCCTCCACCCCTCCCCCATATACATAAGTCTGTTCTCTACGTCTGTGTCTCTATTCCTGCTGGAAATAGGTTGATCTGTACCATTTTTTTAGATTCCACATGTATGCATTAATATATTTGTTTTTCTGTTTCTGACTTACTTCACTCTATATGACAGACCCTAGGCCTATCCACATCTCTACAAATGACCCAATTCCATTCCTTATTATGGCTCAGTATTCCATTTTATAAATGTACCACATCTTTATCCACTCATCTGTCTTTGGACATTTAGGTTATTTCCATTTCCTGCTATTGTAAATAGTGCTGCAATGAATATTGGGGTTTATGTGTCATTTTGAATGAAGGTTTTCTCACAATATATGCCCAGTAGTGGGGTCTCTGGGTCATATGGTAGTTCTGTTTTTAGTGTTTTAAGGAACCTCCATATTGTTCTCCACAGTGGCTCTATCAACTGATATTCCTGCACCAGTGCAGGAGGGTTCCCTTTTCTCCACACCTTGTCCAGCATTTATTCTTTGTAGATTTTTTTTGATGATGCCTGTTCTGACTGGTGTGAGGTGTTATCTCATTGTAGTTTTGACTTGCATTTTTCATGGAGAAAACAAGTGAGTTCAAGAAAAAACATCTACTGCTGCTCCACTGACTAAAACCTTTGACTATGTGAATCAATCACAACAAACTATGGAAAATTCTTAAAGAGACAGGAATACCAGACCACCTTGCCTGTCTCCTGGGAAACCTGAATGGGGTCAAGAAGCAACAATTAGAATCAGACATGGAGCAATGAACTGGTTCCAAATTGTTTCCCAGTTGTTTCCCAAATTTGTTCCAAATTGTTACACACCATAAGGCTGTGTATTGTCACCCTGCTTATTTAACTTATATGCAGAATACATCAAGTGAAATGCCAGACTGGGTGAATCAAGCTGGAATCAAAATTTCTGGGAGAAATGTCAACAACATCAGATATGCAGATTATACCACTCTAATGGTGAAAGTGAAGCGGAAAGAGAGGCTTTTGATGAGAGTGAAGGAGGAGAGTGAAAAAGCTGGCCTAAAACTCAACATTCAAAAAACAAAGATCATGGCATCTGGTCCCATCACTTCATAGCAAATAGAAGGGTAAACATTGGAAGCAGTGAAAGGTTTTATTTTGGGGAGCTCCAAAACCACTGTGGACAGTCATGATTAAAAAAAAAAAAAGATGCTTGCTCCTTGGAAGGAAACCTATGACAAACCTAGACAGCGTATTAAGAAGTGAAGACATCACTTTGCCAACAAAGTTCTGTGTAGTCAGTGATATGGTTTTTCCAGTACTCATTTATAGATGTGAGAGTTGGACCATAAAGAAGGCTTGCTGCTGCTGCTGCTGCTGCTGCTAAGTCGCTTCAGTCATGTCTGACTCTGTGCGACCCCATAGACGGCAGCCCACCAGGCTTCCCCATCCCTGGGATTCTCCAGGCAAGACACTGGAGTGGGTTGCCATTTCTTTCTCCAATGCATGAAAGTGAAAAGTGAAAGTGAAGTCTCTCAGTCGTGTCCGACTCTTAGCGACCCCAT
>NW_011495050.1:14441632-14444349 GCF_000754665.1 Bison bison bison | reverse complement strand
GCAGCCCACCAGGCTTCCCCATCCCTGGGATTCTCCAGGCAAGAACACTGGAGTGGGTTGCCATTTCTTTCTCCAATGCATGAAAGTGAAAAGTGAAAGTGAAGTCTCTCAGTCGTGTCCGACTCTTAGCGACCCCATGGACTGCAGCCTACCAGGCTCCTCCATCCATGGGATTTTCTAGGCAAAAGTACTGGAGTGGGGTGCCATTGCCTTCTCCTAAAGAAGGCTTAGTGCTGAAGAATTGATACTTTTGAATTTTGGTACTCAAAAAGACTATTCAGACTCCCTTGGACTGCAAGGAGATTCAGTTCAGTTCAGTTGTGCAGTCATGTCTGACTCTTTGCGACCCCATGGACTGCAGCAAGCCAGGACTCCCTGTCCATCACCAAATCCCAAGAGTTGACTCAAACTCATGTCCATTGAGTCAGTGATGCCATCCAACCATCTCATCCACTGTCGTCCCTTCTCCTCCTGCCTTCAGTCTTTCCCAGCATCAGGGTCTTTTCAAATGAGTCAGTTCTTCACATCAGTGGCCAAAGTGTTGGAGTTTCAGCTTAAGTATCAGTCCTTCCAATGAATATTCAAGACTGATTTCATTTAGGATGGACTGGTTGGATCTCCTTACAGTCCAACACCACAGTTCAAAAGCATCAATTCTTCAACATTCAGCTTTCTTTGTGGTCCAACTCTCACATTCATAGATGACAACTGGAAAAACCATAGCTTTGAATAGATGGACCTTTGTTGGCAAAGTAATGTCTCTGCTTTTTAATATACTGTCTAGGTTAGTCATAACTTTTCTTCCCAGGAGCAAGCATCTTTTAATTTCATGGTTGCAGCCACCATCTGCAGTGATTTTGGAACCCCCCCAAAATAAAGTGTGTCACTGTTCTCATTGTCTCCCCATTTACTTGCCATGAAGTGATGGGACCAGATGCCATGATCTTAGGTTTCTGAATATTGAGCTTTAACCCAGCTCTTTCACTCTCCTCTTTCACTTTCATCAAGAGGCTCTTTAACTCTTCTTCACTTTTTGCCATAAGGGTGGTGTCATCTGCGTATCTGAGGTTATTAATATTTCTCCCAGCAATCTTGACTCCAGCTTGTGCTTCATCCAGCCCAGCATTTCTCATGATGTACTCTGCATATAACTTAAATAAGCACAGTGACAATATACAGCCTTGATGTACTACTTTCCCAATTTGAAACCAGTCTATTGTTCCATGTCCAGTTCTAACTGTTGCTTCCTGATCTGCATACAGATTTCTCAAGAGGCAGGTCAGGTGGTCTGGTATTCCCATCTCTTGAAGAATTTTCCACAGTTTATTGTGATCCACACAATCAAAGGATTTGGCATAGTCAATAAATCAGAAATAGATGTTTTTCTGGAACTCTCTTGCTTTTTCAGTGATCCAGCGGATGTTGGCAATTTGATCTCTGGTTCCTCTGCCTTTTCTAAATCCAGCTTGAACATCTGGAAGTTCACGGTTCACGTGTTGCTGAAGCCTGGCTTGGAGAATTTTGAGCATTACTTTACTAGTGTGTGAGATGAGTGCAATTGTGTGGTAGTTTGAGCATTCTTTCTTTGGGATTGGAATGAAAACTGAACTTTTCCAGTCCTGTGGCCACTGCTGAGTTTTCCAAATTTGCTGGCATATTGAGTGCAGCACTTTCACACCGTCATCTTCCAGGATTTGAAATAGCTCAACTGGAATTCCTTCACCTTCACTAGCTTTGTTATTAGTGATGCTTCCTAAGGCCCACTTGATTTCTCATTCCAGGATGTCTGGCTCTTGGTGAGTGATCACACTATCACAATTATCTGGGTTGTGAAGATCTTTTTTGTATAGTTCTTCTGTGTATTCTTCCACCTCTTCTTAACAATCCTAAAAGAAATCAACCCTGAATATTCATTGGAAGGACTGTTACAGAAGCTGAAGCTGCATTATTTTGGCCACCTCATATAAAGAGCTGACTCACTGGAAAAGACCCTGATGCTGGGAAAGACTGACGGCAAAAGGAGAAGCAGGTGGCAGAGTATGAGATGGTTAAATAGCATCACCAACTCAATGAACATGAGCAAATGAATTTCAGCAAACTTTGGGAGATAGTGGATGAGAGAGGAGCCTGGCATGCTGCAGTCCATGGGATCACAGAGTTAGCCATGACTTAGGAACTGAACAACAACAGCAACAATTCTGACTGGTGTAAGACAATACCTCATTGTAGTTTGATTTGCATTTTTCAGATAATTAATGATGTTGAGCATCTTTTCACATGCCTTTGGCCATCTTTATGTCTTCTTTGGAGAAGTGTCTTTTTAGGTGTTCTGCCCATTTTTTGACTGAGTTGTTTGTTTTTTGGATATTAAGCTCCATGAGCTGTTTGTATAGTTTGGAAATTAATCCTTTGTCCGCTGCTTTGTTTGGAATTATTTCTGTCATTCTGAGGGTTGCCTTTTCATCTTGTTTATGTTTCTTTTGCTGTGCAAAAGCTTTTAAGTTTAATTAGGTCTTATTTGTTTGTTTTTATTTTCATTACTATAGGAGATGGGTCAAAAAAGATCTTGCTGCAATTTATATGAAATAGTGTTCTGCCTATGTTTGTGTCTAAGAGATAGTGAAGGACCGGGAAGCCTGACGTGCTATAGCCCATGGGGTCGCAAAGAGTTGGACACACCTTAGCAACTACACAACAAAATCAAAGAGTTTTTTAGT
>NW_011495050.1:14430220-14441532 GCF_000754665.1 Bison bison bison | reverse complement strand
TTTTAGTGTCCAGTCTTACATTTAGGTCTTTAATCCATTTTGGGTTTATTTTTGTGTATAGTGTTAGGGAGTGTTTTAATTTCATTTGTTTACATGTAGCTGTCCAGTTTTCCCTACACCACTTACTGAAGAGGCTGTCTTTTCTCCATTGTATATTCTTGCCTTCTTTGTCATAGATTAGGTGACCATAGGTCCATAGGTTTATCTCTGGGATTTTTATCGTATATCATTGATCTTTTCTGTTTTTTGTGCCAGTACCATACTGTCTTGGTTACTGTAGCTTTGTAGTATAGTATGAAGTCAGGGAGCCTGATTGCTCCAGGTCTCTTTTTCTTTTTCAAGATTGCTTTGGCTATGCTGGGTCTTTTGTGTTTCCATAAACATTGTAAAAATTTTTATTCTAATTCTGTGAAGAATGCCATTGGTAATTTGAGAGGGATTACACTGAATCTGTAGATTGCGTTGGGTAGTGTAATCAGTTTCACAATGTTGATTCTTCCAATCCAAGAACATGGTATATCTCTCCATCTGTTTGTATCATCTTTACTTCTTTCATTATTTTTTTTTTATAGTTTCTGAGTACAGTTCTTTTGCCTCTTTAGGTTTATTCCTAGGTATTTTATTCCTTTTGTTGTGATGGTAAATAGGATTGTTTCCTTAATTTCTCATTCTGATCTTTCATTGTTAGAGTATAGGAATGCAAGAGATTTATGTGCATTAATTTTATATCCTTCAATTTACCAAATTCATTGATTAGCTCTAGTAGTTTTCTGGTGGCATCTTTAGGATTTTCTATGTTTAGTATCATGTCATCTGCAAACAGTGACAATTTTACTGCTTTTCCAATTTGTATTCCTTTTATTTATTCTTTTTCTTCTCTGATAGCCAAGACTAGGGCTTCCAAAATTATGTTGAATAAGAGTGGTGAGAGTGTACATCCTTGTCTTGCTCCTGATCTTGGAATAAATGCTTCAGTTTTTTACCTTTTAGAATGATCTTTGCTGTGGGTTTGTCATATATGGCCATTATTATATTGAGTAGATTCCCTCTATGCCCACTTGCTGGAGATTTTTAAATGTAACTTATAGGCACACAACTCAGGAGTTCAATCACTAGAATGAGGAATCAATATACTAACAAGATTGTATATTTACTGAAATAAATGCCTCTTGTTTTGTCCAAAATGTTGCCAATTCTACATTTACCCTTTATTTGCCAAGTATTCTTGCTTACTCAAAAATATGTTTAATGTGCTTGCTTTACCATCAGACATGAAAAATCATTTGGCTTCTAATGCCCTTCAATTTTAAGAATAGATTTCTGCTTAGTACAAAGTAAAATTTTCTAGATCATTTTGTGGACCAGTGACAGTTTTTATTTGGTTCAATCAACCTTATTTTGTTATTTAACTATAATATGTAAACCTGAAGTGAACAGGGAGGAGGAAAGATTTACTTCTTAAAATACTATCTTAATACATAACCAAAACCTTTAGGAAAGTTTTTCTCTTGATTTGATCAAGAACTATGTAAAAGACATCCCACCCTCATGATAGGAGACTGCTGGTTTCTGGGAGGTCATTTCAATGACAAAATTTGAATCAGTGAAGGGAAACTCTCACCAAAGATAAGCAGCTTTGTAATTGTTTATAGAGAACTCAGAGTAATTTACTTAAGGAAAAAGGGTTGGCAGTACAACCATTGGAAATGGCTATGACTAATCATGACTATGCCAGAATTTTTATTTCTCACTCCTTAAAAAAAAAAAAAGCACTTTTCAGTAAGTGTAGAGTTTAGATTGTTTGATTTAGGGTTTGGGGAGAAGTTTTTCCATCATATTTGTCTTTTGCTGTCCTGAATGAGCTCTACAGATGTGCCCTGGAAATCTAAGTGACTCCTTATCTGACAATGCCTGAAATCATATGAGTGGGGCACAAGTTGAATTTTTTGCATAATAATCAGAGACAACATTTCTGATTACAATACTATATTTCAGAAATTCCTCCTTTTTTGCACAGGTTGAAAAATACTTTTGTATTTACTTTTGTATTATACAAAAATACTTTTGTATACATTTGTTACACAATTGGGTGCTTTCTGTATTTGTGACCTCATCCAGATGCTTCCTGAATAGGGAACTACAACTTCTTTCCCAACTCAATTTATCCTTGTCAGTTAAAGAAAACAAAATGTCAAGGAGTCTCAAGAAAGAAATAGTAAGTCACATTTTGTTGTCTTTGGTTCTGTAAGGGTAATTTTCTCAGAAAGGTATAGAATCATAATGCTTTTCTGGAGGACAGAAGACACTTCGTGTCATCTAGTTGGATTTTAGTTTGTTTCTAGTTTGTTTCATGCTTCTTTTCATAGCCACTGAATGGCCAGAAATGTTACGCTTTAATTCTACTTGTTACTGTTGAAATGAGATTTACTCTATGATGAAGACATTTGTTTTTCAAGTATATCCTTGGGAAATTTAAGTTCTCTTACCTGGAATTGGCTTTCAGGACAAGCAGAATCTCTATCAGCCACTCTAGAAAGGTGCTGTAACAAATAATACCCAGTGTCTAAATTAGAGCCATCAGGGTCTGAAGCAATGCCCTTGACCCTTTCTCTCTGAGGTTGCAGAGATGGCTAGGGATATTAGGGAAGCTCCTCGTGTAACACTTTAAAATTTTTAAAATGGCAGGTTGATAGATGTCACTTACATTGAGGAATTAGATTCCATGAGTTTTTATCTGTTTTATTCATAGCTGTATCCTCTGGGTCTAGAATAGTGCCTACTACATAGAATATCTAATTAATATTTCTCAAATCTTTCCAAAACCTGATGCCCCAGTGCAAAAGCTGACTTTTCCTTATGTACCCAAGCAGATAAGATCCACTGTTTAATAGTATACCATCAACCATTTTATATCTATCATCTAATTTTTCCTTTCAAAAACCCTTAGGAAAAAATTTCATTATCCTAGTTTAAAAATAACAAGACCAATGATAATTTTTTTTTTTTTTTTTACAAAAGAGAATGCTAGTGTTATGTACTGAATGTTTGTGTCCTCCATCCCCAAATTCATAACTCCCCAATGTGATGGTATTAGGAGGTGGGGCCTTTAAAAATTAATTGGGGTTAGATGAGGTCCTGAAGCTGGAGCCCTCATGAATGGCATTAGTACCTTTTAAGAATCACAAGAGAGCTTGCTTCCCCTCTCTGCCCTCAATCAAGGATACAAGAACTCAGCAGTCTGCAGCTCAAGAGAGAGCCTTCACCAGAACTCATCAGGGCTGGCACTCTGATCTCAGACTTCCAACCTCTGGAACTCTGAGAAGTTTCTGTTGCTTATAAGCCACCCAGTCAATGGTACTTTGTTACAGCAGCCTCAACTGAGTAACTTGCCCAGATTTCACGGACTAAATGGCAGAGTCGAAATTGTAAGTAATAGAGGGCCTGTAAGAAAGACTGTCGGCTTGGTCATTTTCTTCCCACTTCATTGTCTCATGTGCAAATCAAGGGCAATAAGTCAGGCTCTTTAATGAAGTGTATCTAAAGTCAGCTGAACCAACCAAGATCACTCACTGATGAGTTCTGGTGAAGGCTCCACAAACAAAGGATTAATCCCTCATCAATGATTGTCAGCAGAAATATTTATAGAAAACTTTTTATTCAGATATAGAAAAATATTCATAGTTTTTAAAAACAGAAGTTTGAAATTTCTGTTGACTACATAATCCATTCAGTTGATTCAAAGTTCAAAAATTATAAAATAATGCATTAGTGTTCATTAGCCAATCTGAGCATTAAACTCCAAAATGCATAAGTTTTGAGGTGTAATATACAACGTTTTTGTTATTCTTTTCTGTGTATTCTACAATTTCTGTTTGGATATTCTCTTGACCCAAGAGTTTGAAGGTAAAGTTTTAATATTTTCTTTCTTGACTGCTCCCCTCACTTTTTTTTTTTAAAGATTTTCTTCTTTCTATCCAGGCAATTGTCATGAATTATGAAATAGCCATTAAAATCACTCACTGCACATCTCTTCTACTTTTCTAACATTTCCTATGCTGTCTTTTTGACACTGAATATTGATTCTATGTTATTTTATGCACAGGTATTCATAACTATCATGGAGTATACATTTTAGCATTAAAATATACCATTCTTTATTTAATGCTTTGAGGTCTGAGTTCAATTTGCCAGATAGTAAAATTATAACCCCTGTTTTCTTTTGTTTTCACTGGCTTGGACTATGTTTACTAATTGTTTTATTTTCAGCCTTTATGACTCATTTGTTTTAGGTGTGGCTTTTGTATACAACATAAAATAGGGCTTTAATATGTGATCTGATCTGAAAGCTTTTTCTTTTAATAAGTGAGTTTAGTCATTATTGACATAATTATAGTCTGTCATTTTTTATTCATTTACTTCTCTGGTTTCTATTAATTTCTTACTACATGCAATTTCCTTTCTTCTTCCTTTCTTTCTCCTCTACCATCTGATTTTTACCAACTATATTATCTTAGTATTTAAGTTTGTGGTCCTAACTATATTTAATTCATTTGTCACTTTGACACCTCCCACCACCATTATTTAAAATGAGGAGAAATAATTCATTAAAACTTCTTTCCACCTTCCACTTCTAATTTTTGTTGTAACACTTTCTACATCATCCAAGTATACAACACTCTGTTCTGTCATCCTAATCCCCATTCATTGTTCAGTATTTTACACAGATGAAGTTAAAGATTCAGTGCTCGTCAGCAGCACTCTTATATTCATTTTATACTTTCCATTTGTCTAATTGCAGTTCTTTATGAGAATCCTCAAGAAGTCTCATAGGAACAACACTCTCTAAGAATATCTGATGTTTAATGTGTCAAAATGTTGCCTTATACTGAACATCAGTTTTAAGAAGTATAAAATCTTTCATCATGCTTCGTTTCTTTGACATTTTTTGTTGAATTTCCTTCACATTCTCTTAGTTTGGCTTTCACTGTCAAGAAGTCTGAGAACAGCCTGATGCTTTTCTTCCTTAGAGGTGATTACATTTTGCTTTACTCCTTGAGGTTTTCTTTCTTTGTCTTCAAATTTCAGCTTACTTACTTCATTATAATTCTATGCTGTCTTTCCTAGCTCACTTTCCCCAGGACATGATATGTATTTGTGTAGATTCAAAGTTTTTTTTAACTTCAAGAAAGTAAATTGTAAATATTTGCTACTGACCCCTTGTTTTGTTTTTCTCAATTGGAAATTGCAAAGTCATTCTTTCCCTGTCCTCTATATCTCCTCTTTTCTCTCTAACTCTTCTTTGTTTTTTTTCTTCATCACCATTTCATATTTTTTTTTTTTACTTTACAATATTGTATTGATTTTGCCATACATCAATATGCATCTGCCACGAGTATATACGTGTTCCCCATCCTGAACGCCCCACCACCACCCTCCCCATACCATCCCTCTGGGTCATCCCAGTGCACCAGCCCCAAGCTTCCTGTAACCACTTGTAAAAGAATGAAACTAGAACACTTTCTAACACCATACACAAAAATAAACTCAAAATGGATTAAAGATCTAAACATAAGACCAGAAACTATAAAACTCTTAGAGGAGAACATATTTTATACTTTGTTTTCAACAGTGTTTCCTTACAAACAACAACCAAAAGATATAAAGTGAAGTGAAAGTCACTCAGTCATGTCTGACTCTTTGTAATCCCACTGACTACAGTCCATGGAATTCTTCAGGCCAGAATACTGGAGTGGGTAGCTTTCCCTTCTCCAGGGTATCTTCCCAACCCTGGGATTGAACCCAGGTCTCCTGCATTGTGGGCAGATTCTTTACCAGCTGAGCCACAAGGGAAGCCTGATATCAGGAAGATGTAAATGGAGATACAAATATGGGGGATAAAAAGAAATACAGATAAAATATAAATAACAATACAAATATGAATATTAGCATAGATGTTTTTAATAGTCTCTCTTGTCTGTTCTCCCTTGTTTTTCTTCTATTGAAGCTATCATTTCTCTGATTTTTTTTTTCTCATAGTTCCTGAGCTTTGCCAGCTCACATTTCATTTCTTTCCATTATCTCATCATCTCCTCCCAGAGCTCTTGCATTTTTGCCCAGTGCTCTTGTTTCATGGAAGCAATTTCTTCATCATGTGTTTTTAATTCACTTTGCAATTTTTTTCCTGTGAGAGACCTAAATCTGCTATTTATTTTTCCTGTCACTCCTCCTTCTCCTCCTTCTCTTTTTCTTGCTCTCCTCCTCCATCTTATATTTTTTTGTTGTTGCTGTTTGATAAGGGAAACAAAATTGGACTGATTAACATGCTTTCATCACTAATCCATGAATGCACATCTTTTATTTTTGATTGTTTATTTGTCTTTATTCATATTAATAACATATTAGAACTGAAATATTGAATAAATCAACAAATGTTTGTAGTTTCCTCATTCTGTCTCCCACCCTCATAGAAAGTAATCACTATCCTGTAACTTAGCTTTATCATACTCTGTCTTTCCAAAATATAATTCTGTCACATATATGTTATGTGTGATACATGTATATATGTTTAAATACATATAATACAAGTACACATATTTCTAAAATATATATTGTTTGGTCTTCTTTTCAACTTTATAAAAGCCAATTAAACATGTGAGATATGATATTTGGAGAGATATTTATATTTATTATTGGTCAGGAAAATAAAGATCAAGACTATAATGACATCATGTTTTATACCCATTCTGTTGACAAAAATTATGAGATAATATTATGTCTTTGAGAACTTTTCTAAACAAAATCTTTTTCCCTTCTCTTTTCTCTGGTGTAGCAAGTTTTTATACAGGCTATTCTATTTTTATCACTCACTTTTGAGGAAAGTAGGTTTTAATTCCTGAGATTAATTATTTACAGAAAAAAAATTAGTATGGGTGTAGGCTATGTTCCTAGACAGCTGAGGTTTTTTTTTTTTTTTTTTCCCCAAAATCCAGATGTTTTGATATGAACTAGTCCTTAATTTTTCCCAACAAGTGAGTCTTGACTTAGACTTACTCTCTGTATCTGTCAGAATGAAACTAAGTCCAGGAAACTCCTGGCACTAGCTGGTTTATCTTGTTTCTGCTACCCTACACTAATTGACTAGGATTTTAGGATTTCATTTCAGGTAATACCTCTCACCTTCAAAGTTTATCCACCTTTAAAGATATTTTTTGAGGCCATAATGGAGCAATAATAAATGGGTTTCTCCTCCATCTAACATCACTTAAAGTGTAGACAAAACATATAACAGTTGTTAGACACTGATCCATGAAAGAGTGGAAACAAATAAGACAATCTCTACAATTCCTGAAATAGCTAGAGTTAGCGGGGCAACCACCTGAGAAGAGAAAGTATCACAGAAGAAGGAAAAAAAACCTCAATACTAATCAGTGTGTTTGTGAGGAAAGCTACTGAAGATCAAGTTATTAAAACATCAAATGGAGCAGGAAGGAAAATCCCTGGAGTTCAAACAGGGCCAGGAGTAGTCAGTCCATGTCTCTACCAGCTAGAGAAGAAAAATCTTGGTATTCATGGGATACCATGTAGGGTACTGAAGAGGAATTTTTTCAGTAGTAGAAAAAAAAATTAGTTCTAAAATAACTTCTCTTCTGTTCCTGCCAAAAAAAAATTTTAAAGTAAAATACTCAAAGAATAAAACTGTTTCTAGTTTACTTATATCCATGAACACAGTTTAAGAACACTTTGAAGAATGTCAACAGACAACAAGAAAATTTACAATGTCTGGCATCCAATAAATAAGTATCAGGGATATAGGGAAGCAAGCTTTAAGATTCATAAAAGGAGAAAAAAAAATGCAATCAATTGAAACAATTTAGAATTGACAGATGATGGAATTAATAAGCAAAAACATAAAATAAAAGTTTTACTTTGCAAATATTTCAAATATTTACTTTGCTAATATTTCAGAACATAGAATATTAATATATTAAGAACATTGTGGGTATAAAAGAAGATCCAAAATATAATTTTAGAGATAGAGAGTACAATGTCTAAGATAAAACTTTACATGATGAGACTAATAGCAGATTAGACATTTCTGAAAGTCTAATAAAGTTAATTTAAGGCCTTCTAATAGAAACGATTCAAATTGAAACATAGAATGAAAAAAGACTAAGTACATCAGTGAGTTCTGGGACAACTTTAAGCAGCCGTATGTAAGTTTAACTGAAGTCTCAAAGAAGGGGAGAATGAGACAGGATAGAAAAATATTTGAGGAAATGATGGCCTAAACCTTCCACATTTGATGAGCACTATAAACCCACAGATCCAAGAAGCTCTTAAGATAGCAAGCAAAAGAAGCTTAAAGAAAACAACACTAAGTGACATACAAAAATTGCTTACAAGAGGTAAAGAGAAAAAAATCTTAAAAGACTCCAGGTGAAGAAAAATACACTTCATATAGAAGAACAAAGATGAAAATAATAGATTTTTCTTCAGAACACAAGCCCCAAAACAGTAGAACAACAACTTTAAAGTACTAGAAGGAGAACACTGTCAACCTAGAATCCTAAATTCAGTCAAATTGCCTTTTTAAAATCTAGGGAAATCTTTCAGTTCAGTTCAGTCACTCAGCCAAGTCTGACTCTTTGTGACCCCATGAATCATAGCACGCCAGGCCTGCCTGTCCATCACCAACTCCCGGAGTTCACTCAAACTCATGTCCATCAAGTTGTGATGCCATCCAGCCATCTTATCCTCTGTCATCCCCTTCTCCTTCTGCCCCCATCCCTCTGAGTCTCAAGGTCTTTTCCAATGAGTCAACTCTTCGCATGAGATGGCCAAAGTATTGGAGTTTCAGCTTCAGCATCAGTCCTTCCAATGAACACCCAGGGCTGATCTCCTTTAGGATGGACTGGTTGGATCTCCTTGCAGTCCAAGGGACTCTCAAGAGTCTTCTCCAACACCACAGTTCAAAAGCATCAATTCTTCAGCGCTCAGCTTTCTTCACAGTCCAACTCTCACGTCTATATGTGACCACTGGAAAAACCATAGCCTTGACTAGATGGACCTTTGTTGGCAAAGTAATATCTCTGCTTTTCAATATACCATCTAGATTGGTCATAACTTTCCTTCCAAGGAGTAAGTGTCTAATTTCATGGCTGCAGTCACCATCTGCAGTGATTTTGGAGCCCCCAAAAATAAAGTCTGACACTGTTTCCACTGTTTCCCCAACTATTTGCCATGAAGTGATGGGAAAGGATGCCATAATCGTAGTTTTCTGAATGTTTAGCTTTAAGCCAACTTTTTCACTCTCCTCTTTCACCTTCATCAAGAGGCTCTTTAGTTCCTCTTCACTTTCTGCCATAAGGGTGATGTCATCTGCATATCTGAGGTTATTGATATTTCTCCCAGCAATCTTGATTCCAGCTTGTGCTTCTTCCAGCCCAGCATTTCTCATGATGTACTCTGCATATAAGTTAAATGAGCAGGGTGACAATATACAGCCTTGACATACTCCTTTTCCTATTTTGAACCAGTCTGTTGTCCCATGTCCAGTTCTTTTTTTTTTTTTTTTTCTTCTCTTAAAAAAATTTTTTTTAATTTATTTTGATTGAAGTAGAGTTGATTTACAATGTGTCTTTTTCTGGTGTATAATAAAGTGATTCGGTTATATTATTTTTCATATTCCTTTCCACTATGGTTTATTACTGCCGAGGAACACAGGGGACCTCTAGAAGCTAGGAAAGGCAAGAGAACAGATTTTCTTCTGGAGGCTCCAAAAGGAACATAAACCAATTGACATCTTGATTTTAGATCAGTGAAACCCATTTTGGATTTCTGACCTTCAGAACTATAAGATAATAAATGTGTGTTGTTTTTTTGTTTTGTTTTGTTTTTTAGGATATTAATTTTATTTTATTTTTAAACTTTACACTATTGTATTGGTTTTGCCAAATATCTAAATGAATCCGCCACAGGTATACATGTGTTCCCCATCCTGAACCCTCCTCCCTCCTCCCTCCCCATACCATCCCTCTGGGTCGTCCCAGTGCACCAGCCCCAAGCATCCAGTATGGTGCATCAAACCTGGACTGGCGACTCGTTCCATATATGATATTATATGTATTTCAATGCCATTCTCCCAAATCATCCCACCCTCTCCCTCTCCCACAGAGTCCAAAAGACTGTTCTATACATCAGTGTCTCTTTTGCTGTCTCGTATACAGGGTTATTGTTACCGTCTTTCTAAATTCCATATATATGCGTTAGTATACTGTACTGTTGCTTTCTGACCTGAATATAGGTTTCTCAAGAGGCAGGTTCGTGACACTGAACAGGAGACAGGGATCAAGACCATCCTCATGGAAAAGAAATACAAAAAAAGCAAAATGGCTGTCTGGGGAGGCCTTACAAATAGCTGTGAAAAGAGAATTGAAAAGCAAAGGAGAAAAGGAAAGATATCAGCATCTGAATGCAGAGTTCCAAAGAATAGCAAGGAGAGATAAGAAAGCCTTCCTCAGGTATCAATGAAAAGAAATAGAGGAAAACAACAGAATGGGAAAGACTAGAGATCTCTTCAAGAAAATTAGAGGTACCCAGGGAACATTTCATGCAAAGATGGGCTCAATAAAGGACAGAAATGGTATGGACCTAACAGAAGCAGTGGCTCAGATGGTAAAGCGTCTGTCTACAATGCAGGAGACCCAGGTTCAATCCCTGGGTTGGGAGGATTCCCTCGAGAAGGAAATGGCAATCCACTCCAGGACTATTGCCTGGAAAATCCCATGGACAGAGAAGCCTGGTAGGCTATAGTCCATGGGGTAGCAAAGAGTCGGACACGACTGAGCATCTTCACTTTCACTTTAACAGAAGCAGAAGATATTAAGAAGAGGTGGCAAGAATACACAGAGAACTGTACAAAAAAGAGCTTCATGACCCAGATAATCACGATGGTGTGATCACTCACGTACAGCCAGACATCCTGGAATGTGAAGTCAAGTGGGCCTTAGAAAACATCACTATGAACAAAGCTAGTGGAGGTGATGGAATTCCAGTTGAGCTATTTCAAATCCTGAAAGATGATACTGTGAAAGTGCTGCACTCAATATGCCGGCACATTTGTAAAACGCAGCAGTGGCCACAGGACTGGAAAAGGTCAGTTTTCATTCCAGTCCCACAGAAAGGCAATGCCAAAGAATGCTCAAACTACCACACAATTGCACTCATCTCACACGCTAGTAAAGTAATGCTCAAAATTCTCCAAGCCAGGCTTCAGCAACACGTGAACTGTGAACTTCCAGATGTTCGAGCTG
>NW_011495050.1:14395579-14430120 GCF_000754665.1 Bison bison bison | reverse complement strand
CTCACACGCTAGTAAAGTAATGCTCAAAATTCTCCAAGCCAGGCTTCAGCAACACGTGAACTGTGAACTTCCAGATGTTCGAGCTGGATTTAGAAAAGGCAGAGGAACCAGAGATCAAATTGTCAACATCCACTGGATCATGGAAAAAGCAAGAAAGTTCCAGAAAAACATCCATTTCTGCTTTATTGACTATGCCAAAGCCTTTGACTGTGTGGATCACAATAAACTGTGGAAAATTCTTCAAGAGATGGGAATACCAGACCACCTGACCTGCCTCTTGAGGGAAATCTTTTCCAGAATCTAAATCTGGTGGAACCTATTACCAGCAGACATATACTAAAGGAAGTCATTGAGGATAAAGGTAAATGATATTGGATGATAGTCTGGATTTTTTAAAGTAATGGAAAACACCAGAAATTATAATTATCAAATAATTAACTTTTATTTTTAAATTACATTTAAAATATACTAAACTGTTTAAAGCAAAAATATTACAGTGAATTTAGGCACTTATCTAGCATATAGAAGTAAAATGTATGACAATAGTGTAAAGGCCAGCTGTTAGTAGGAAAAAACTACAGACCAATATCCTTCATCAATATAGATTAAAAAAAAAGCTCCTTAAAAATATTTTAGAAATTCAAATTCAGTGATACATGAAAAAACAATATATCATGGCCAAGTGAGGTTTATCTCTAGATTCAAGGTAATGATTTAATATTAACATTTTAAAATATCAATGAATATTAGTATCAAATATTAAAAAATAAAATACTATAATTTATGTACTAAAAGCTTAATAAAAAGCCATATGATCATCTTAATATATGCAGGAAAAACATTTTACTAGTCAGTGTCTACTCATGATTAAAACTCTCAGCTAGAATAGAAGTGAAAGTCCTCAGTCTCATAAGGTGAGGTGAAGTGTTAGTTGCTCAGTTGTGCCTGACTTTTTGAGACCCATGGGCTGTAGCCCACCAGGCTCCTCTTCCATGGAATTCTCGAGGCAAAAATACTAGACGAGTTGCCATTCCCTTTTTCACAGCCTCATAAGGGTCACCCATAAAAAGCCTACATTTAATACCATACAAATGGTGAATGCCTGAATTTTTCCTCTTTTGATTGAGAGAAAATCAAGTGTGTTTGCTCTAATCACTTCTATTTAACATTGTACTGACAGGTCTTGCTAGTGCAATTAAACAAGAGAAAAAGAAAGAGGGATACAGTTTTTGAAGGAAGAATAAAACCATTTTGTTCACAGAAGATTTGATTGTCTATATATAAAGGTCTATAAGAAATCTACCAAAGAAGCCATTGGAATAATCCTAGCAAGGTTGTAGGATATAAAGTTGATAACAAAACTTAATTGAATCTATATATGAGAAGGAATATGAAATACAAATTTTTTAAAAAGACAATTTACAATATAAAAAAACATGAAACAGATAAATTTGATGAAAGATGTGTAAGACAGAAACACTAAAAAGTTCAAAATGTTTCTCAGAGAAATTAAAGATGACCTAAATAAGTAAAAGGATATAACACATTAATGGATTTGAAAACTCAATATTGTTAGCATGTTGGCTCTCTCCAAATTATTTTTCAGTGCAATATTAAACAAAATCTAAGTAAGCCTTTTTTTTTAATAGAAATTGACAAATTTGTTCTAAAATTTATGTAGAAATTGAGGACCTTGAAAACTAAAATAACTGGAAAGAAAAATTTAGAGAACTAATACTGCCTGATATCAAGGCTCATAAAGCTATAGCAGTCAAGATGGTGTGATATTTGATATCAATATGAAAATGTTAAATAAATCTAGATTATATCCTCTTCCTATATACAAAATTAACAATGTCAATCACAGATCTAAATGTAAGGACTAATATTATAAAATTTCTAGGGAAAAAACATAGGAGTAAAAAATCTTAGTTCCTTTGAGTTTGGCCAGTGTTACTTTAACAAAACAAAAAGCACAAAGGATAAAAGAAAAAAAAAATAAACTGAACTTGATCAATTGGACTGTTTTGTTCTTCAAAAGATAGTCATGAAAGAGAAAGGCAGACTCAGACTCGTACAAAACATTTGCAAGATATATATCTGACAAGTGATTTATATCTAGGATATGGAAAGAAATATATAGGCACAATTAGGTATCAGAGGTTTGGTCCCAGATCATGACAGTAAAGCGAATGTCACATTTTTTGTTTCCTAGACCATGTAAAAGTTATGTTTATACTCTATTGTAATATCTTTAGTATGTGATAGTATTATGTCTAAAAAATGTAGATATCTAAATTTTGAAACACTCTATTGCTTAAAAATGCTGTTATCTGAGCCTTCAACAGATCTTATTTTTTTTTTTGCAGTATTAATATCAAAGATCACTAATCACAGATAACCAAAACAAATATAATAGTGGAAGTTTCAAATATTGTGATAATTACCAAAATATTTTAAAGAGATACAAAGTGAGCAAATACTGTTGGAAAGGTAATACTGATAGACTTTCTCAACACAGGGTTGCCATAAACCTTCAATTGCATAAAACGCTATACTGCAAATCTCAGTAAAATAAGATAAGCCTATACGTCCTACTCATGATACAAACAGTCCAATAAAAATCAGGTGGAATATTTGAACACACAACTTACCATATACAAATGTCAAATAAGGACAAAGATGTTAATTATCCTTAGTTGTTAGGAAAACTCAATTTACAACTCTAATATCTTACTACACACTCAATAGAATAGCTAAAATTTAAAAAAAAAAAAAAAAAACCACATCAGGTGTTGCTAGGGATGAGGAGTAACTGAAACTCATACATTGCTAATTGGATTGTAAACTAACACAATTATTTTGGAAAGCAGTCTGGCAGTGTCTTAAGATGTTTAACGTACATTTACTATAATACTCAGCTCTTCTACTTCAAGGTATTTTCCCAAGAGAAATGAAAATATATGTCTGTACTTTCAGTTGTATATGAATGTTCACAGCAACTTAATTTTTAAAATCCTCAAACTGAAATGAAGCCTCAAATTTCCACTAACAGATAAGTTAAAAATGGTGATGTATTTATACTAAGTGTATGCAAACTTGTTCTTTTAAGGAACAAATAACATATATGTTCAGCTTTGTGGGCTGTATGATTTCTACTCAGCTTTGCTGTTTTAGCATGAAAGCAACTATAAACAATATGTAAACAGATGGGAGTAGTCAGATCTGGCCAAAAACAAGCTGCACCTAGCCAGCTGGATTTGGCCTGTTGGATTGGTTAAAAAGCCTGAGCTATACACAGTGAACTACTTTTCAACAACAATAAAAAGCAGCACACAAGTAATGTATGGATGAATCTTAATTATGCTGAATAAAAAAAAAAACCATACTGAATGATTTCATTTTTGAAATTCTAGAATTTTCAAACCAATCTAGAGAGGCAGAAGCCTTATCAGTGATATTTTCAGCACGGTTAAATAATCACTTAGACATGGTTTCCTTGGTTCTTTGAACATAGTTACAATGTTTTATTTAAAGCCTTTGTCTAATAAATTTAATATCTAGACTTCCCCAAGGACAGTTTCTGTTGACTGTTTTTGTTTTTCCTTTGTATGAGCTGTATTTTCTTGTTTATTTTCATGACTTGTGATATTAAAAAAAAAAAGTTACTTTAAATAATGTCATGTGGCACTCTGGAAATTAGATTCCTCTTCCCAGAGTTGTTGTTGCTGTTTGCTTTTTTAGTGAATTTCCTGGACTATTTCTTTATGGTCTGTATTATTTGTCATGTGTACCATTGAAGTCTCCACTTGATTAACTCAGTTGTTAGCTGATGTTTAGACAAAGATTTTCTTAAACTCCGGTTCAAAAGTAGTCTGAAGGATGATTTCAAAGGGCATAAGTAGAGTTCTGTTTCTATACCTAGAGAGGAAAGGCCTTCAATTGTTTGTTCTCAGTAGAACCCCACAGGGAGAGGGGAGTTTCCCCAAAAGAGGGGGAAGAAGGCAAAACATAGGTGCCATTTAGGAACCACTCCCAGGTTATGCTAGTATTCCTGTATATTCCTGGGCCCACTTTCAGCAAAAGTGTGTCTAATTACCTGCAACCTGTCTCTGAATGACCCCTTTAAGGCCAAGATTGATAATAGGTCCAGATTTAATTATAGGGAGTGCTTCAAATAAGACACTTTCTCTTTCCTTTGACTACTCATAGTCTGATTTTGAAGTCCAATATTTGAAAACCTTAGCCCAGGCCTAAATATCTCATCTTAATCTAAATAGGTCTCATTTTGGAATTTGGTGAACTAATCTCCATTAGTTCTCTTTCCTCAAGAGGATACATATACTTATGTGAAAACTTTTAATTCTATTGCTAATTAGGGAAAATAAAAGTTTGAAGGAAGAATGCCAACTCAAAGAAGATAAGGACATTATTAGTTGATTGAATTGCACATAGAAAGCATGAAGACCTCAACCAACACACTCAATTGAAAGGGAAATATGGCCAAGGGTAGACCTGTTTCAAGTGAGCAGGTTTGTGTCTTTGGCTTTGGTGTTTGTACCAAATAAAATTAAATGATGGGACCAGCTTTGAGTTACAAATTTTGAAAGGGTATCCAGTTGGACCTAATTTCCATTAATAGATGTTCAGAACTCATGCTGATATATAGCAATGAACTGAATTATCAGTGAACTCTTACGTTAGATAGCTTTTGTGAAATAAAGACAGTGAGCTATTCTGTGGTACATTTTTTGTATTTACAACTGTTTAATGAGTCAAAGTCCCTAGATATAAAAAATCTGGTTTCTAGAAGATCCTGGGAAGCATTCCAAGGAGAACCAGATTCCTAAAAGAAAAGAAAGTGTCAGAGTGTATCATATATTTACTACATTGAGACAGTTAAACTTTAGGAAATTAAACAACACTAGCTGAAAAAACACAATTTCTTAAATAATAGCAGGTTAATCATGGTGAAAAAGTTTATCCAAACATATCTACCCCAAAGGAATTATAGTAAATGCCTTTTGTTGTAAATTAAATTGTAAGTGGCTAAGATAGTCTTTTAACTTGTACCGTTTCAGTCATATCTGTTCCCATCAGTCACATTAAATCTACATTAAACAAAACTAATTGCACACACACGTCTTCATGGGGAAAGCACAGCAGTTCCTTATGTAGACTCTTCCATCTTGCTTCTGCCTGATTTTTCTGTGTACCCAAGTGTATCAGTTTTCTGCATATAAATTCTAAAAGAAGATACAACCCAGAAGTGTAACATACAAGTTAAAAACCTTTCTCTACCCTAGACTTTGGTCAGAGACATTTTATTTTTGTTAAGAATCCTAAATAAACTTCCTAAAAAAAATTAGGTAATTCATCACATACCCATATATCCCTTTGAAAACCTGAACTCATTCCTTGGACTCTAATGTTTTGTGATCAACTGCAGAGAAACAATTAATGATCATTCATAAAATCTAATGGGTATATTTTGTTATTCATTTAAAAAAATAAATCTTCTAGGCCATTTTGTTATTCTAAAATTCAAGGAATTTAAGACCATTGTTAAAAAGGTTTAGAAGCATTCTACTGTTTCATAAATAGTAGTACACCGTCAATGGAACCCCACTCCATACTCTTGCCTGGAAAATCCCATGACGAAGGAGCCTGGTGGGCTGCAGTCCATGGGGTCTCGAAGAGTCAGACACGACTGAGCGACTTCACTTTCACCTCTCACTTTCATGCATTGGAGAAGGAAATGGCAACCCACTCCAGTGTTCTTGCCTGGAGAATCCCAGGGACGGGGGAGCCTGGTGGGCTACCATCTATGGGGTCGCACAGAGTCGGACACGACTGAAGCGACTTAGCAGCAGCAGGAGCAGCAGTACACAGTCACAATATCAAGATACCATATCAGTTTAAAAATAAACATTTTTCTCATACTATTTTTAATAGCAGTGACTTAGCAATATAAACAAAAGATATGTATTTATAGAGGAATTTGCAAATCATAGGTATAAAAGTCTATGTTAGGTGCCTACAACCATGTTTTTAGAGTTTGTTTTATGTTTCACTTTTCATGCTAGAAAAGTCTTGAAAACATGAGATTCTTTTTGAGAAACAGGAATTTTTTCACATATGTAGTTGAGAACTAATCTTGCTCCCTTCTAACTATGAAAGTGGTGCTTCTCATGCTCCCCCACATCCAGGTTAAGCTGTAATCAGAAGTGAATTTGCTCAGTCGTGTCTGACTCAGTGACACCATGGACTGCAGCCTACCAGGCTGCTCCGTCCATGGGATTTTCCAGGCGAGAGTATTGGAGTGGGTTGCCATTGCCTTCTTCAGTGAAGGGCAAGTCATCAAAATACTTGTTAATTATCCAGAAGCACCTTCAGGCCACAGTTCATGGTCTTAATTCCCCAAAACTATTTAGTGTGTATCTCCTTTCCTTGTTTAAAAATGAATATAGAGCAAAGTCTTTCATATCCTGATCAAGAAAATGCTTGTATCCCATGTCTATACTGGCTCAGTCCAGTGATCACAAGTATTCAAGGCCTCCTTACATTCCACTGAGAATATCTACTTGAACCAAACATGTTTGAAAGGCAGATTTTAATAAAGATTTTGTAGTGAGGAAAAAAAAGAAGATTTCTTATCAACTTCTGCCACATACCCTGCAGCATATAATTTCATAAATACTTTTACAACTTGTATCTTCTTCCTTGCCCCTCATGGTTCTAGCACCTGCCAATGCAGAAAGAAGGCAGTTTTCTTATTACATCTCTTACCATCCAAAATATTGTCACTACAATGCAGGAAATTGATCAAAGCTCTGTTTCAACTAAATTGCTTTTCCTTGCAAAGGAAATCTCTTACCAACATCAAAAATGTTAAAAAATATTTATATGCTATGTATTTATTATATACTTGTTGCACTTAACAATGGTCCTTTGCAAAATCTGTAGTAATTCATGAGGGTCATTGGTTTTTTGAAGATAATCCATTGTTTCATGTGAGAGTTGGACCATAAAAAAGGCTGAGCACCCAAGTATTGATGCTTTCACATTGTGGTGCTGGAGAAAATTTTTGAGAGTCCCTTGGACAGCAAGGAGATCAAACCAATTAATCCTAAAGGATATCCACCCTGAATATTCATTGGAAGGACTGATGCTGAAGCTGAAGCTCCAATATTTGTCCACCTGATGTGAAGAGCTGACTCATTGGAAAAGACCCTAATACTGAAAAAGATTTACGAGCAGGAGGAGGAGGAGGCAACAGAGGATGAGATGATTGGATAGCATCAAAAACTCAATGAACGTGAGTTTGAGCAAACTCTGGGAGATAGTGAAGGACAGGGAAACCTGGCTTGCTGCAGTCCATGAGGCCTCAAAGTGTCGGACATGACTTAGTGAATAAACAGCAACAACACTTTTTAATATCTCTATTCACCCAGAACTCAAATGGCTACTCATAGAAAAATTTATAAATACCCTATTGATGGTTGAGATTACCAAACACCTCAAAAATTAAATGGACACTCTTTTAACTGGATTTCATACTAAGCAACCAACCTGAAATATATTATCTCCCCAAGGCATTTAGTAAAGTTAGATGAAGTTAGATGAAGTACCCTTCATCTACTAGGAGGACAACTAGTATCACCCAACTATGAACTCCTATGGGTTTGGCAATTCCTGTACCAGAAGTATGTATCATGATTTTCCTCAAAAGAGGCTTCCTAGAGAAAGGTATTCTTGTTTTGGGGGGACAGATAAGCAATCCAGATTCTGTTTACTACATTGTTTAAGTAGTGAATCCTCCAGAGTAAATACACCCTCAAAGACACTTGATGATTTGAAAATGCTCCCCAAGCCATTCATTGCCAAGGGTCAAACTGCACTTTCAACTCCTGTTTAAACTTGTATAAATTCTGAGGTTACATATTGGCAGAGTATTTTTCTCTGTCTAGTTAACAGTACTTATTTTGTAAATACTTAAGGAACACCTACTATATTCCAGGCACTGTACTAGACACTGCCCTATAGAAATGGCTTTCACCTGTTCAGATTATTCTCTGTTTACACATCAAAATCCATCTCTGTCCCTCTGCACCCTGCCTTGAGCTCTGAGAGGCTGACCTCTAGTCAGTAGAGCTACACCTGCCCTCTGGTTTCCTGTTAGGTGTGCCTAGTGAGACATACTGCCAGAACTGAGGGGGAAGGGTCAGAGTGTTAATTCTCCCTGTTCATAGCTCACAGGATATAAATTGGCTAAGATTGTGTCCCTCTACCCACAGCCACAGCTCCAACTGTTTCAGGTCTCACTCTGTCCTGGTAGTAGCTGACTTTCTTGTCCCTTTAGGCCTTGGGTAATAATTGCTGTCCTTTATTGGTAATCTCTGGGTGTGTTTCACCATTTCTTGTTCCCATAATCCTATCCACACCTTTGTAATAGTTCTGTTTTTAAACTATATTAAATATTTTAAATATTCCTTTTGTATTCTGCAGTCCTTTTCCTGCAGAGGCCATGACATGTGTACTGCCCTCTAGAATGATCTCATAGAGAGCCAGATACAGATGTAAATAATCTTTTATAGCTACTATCATAATCAAGATAAATTCAAAGCACAATGGATCATAGATGGATGTTCCTAGTTGTCTACTCAAAATCTATTTTCCTTTTCTTCCTTACTTATGGAACCCTAAACTTGTTGGATTAGTTCCTATTCAGTTAAGAATACTCAATCTTTCAGGTTCCCTGGCTGCTAGTTCATCCAATAAAGATGTAGACAGAAGTCTCCCAGGTGGAGCTGCCAGAAAAAAGTTGTGTTTCTCATAAAAACTGACAGATTCAGCTAGTCACAGACGTTATTTTTATTTTTTTAATTCCTTCCTGTCTGGAACACACATTCAGTATCTGGCAGCACAGTAGCCATCCTGAGACCATGTGAAGTAAAGTGCTTCACAAGATGTAATGGAATAGGAACTGAGGAACATTGATCTTTGGTAATTTCCAAAACTGGTATTCTGACTCTCAACTGCCTACACCTCAACTTCTTATTTAGGGGAAAAATAAATCTTTTTTTTTTTTTTTTTGCCATTAAATTACTGATATAGGTCCAATCCTGAGATACGCAGGTAATCAAACCCCAGCTCATATAAGTGAGTTGAAAATGACTCTGTGTAAAGACATGACTCTGTGTTGTGTACAACAAAAAGAAGTTGTGAATTTCTGCACCTAAATGTAGTATGTATGGTGCAGGGAAGGAGGAGAATAGGGAAAAAAAGTTAGCAGCCAGATCATAAAGCATCTTGTCTACTGTGTCGAAGTAGTTTAGGTTTTATTCTGCCAATAAGAGTGTATCAATTTCAGTGCTTTCACCACTGAATACCCCAGTAAAGATGACTTAAGCATTATAGAAATTTTTTGAATGCACTTAACAAGAGGTCCACATGTAGAAGGTTATACAATAGATTCAGAGGCTCAATAACAGCATCTGCTCAGACTCTTTTTTAGTTGGTTTCTCTGTGATTCTCTCAGCTTCTCCTTACTGGGAGCATTTTGGCAATTATGTTCCAGGCGTCACATCCAAAAGACAAGGAAAAAGGGGCTGCTAACTAAGCATTGCTCTTCTCATTTTTTAAGAAAAATTTTTATCAGAGAAAATCTTTCCTAAAAGCCTCCATCAGGCTTCCCCATATGTCTTACTGGCAGAACTGAGTTATACATTCCTAGTCTCACCTTTGGCAAAGGAGAATGATGGTGCTGAAGGGGTTCTGAGGCATAAGGCATATGCTACTCTGATATAAGGATTATTTTGTGCATAAGGCAATTGAGAAAAAGTGGGCATATGATGAGCTCTCTGGCCTCCCCCAGTCTGCCTGTAAGCAGAACAGAAATCCCTCTTGTGAAGGTATGTCTGCCCTTCCTATACCAGGAAGAGGATAACACCTTATCACCAGAAACAACAGTGGAGTGGCACCTAGATGGACCTGCAAGAAGGAGCTCAATGCTGCTGCTACTGCTAAGTCACTTCAGTTGTGTCCGACTCTGTGCCACCCCATAGATGGCAACCCACCAGGCTCCCCCGTCCCTGGGATTCTCCAGGCTAGAACACTGGAATGGGTTGCCATTTCCTTCTCCAATGCATGAAAGTAAAAAGTGAAAGTGAAGTCGCTCAGTCATGTCTGACTCTTCATGACCCCATGGACTGGAGCCTACCAGGCTCCTGCGTCCATGGGATTTTCAAGGCAAGAGTACTGGAGTGGGTTGCCATTGCCCTTAATTTCCGTGTTTCCCCAGTATTTTTACCATTCTACAATTTGCTGCCCCTAAAAGCCTGCTGCTGCTGCCGCCGTGTCGCTTCAGTCGTGTCCAACTCTGTGCGACCCCATCGACGGCAGCCCACCAGGCTCCCCCGTCCCTGGGATTCTCCAGGCAAGAATACTGGAGTGGGTTGAGCCTAACTCCTCTTTTTTTGTCTTATCACTTCTCAACAAATGCGTTGTCCTTTGTTCAGATGTGCTATGAGCCCCAAGTTCTGACTACCCCTTTGAGTTACTCCTTACTGAGTTCTCGGTATGCATGCACCATACTTAAGTAACAGAGTGCTAGTCTTTCCTCAGTCTCTTTTCTTGCATTTCTGCTAATCTTCCCAGCGAGCAATCTTCAGCTTCTGGATGAGTATATATATATGATGACCTTGAGCAAAGAATATGCTTCCCAGCCCCTCTTTGAAACAAACTTTGACCCTATGACCAAGTTCTAGCCACTGGGTTGTAAACTGACACATTAAGTGGAAATTTCTAGAAACCTTCTTAAAGGATACTGGGAATGCTTCCTTTGTCCCTTTCTTCTGTGTTGTACCCCTTTCTCTTTCCCAATGGCTGGATATAGCCTGAACCATTATTTGGGACCATGAAATGACTTTAGGTATGGAATCCCCCAGAGTAGGGTTGCAAGGTAGAAGGAACTTCATTCTCTGCACACTTCATAAAGAAAGACTTACCAAGGTGGCTCCAAACTGTCAGCTTGATTCATTACCATGAAAAATAATGTTCTGTCATATTTAAATTGCTAGTATATTTGTCCTCTCTTGTTTATAGCCAAGGCTAAAACTAACTAATGACAAACTCCTTGTGGTCAAGGAGTGGGACCCACTTTCCCTTAGCATATTGCTGACTTATACTTCAACAAAAGAATGATTCTTTTTGAAAGAGATTGTAGAGTATGTCACCAATAGTGTTTGCTAAAGGAAGTCATACACGTCAGGAAAGATAGAACATTACTACATGTGCATGCCTGAAAAGTCGTTCTGCAGTATGTTTAGGACAAACAGAAATAGGAGGGGTAGGTGTAGAAGATTGAGACCAGGGTCCTGAGAACAGCCTCCAAAAGGAATGGAAAAGCATGGAAAGCTGTGAGCTATGGATTGGATGGCAGGGGTTGGAGAAAGAGAGGTAGAAGACAAGAGGGTAACAAGGTTACAATCGCAGTAAAATAAAGAGGATTTAGAAACTACAACATTACACACTCTGTACTTCCTTACTAGAAAAAAAAGTATGTTCAAATAGTCAATAAACATTTATTAGGCACTTATCACATGGCAAAACAGGTGTTTGACAGTATATTGCAGTTGGATTAGCTTCAAAACTAAAGGAATCTGTAAATAGGAGTTAATTGATACTTTTGAGCAGTCTACCAAGCCCTAAGTGGAAGACAGAGATAACTGTAGAATGAGCACTTTCTTCAGGGAACTCGCTGTCCAGTGGTGCTGATGAAATACAGACACTTGGCATGGCATTGATATTCAGGCTTGCTCTCAAGGATGATCCCTCAGAGCCATAAAATGGGGAGGTAATGTGTGGTTTGGGGTTCAAATATTTGGAAGGGACAAAAAAGAAAAATGGTAGTTCTATCTAAGGAAACAATGAAGACTTCATGAAGGAGGTGAGACCTCATTGTAGCTTAATTTAACTCACCTCTTGCCTTCATTTTATTTTTTCTCTACTTATTTTACTCTACATTCTAAATCGTTTCATGCAGTCTCAAGATAGATTTTTTAAAATTTAGATCTCAACTGCCAGTGAGCTACATATTGATGCTAAACTAAATTCATATGAAAATATTTTTGTTCAATATGGATTGGTTCAATCAGCTTCAATTAATTATTCTCCCATTATGTACCAGAATCCCAATAGTAGTTTCTGTACCCAATACTTTATTTATCATTCCTAGTAGACTATCAGACAGGCATATTATCAAGATTAAATTCAGCTCTAAATAGCAGATTTCAATAAGATATAATCTATTTCTCTCCTACATAAAAGTCTGAAAAGTGATATGTTGACTCTGCTTTATAAAGAAACCAGGATCCCCTGGAAAAGGAAATGGCAACCCAATCCAGTATTCTTGCCTGGAGAATCCCATGGACAGAGGAGCCTGGCAGGCTACAGTCCTTGGGGTTGCAAAGAGTCAGACATGACTGAACACACACACACACACACACACACACACTAAAATAATCTTGGGAGCAATGGAGAAATCTAAATTTGGACTGGATACTAGACAGTATTCAGGAACTGTAATTTCCCACAGTCTGATAATGGTTTTTTGATCATGTAGGAGAATATATTTATTTCTTATGAGGTTCATGCTGGGTATTTAGGGGTAAAACATCAAATTATTTTCAGACAGTTCAGAAAAATACGAACATACACACATGAGTAAACAAATATGGCAAAAAGTTAACATTCACTGAACTTAAATGGTATATGATGGGTGATCATTGTACTTTTCTATCAACTTTCATGTAAGTTTTCATAATAAAAAAGTTTGAAAGGAAAAAAAAAAGAAAAGAAACCAGGCTCACTTCAGCTCACTGTTCTGTCATCCTTCATTTGTGGCCGTGTCCTTTTTGTCCAAGAGAGCAGCCAGAGCTCCAGCCATTATACCTGCATTCCAGACAGTTGGATGGGGAAAGATTTTGAAAAATAAAGGAAGCAATAGGCTCATATGAGTTATCTCTTAAGGAATGTTCCTTAAACTGTTACATGACACTTCTGATTCCATTTGGAATTTAATCATATGGTCAAGCCTATCTACAAGGGAAAATAGAAAATGTTACGTTATTAGGGACATTTTTCCAGCCAAAGAGTGTAAGTTTTATTCCCATGGGGGAAGGAAAGAGTGGATATTGATGAAAAATGACATTCTAGTCTCTACTGCAATTATAATTCTCATTTTTACAGTTGAGGAAATGAACACTCAAAAGGTGACACATCTGTTTTATGTCAGAGCCAGGATATGAATCCCTTTCTTCTTGATCCAAATTCAACACTGATTTCACTATACAACAGCCTCCATCAATTGAAACATGAAATGGTTCATTTTCCATAATGATTTTTTTCCCTCAGAACTGATGCAACATCACAATTATAAGCATAAAAGTTTTTTGAATAAGCCAATACAGTGAGTACATCACAACATCAACTACTCCTTGATTCCAGTCCTTGATTTTCTGTCTTTACTCTAGGCAATGTATTAAAATCTTTATATTAATTTCTAGGTTCAGTCAGTCAGTTCAGTCACTCAGTTGTGTCTAACTGTTTGTGACCCCATGGACTGCAGCATGCCAGGCCTCCATGTCCATCACCAACTCCCAGAGTTTACCAAAACTCATCTCCCTTGAGTCGGTGATGCCATCCAACCATCTCATCCTCTGTTGTCCCCTTCTGCTCCCACCTTCAATCTTTCCCAGCATCAGGGTCTTTTCCAGTGAGTCAGTTCTTCGCATCAGGTGGCCAAAGTATTGGAGTTTCAGCTTCAACATCAGTCCTTCCAATGAACACTCAGGACTGATTTCCTTTAGGATGGACTGGTTGAATGTCCTTGCAGTCCAAGGGACTCTTAAGAGTCTCCTCCAACACCACAGTTCAAAAGCATCAACTCGGCTTTCCTTATAGTACAGCTCTCACATCCATACATGACTACTGGAAAAACCACAGCCTTGACTAGACAGACCTTTGTTGGCAAAGTAATGTCTCTGCTTTTTAATATGCTGTCTAGGTTGGTCATAGCTTTTCTTAATTTCTAGGTTAGTCCTATTTTATTCATTTTTTTTTTTTTTTTTTTGGTTTTGTCCCTTTATCCTGATAGGATAATTACCAATGTAATTTTCTTTCATTTCCTTCACCCTCTGTAATGGTACCTGATGGTTCTGGTATAAAAGTATACAATTTTCCTGAAGAAACATCCCTCAATGTTTTCCTCCCACATCATGTCCTATAGACCCAACTATCTACCATGTCAGTTTTACATGACTCTCATGTACTCTGTACTCTTTTTTATCATCTTCACTTCTTTTGAACTTTTTGAAAGACTTTCCTGTATTACTACAATTGTCCTCTTCAGAGGCCCCCAAATCCAGAACACTTCTGAATCCTTATGAAAAAATGCAGCTTGTTCCTTTAGATATATGAAGACCTAATTTCCCAGTAATTCTAAGATGTAATTTAAATAACTTAACTACAATATTCTCTATACTGCCTAATCTCATTTGTAAATACATCAAAGCCATAATATTTTCTACCTTTCTCAGAACATCTAATGCCTAAACTCCTAATGCCATCACATACTTTTGTGACTACATCATAGTGTTTTCCACCCTTCTCAGAGCGTCTAATAGCAGAACCAAAGCCATCACATACTTTTGCTACTCTCCTTGTCAAAGTCATCTTCACTGCAACTTCTGACATCTGGAACAGTCTCCTGCAACTCCTGGACATTCTATCAATCTCCCAAAATCACAATAATAATAATAAAAATCTCGCCTGCCAAATGACTGCAATTTCTCTCCCTTCATACTTGAAATGTTCCCTTATCTAAATCTACCAGAAATAATGCATAATACAAAACTTTAATTGTTTAGTGGTTTAACTTATCAACTAACAAGTACTTAGATCTAAATGCAGACAATTCTCAGTGAATTGTTCGTTTTGTTTTTTTTTTCTTGGAATAGGTCCAGCATTGACCTCTTCTTGAATGACTTCTGGTAATATAGTAGTGTAAACTGAAACCTGCATATCTTTGCTATTATTAGAGAGAGAGGAATGAATATATCTTGAGTTTGGCATTTACTATACTTGACATGGAGAATAATGGAGCACCTCCAAGCAAACAAGGAATTGTAATATACAAGAGGTGTTCTGCTGAAAATATAAAATATGAAATCATGGGTCAAGTTTATGAACAGCAGCAGGTCTCAAGAGAATGTTTCCCCTATAGACATACATTACTAGTTTAATGACAGCACTTTTGACATATTAAACCTTATAAATTACTTCATATGATTCACCTCCCTGGAAAAATACTTTCAGAGACTAAAGACTTGATGAAGACATCTGCTTGGTAGAAAAGAAGAAAATGAAAATTTATTATTTTTCATTAAACCTACTGGAGCAAAATTTATTCTATTTTGGCAAGGTAACTGAAAATACTTCAATGGAAAAAATTGGAGAGAAGTTGTTAGGTTCTTTCCTCTAAATACCTTTATCTAAGATATTCCCTTATGTTGTGGGAAAATATCAAAATTCAAATTGGAGGGCCTTTTAAAGGATTTGAGCTTCCCTTGTGGCTCAGCTGGTAAATAATCCACCTGCAATGTGGGAGACCTGGGTTCTATCCCTGGGTTGGGAAGATCCTTTGGAGAAGGGAAAGGCTACCAACTCCAGTATTCTGGCCTGGAGAATTCCATGAACTGTATAGTCCATGGGGTCACAATGAGTTGGACACAACTAAGCAACTTTCACTATCACTATTAAAGGATTTACAAAGCCTTCAAAAGTTGACTCTCAAAGCCATGGATACAATTAACATAATCTAAAAACTAGTCCTATACTTAGTCTTAGCATGGGTTTGTTTGTATTTTAAATACTTTTCATATTAGGTAAAACAATTTAATTTTCTTCTAATTTTATCTTGTTATACAATTCTTTAAATTACTAAGTACTCCTACGAGAAATGCAGGGATATTCTGTCACAATTTCTATCCGAAAGTTTGTGTTTCATTATATTCTTTTTTTGTCTATCAAACGACTTGTACAAAAGACAGTCTTTTTCTTTTAAATTCATTTTATCCAATATAATGATTCGTTAATTAACAAAATGAAAAATTTAAATTAATTGTCAAAATGGTATCTCTGATCACTATCTCATTTTAAGTAAACAGGATATTTAACAATTTGGGCTTATAAACTGTTATTTTCATAGCTAATCGATCTGTAGTTTCATTTTAAGACTGTTTTAATTTGAATACATTCAATATATCCCTATTTTTTGTAACATAAAGGAAAATGCAAAATTTTAAATGAAAATTATTATTTCCTTTAGGCCACAGTGTAATTCATTGTACTTGAAAATTTACACTGGAAATATTCTTAGCTAAAGTGATTTCAGGTAAATGCTTATTAGTGCTAATAATTGACCAAATATGTCTATTTCTCTGACTTCTGTCTTATAGTATGATTGAACTTCCTTTTCCACTTGTTTTGGGGCCGTATGGTTAGTTCTGACCATTGAGCTGTGAGAACACATAACTTATGTCGCTTCCACGCTGAGTGTTTAGCTGCTGATGTGATACCCTCCTGAGCTCTTCTATCTCAGCAAAGTGATGCATAAAGTTTGAGATGGTTGCCTCTCTGTCAGTTTCAGCCCCTGCATGACTGTGATGTATTGAGCCCCTTGCTGACTCAAAATGAACATGTAACATGAGTCAGAAATAACCTTTATTGTTTTAAACCACAGATTTCTGGAGGTAGATTTTTTTTTTTATAATTTGCTTGTTTACCATAGCTTAATCTATCCTGACTTAAAAAATTGCTTAGAATCTTTGAATTTAGGGTCTCATTTTTGTAGCCTCTACACACACTTACTTAATCATGATGCTTATCTTGTTTCACTTTAAGGAAAGTTTGTAAAGATAGAAGAAGAAAATAGAGATTCAGAGATAACAATGAACTAAAAGGTTAGGAAAAATATTTTAAATGTAATAGTACAAGAAAGCGCAGAAATAGATGATTTAATTTTTTTCTTAGGTCAATATTTTTAACATTAAGCAGGAGGACCTGCACATTAAAGAAATAAAATTATGTGATATATAGAAATATAGGAGGGAAACAAAATAATTACTGCTCAGACATAATCATGTAATCATATTAATATTTTGCTATTTCCTGCCAATCTTTTCCTCTGCATTATTCAGTGTGGGCATGCATTTGCAAATTTAATTATGTACTGTGTGAATTTTAAAATTAAAGTAATAAAACATAATAACTAGAGGAAATATATTTAAATATTCAAACTGACTATGAAAATGGAAAGGTTTTTAGCAAAAATATAAAGTGAAAAACACTGACAAAATTAATTTCATTAAATTTTAAACTCATGAATATTAAAAAAATTTCTGAAAAGGATAAGACAGAATGTACTTGTGTAGCCCAAAGTTGAAATTTGTATTCATAAAAAAGCATAAAAGTACATGCAACAAAAGTATTTTTAATTTTGAAGCTTATTTAAAGTTTTATATTTTGTTATACTCAGAATATACAATCAATATAAGTATGTTATTGAGATTTCATAATCTAGTTAATCAAAAGTCATTCATTCATGTGAAGAAAAATCACAAAAAGAGGGTAAGAGATCAGCTGTATAATTAAGGGCTTAATTCTGTAATGTGGACTGAAAATACTTTAAAAGTTCAAAGAAAGGAAATATTTATCAGAGAATACTTATTAGAAAAATAGGAACTGAACTTAGCTTTGATATTCCATAATAAAATAAGAGGAGTCTCTTTGCATGGATCATATATGAGCTCAGTCTTGAAGTTTGTTGTCATGGAATACGCAGAGGAAGAGCAGTACGTAAATGGCCTAGTTAGCTATGAGGCTAACCCTAGAGAGGTGGGTTCAAAGTCTAAATTGCAGTGTCTAAATGGGATGGCAAAGTTGGGTTTGATTTAGCCTGATGTTTGGACACAGAACATCTGCTTTTGCAAGTGTCTTAGTTCAGGCTGCTATAACAGAATACCAGAATACCAGACTAGATGGCTTAAACAATAAACATTCATTTCTCACAGTTTTGAAGTCTAGAAATCTTAGATCAGAGTGACACCATTGTTGGGTTCTTTGTGAAAGCTCTTCTCCTGATTTGTTGGTGGTAGGCTTTTACTTGGCTTCACCTGGCAGGGAAAAAGAGAGCTAGCTCTCTTCCTCTTTGTATAAAGACACTCATCCCATTATTGAGGTCCACCTTCATGACCTAATTACCTCCCAAATGCTGTTGGCTACAATAACAAAGATCTTCAGTCTACACTGGCATGCTTAGCTCTATCCTCGTTAACCTGGAGCCCATAATTTAGCCACCCTATCCATAACAGTAGGTAGAATCTGGAGTTAGCTTTGCCGACTGAAACTCTCTGTCTAGTGGGCTTAGGTTAAACTACCTGTGGAACCTGCATCTTCTCTTTATAATTACCCAGTCCTTATTGCTTGGCTTCAGACTTATTTCTTGTTTTTTTTTTTTATTCAAGGTTATTATTAGAAACCTTTTTCTGCTCTAAACAATAATTTACTTGGTTTAAGGCATTCCCTGGCATCCAACTTAATGCTTTCCAGCCCCATCTCCAAATATCATCACATTAGGGCTTCTACATATGAAGTTAGGATGGGGACACAAACATTTGGTCCATAACAGTGTCATCAAAAGGCAGAAGCATGCAAGGGGCTGTCATGATCTTGGGCTAGATGATCCAGTTTCAAGCAGAGTCCCAGCACTTGGTGACCATCCAAATATTTCCTTGTGCATCATTTTATTTGAGCCTTCAAAAGCCTGTAGACCTTTGAAGTAGGAAAATCTGGCATTATTTTCTAAGTTTTGAAGAGGAGACATGACATGCTCAAGTCCTGAGGTCAGTAAAAGGCATGTTCTGTCTTCTGCTCAGGGTTCTTCCCTTTGAAAAGTCGGGAATCTTAGGGCCACCTATAATGGACTGTGACACAGAAAAAAGAGGAATTGTGATCACAGTAAAAATAACTAAGTTTACCAGATGACTAAAACTTAAATTATCTTAGAGAAATAAGGTCATAAAACCATGTGGGGGCTTCTATATTATGAATGTTATATTAGTTTACTAAGGCTGCCTTAATAAATTTCACAGACTAGGAGGCTTAAGGGGTTTCCCCAGTGACTCAATGGTAAAGAATTTGCCTGCTAATTCAGGAGACATGGGTTTGATCCATGGTCAGGAAGATTCCCTAGAGAAGGAGATGGCAACCCACTCCAGTATTCTTGTCTGGGAAATCCCATGGACAGAGGAGCCTGATGGGCTATAGTCCATGGGTCACAGAAGAGACAGACACAACTTAGAAAATAAACAGCAAGTGGTTTGAACAACAAATTTGTTTTCTCACAATTCTGGAGACTGAAAGTCTGAGATCAAGGTATTGGCAGGATTGGTTTCTTCCAAAGCCATTCTTCTTGGCTTATAGATAGCTGTTTTCTGTTTTTCTTTACATGGTCTTCCCTCTGTGTATGTCTGTGTCCAAATGTCCTCTTCTTATAAGCACACAAGTCAGCTTGGATTTGGACCCACCCTAATGATATCGCTTTAACTTAATTAGCTCTTTAAAGACTCTATCTCCAAATCCAATCACATCATTAGGTACTAGAGGTTAGGACTTCAACATGAAACTTGGAGGGATGCAATTCAACCAATGATAGATGGCTTTAAAATCACAGTTTTGGAAATGGACATGACGTAATAGGAAATAAAAAGCCACTGAAACTTTTGAAATGAGTACCATAATGAAAGTGATGTTAAAAAAAGATTAATTTGGCAGTGAATTATAAAATAGATCTTTAAAAGATTAGAAACAGAGATTCCAACTAGAAGGCTATTGACATAGTCTGCAATAGGCATCATGAGACTATGGTGATGCTTCCAAATAGATGCAAATTTCAAGTGTGATGGGACTCCTCCCACCCCCTTTCTTTTAAACTTTGAGTAGAAATATGTTGCAATATATTTCTGTAAATGGTACTACAAGCATACTAGTTAATGCTATAATAGAGGGGGAAACACACAAAAAGAATTAAAAAGTAGTAACCAATGTGTATTCTAAATGCTGCATTGTTATATAATGTGATAATTATCATGTAATATGCTACTGTTATAGTAATTTCTGCCCATTCATCATGCATTTATTTAGTAAGCATGTATTTAGTAGTGACTATGTGTTCTGTACAGAAAGTAAAAGATATAATCCTCCCCTACAGGAGCCTGTCATTTTTTATATTCCCTGAAAGTTACATTCAAACACTTTAAACTTTCTCATTGTCTTTGCCAAAGAATCTTTTCCTCTAGGGCTTAAGATCCATGAGCAATCATGATTTTACCCACTCATAAACCACTAGGAAGCCATCAGCCCTTTTTCCATTGAGAAGTATGGCATTTTCTTCATAACGGTAAAGTAAACCTATTATAAACGTGCCAGAGAACACACCCTCATTACTGCTGCCTCCCCTAAGTGCCTTCAATCACCATAATTCCCATGGACTTCAAAGGGAGCTCAGAAAAGATATGGTTGAAAAACAAGAAGTTGGCAGGAGCTGTACCAACACATCTTCAAACCACAGTGTGTTAAAAACACAAACCTTTCATGAAGCTAAGTGCCAACAAATGATACTTAGCATTTTCAAAGAGCTTCCCAATGGCCTAATTAAATGTTATGAGGTCAATCAGTATTATTAGCCTCATTGTGTAGATAAGGAAATGGAAACACAGAAAGGTTAAGTGATGTGCCCAGGAATTCACAGTTCAACAGTGTTCACATTAGTGTTTGAACTCAGAGGGACTGACAACTCAAGTAATGCTTCAACTCATCTTCCAGTTCCCTTCAAAAATATTCTAGCTCACTCTAATTTATCAATCACCATTTATGAACATTCTCAATAACTGTTAGAGGTTCAGTTTAACTTCTGAAAGTGAGGGTATAATTCCACATCAAAAGTAACCTAAATTTCTCATCAAATAGTTCCAAAATCAAAGTATATTATAAACAGATAAGATTATGCTGAATATAGGATTCTTGTAGTAGAAAACTCAATAAAATTATCAGCAATTTTTATATGCTTGTATATGTTTTTCCATATATCTTCATGATAAATATCAGGTAATGAATTTTCCATTGTGATTAACTCAATGAACATTTTTGAAGTTCCTCTAAACTCCCTTAAATTTTTAGTACCCTATCACTGCAAGAAGTCATTTAAAGTGCTTTTAAATCAACATCTGACACTTTTAAATGATGTAACTGAAATTGTAGTCTTAGAATAACTTGTTAAGTAACTCACCACATTGAGTGCCAAAAACTGGCTTAAACAGCATCCTGATCCTATTATAATGAGGTACCATTTTGGCTATTTCTTTACTTTCTAATAATAATACCTTTATTGCAACTTCACACAAGAGCCATCATTAGTGTCTAATGTCTATACACAGTAAACTTTAAATCTCTGGCATATGTTTCTTTCAAATAGTTTTTTAGATTTACAGTGTATGTGTATTTTTTAATCTAAGCTTTTTTCATCCCTGCTTAAGTCAAAATTCAAGTTTATTTTTTCCCTGCCCCAGTATTACATAATACATTGCTTCATGTTTCTAATGGTTTGATTAAAACTAATGCATTGCTTAATGTGTTTTTTATAAATAAGAATAAAATCAATCTTTATCTCATTATTGAATTTATGTTTTAATGATAGTAATATAAAAATTAAAATTTTTATTTGTCCTTTTTCTGTTTCTCCCCTATAGGAAATTTGACCTTAAATGTGACATGATATTAAAATTAGAGGTCTGCACCCTACTACCCTTCTTCAGTATGTCACAGGCAATCCTTTGATGTTGATTTAGAAGAGATGTGTTATACTGGTTAATCACAGTGGCGATAGTGGTAAAGAATCTGCCTGCCAATGCAGGAGATTCAAGAGACCCGGGTTCCATCCTTGGGTTGGGAAAATCCTCTAGAGTATGAAATGGCAACCCACTCCAGTATTCTTGCCTGAAAAATTCCATGGGCAGAGGAACCTGACAGGCTACAGTCCCTGGGGCGGCAAAGAGTCGGACACAGCTGAGCACATGACACATAACATGGATATAACTTGCATGAATCCAGAAATCAGTTTTATTTTTCTAGACAAATTATTTCCATTAACCTTTTTTCTTAGATCTTGGAGACTTTCTTTTCGACAGTCTATTCAAGTTATCATTAAAGTAGACATGGAAACAGTATAGAGTGGTGGTTAAATTCTGGGGTTCTCTGTGCTTAGTTTAAATTCTGATTTAGCTACTATTGAAAAGCAGGCAAGCTGCTTAACCCCTCTAAGCCTCAGTTTTCTCACTGTAATATCAGAATACTAAAAATATATAGTTCATAGGCTTGTTGTATGAATTACAGGAAATAAAGCACTTAGTATAGTACCTCGAATAAAATAGATGCTCAATAAGGATCAGTTATTATTGTTAGAATGGAAACAATAAAACTTGGAGACTGGTCTATTTACCCTTGAAGTTTATTTTTAAATATACACTCACCAAGTATTTTTGAGTGTCTATTTTGTGTATTCCATATAAAATTCTAGTTATTGTGCTGAATTTTTTAAAAAGGAAGATTTTATTACTGTTTGAGGCGTTAAAAACCTAGTGGACCACACAAAACCTGCACACGCTTGTTTATAACAGCCTTATTCATGGTTACCAAAACTTGGGAAGCAATTAAAATGTCTCAGTAGATGAGTGGATAAACAAACTGTGGTAGAATACAGAAAATGGAGTACTATCAATACTAAAAAGAAATGAGCTATCAAGCCATAAAGAGACATACAGGAAAATTAAATGCATATTGTTAAGTAAAAGAAGCAAATTTGAGAAGGCTGTGTCATATGATTCCAACTATGTGACATTCTGAAAAAGGTAAAACTATGGAGATGATAAAAAACATCAATGGTTAATAGGAAGAAGGATGAATAGATGAAACACATAGATGACTTTTAGGGTAGTAAAAAATTCTCTCTATGATACGATAATGAAGGATACATGTCATTATACATTGTCCAAACCCACAGAATACACAACAAAACTGAACTTTCTAACATTAGCTAGGCAATACCAGACCACCTGACCTGCCTCTTGAGAAACCTATATGCAGGTCAGGAAGCAACAGTTAGAACTGGACATGGAACAACAGACTGGTTCCAAATAGGAAAAGGAGTACGTCAAGGCTGTATACTATCACCCTGCTTATTTAACTTATATGCAGAATACATCATGAGAAACACTGGGCTGGAAGAAACAAGCTGGAATCAAGATTGGCGGGAGAAATCTCAATCACCTCAGATATGCAGATGACACCACCCTTATGGCAGAAAGTGAAGAGGAACTAAAAAGCCTCTTAATGAAAGTCAAAGAGGAGAGTGAAAAAGTTGACTTAAAGCTCAACATTCAGAAAATGAAGATCATGGCATCTGGTCCCACCACTTCATGGCAAATAGATGGGGAAACAGTGGAAACAGTGTCAGACTTAATTTTGGGGGGCTCCAAAATTACTGCAGATGGTGACTGCAGCCGTGAAATTAAAAGATGCTTACTCCTTGGAAGGAAAGTTATGACCAACCTAGATAGCATACTCAAAAGCAGAGACATTACTCTGCCAACAAAGGTCCATCTAGTCAAGGCTATGGTTTTTCCAGTGGCCGTGTATGGGTGTGAGAGTTGGACTGTGAAGAAAGCTGAGCGCCGAAGAATTGATGCTTTTGAACTGTGGTGTTGGAGAAGACTCTTGAGAGTCCCTTGGACTGCAAGGAGATCCAACCAGTCCATCCTAAAGGAGATCAGTCCTAAATTTGCACTGGATGGACTGATGTTGAAGTGGAAACTAATACTTTGGCCACCTGATGCAAAGAGCTGACTCATTTGAAAAGACCCTGATGCTGGGAAACATTGAAGACGGGAGGAGAAGGGGACAACAGAGGATGAGATGGTCAAATGGCATCACCAACTCGATGGACATGAGTTTGGGTAAACTCCAGGAGTTGGTGATGGACAAGGAGGCCATGTGTGCTGCAGTCCATGGGGTCACAAAGAGTCAGACTTGGCTGAGTGACTGAACTGAACTGTACTGAGATTTTGTTTCGTTGTCTAAAGCTCAAACTGTATAACGCCCAATACACTATATTCCTTAAGACAAAAGTTGTGATAGAAAAAGCTTAAGTCACTGAGGCAGATATTACTACCATTCTCTGATATTGTTTCCTTCTCCAACTGGAACGCAATAGAAAGATTGTATTTCCTGCCCTCTGAACTTAAGTACAACTTGGAAGTTGTTTCAGCCAGTGAGTAAGCAGACATGGTGTACATCCTTCCCAGGTGAAGCTGTTTATTCCCCAGTTCTCTACTATCTACCTCTCTTTCTTTGCTTGCTGAGGCTGCCATGGAAGCCTGTGCTGTTATGGAGGGAACAGTGTTGAGCCACCACAGGGAGGTCAGCTGCCCCATAGAATGGCCAGGGTCTGCAGAGGAATTTCATGATAAAGAAGTGAACTCTCGTGTGTTGTTGTTTAGTTGCTAAGTCGTGTCTGAGTCTTTGTGACCTCATGCACCACAGCACGCCAGGCCTCCCTCTTCTTCACTATCTCCCAGAGTTTGCTCAAGCTCATATTCATTGAGTCAGTGATGTCATCCAACCATCTCATCCTCTGTAGCCCACTTCTCCTCTGAAATTTGGGGTTTTTCATTATTGCAGCATAACTTATGCTATCCTGACTACCAGACACATTACGGTTTGTAAAAGAATTATATTTGCTCACATATTTATAAATAAAATGATGCCTTAAGCCAACAATTAGAATCTTCATACAATCTGAGCTGAAATAATAATGTATCTGGAAGCATTTAAATCCCATGAGGTCTTCTTTTCTTCTTCTGTTTTAATTTACACTTATGAACTCTGTAGTGTGGAGTCACTGTAATCTTTTCAAACTCTTAATGATGTGATCTAAATCCAGGTAGGTACCATTAAATCCATGTAGGTTTTGTGGCAGTATAGAGCTGTTTAAATGATAACATACACACTTCTTACCTATTTTGCAGTTATTTGGGATATTTTCTGATGATAAAATTGAAATACTTGAAAAATGATGTGACAAAAGACAGAAAATATAAATTGATTGTCCAAAAATCATTAATCAGGAAATAAAATGGTCAGTACCTTAGAATCTGAGAGTACTTATAGCTGGGATGATAAAATAAATTTCATGTGTTATGCCTACTAAGCTTGATTAGTAGTAATTGCTTGAAGTCTATGCAGAGTAAGGAGTTTGAAACTAAATTCAGATTCATTCAGAAAGCCACAGTTAACTTACCTATCTATCAACATCAAAAGGACTATAAACATGCATGTCTCATATCAACCCTCCCTGCCCTATGTGATAATGTCTGCTTATAAGTGTGATGTAAATTTGTCCTACATTTGAAATGCTGAACGCTTCCATTTGATCTTAAAGCAAACAGAATAGAGAGCCCTAAATAGAAATGTGTTATTTTAGGCAGTCTGTTGCATAACATTCTCCATCTCGCCAAAAATAACTATGTAATAAGATTAAAATTTCTGTTTACTCCTACTTCAACTTAGATGTCATGCCACAAACACATTTTACTAACATACTAATTATAAAATTATATTGAATTAATTAGAGTGGAGACCCTCTCATCTTCTTTTCTCTACAAGATTGTAAAGTGTCTGAAAGTAAGGTCCATGGTAGATTTACCTTTATATCAACTACTCACCAAGAGCTTCTGAGACCTTGATGTATGATATGTCTTTAATAAATGATTGTTGAATATAAGCACTACAAGTGGAATCAACAGCATGACAAAGATTTTGTTATTTATGTAGCAGAGCTGTAATATCTCTCAGTGCAGCGATTTTGTATTAGCCAGCCACAGGGTTGACTGGCTTCTTAGAGCACAGTGGTAAAGTTCTCCAATGGCACCTCTAAATCAAACTGGGAAATGCTAATGAATCTAGGAGTGGTCCCACCTGGTAAAAATGTCTCAAGATGTGAGAGTAACATTAGATAGTTAAATAGGCTGTTACAATTGATGGAACCACAACCGTGGGGATGAGATTTGGGCCATCTATAGTGGCTGTACATCATCAGCTTTGGTCTAAGACTTAACCTTGGACATCTTCATTCTTGTCACTCCTTTCATCCTGGCCTACTGCTCGCTTTCCCCACGTTTTCCCCAAAAGGCACCTGCCTGCTGGTTGAGATGCTGTTTGTCAGTGGGAGATGAGTGTTTGTATGTTATGGGGCACTCGTTAAGAACTTGCTCAGGTCTGTTTGTACTCCTCCTCAAAGGTCTCAGCATTCACGAGCCCAGGTGTCTCAGGGCAGGGCTGGCTCAGAGTAGCTTTTGAAGCAATGAAGGACTATTTCATTGTAGACTAGCTTGTCTCCTGCCTGTTTTGCTGCTGGACAACTCAATAATTCACTGGAAAGGAATGCTGCATACTAACAGTTTTCTCACATAAAATACCCATTGGATCTGAGACCTTATATACCAGCATATCTGGAAATGTGAAGGAAAATATATAACTGCAGCTGAAGCAGACTGTTTATGTTTCACCAAGGCTTAGTCTCCAGGCAGATTTTTATTGCAGCCTCCAATATATTTAGGAAAACAAAGCTGCCAGAAAACACTCTCTATTCTTTTAAACAGGCTTAAAGTCTGAGAAAACCTTAGCACAAAACAATAACTCAGTTATATTTATAATCTTAAACACCATCCAGAAGAACATTTCAAAAATTATATGCTAGGAAAGATAAGACTCTACCCCATAATTTCAAGAACAACTGTATGTCAGGCTGCCAGATAAATATTTACAACACATTCAAATTTAGCTGAACTTATATAACTTCAATCAGTGAAACCGTTTCCAGACCTCAAGGTCACAAAAGCTGTTATCAGGTTTCCTGAGCCTGCTGCCACATTCATGTCGGAAACCAAACGCCACACACTCTAGGCTTCCTCAAGTCCTGAGATACTCTGGTTGATAGTTTTCGCCCTCCTCTTCCTGTCCGTAAAAAACACTTTTTCACTCCTTCTTTTCCCAGTAATCAAATTTTTCTTCTTCGAACAGGTGAAGAGGGCTGGCCACCCACGCTGAAGAAATCACATCTTTCTGTCCTGTAATTTAATTTGCAGACTGTTGAGGCTGGAATTTCAAGGGTATGAACTGAGGTGACCATTGAGGGCGGATGTAAAGACATCCCACAGTAGCAGGCTCGCAGCCAAATTTACAGTGTCAAGTTATCTGCCTAAAAAAATGTTACAAGGGCCATGGAGGTGCCCAGAGTGGGATCCTGCCAATTAGAAGGAGTGTGAATGAGACTTACGGGGCTGACCAGGGTGACAGGGCCACAGTCATCATTTGGCAGGAGGCAGTTTAAAGATAGGTGTCTGACAGTGTAGCCAGGGTTCTTGGGAGCTCACATAGGGTTCTCAGAAATGCACTCGCTGTTGTAAATTATTGTACTCAGATTTAAAGTGCCTACTGCTCACTCCAGTTACTGAATTGTAACAAGCACTTTTCTTTCCTTAAGTAACCTACACTTGCAAAATGTAGTTGGTGGTTTGGAGAAGTGGGAGATAAAGAAGCAGAATGAGAAAACATCATTATATTCCCAGGTTTTTTACCTACTTAATTAGAGGAAAGAGTGATAATAATTCAGAGAAAAACCATAGAATAAGAATCAAAATCAATGCTATATTTAACTAATGATAACATCACTGACATCAAAACTATATTTTATTAATGGAGGATTTTCAAAGTAGCATAGAATCTATCCAAACCATTTTAACAGGATTAGACTTTTCTAAAAATGATGATCTGATGGATAGAACAAGGTGAGAAATGTATTACAAATTAAGAGAAATTAAACTATTTTAAGCAACATCCCTTGTGTATAATTATGAAATAGACACAAATATTGCCTTAGTCACCCCTAAATGATAAGTTTCCAAGGTTTGTTTCAACCTCATATTAGCTAAGTTGCAAACTGCCACAGGTTTGAGATAAAACTATGACAATATGCTGTTTTCAGGGCTCTGAGTATAATGTAACCTTCAAGGGAACATTGGCAGGAATTGGGGTCAGAGTATCTAGAGGAAAACTTATAGACCACAAATCTTACAAATGAGGAAATAGAGCCAAAAGAAGTTAGATAATTGGCCCAAGATTATGTAGTATCTAGTTTACACCCCAGAGGGTAGCAAAGAGTGGGACACGACTAAAGCAACTTAGCATGCACATGCAGTTTAAGTGTCTAGAGCAAGATTCCAGTTGAGTAACCTGGCTCCAAAGCTTGTGCTAGAGTCATCTCTGGCTATAAAATCACAAGATCAACATTATGATTGGTCATCAGTTCAGTTCAGCCACTCAGTCGTGTCCGACTCTTTGCGACCCCATGAATCGCACCACACCAGGCCTCCCTGTCCATCACCAACTCCTGGAGTTCACCCAAAATTCATGTGCGTCGAGTCAGTGATGCCATCCAGCCATCTCATCCTCTGTCGTCCCCTTCTCCTCCTGCCCCCAATCCCTCCCAGCATCAGAGTCTTTTCCAATGAGTCAACTCTTTGCATGAGGTGGCCAAAGTACTGGAGTTTCAGCTTTAGCATCAGTCCTTCCAATGAACACCCAGGACTGATCTCCTTTAGGATGGACTAGTTGGATCTCCTTGAAGTCCAAGGGACTCCCAAGAGTCTTCTCCAACACCACAGTTCAAAAGCATCAATTCTTCGGCACTCAGAATTCTTCACAGTCCAATTCTCACATCCATACATGACCACAGGAAAAACCATAGCCTTGACTAGATGAACCTTTGTTGGCAAAGTAATGTCTCTGCTTTTGAATAGGCTATCTAGGTTGGTCATAACTTTCCTTCCAAGGAGTAAGCGTCTTTTAATTTCATGGCTGCAATCACCATCTGCAGTGATTCTGGAGCCCAAAAAAATAAAGTTTGCCACTGTTTCCCCATCTATTTGCCATGAAGTGATGGGACCAGATGCCATGATCTTAGTTTTCTGAATGTTGAGCTTTAAGCCAACTTTTTCACTCTCCTCTTTCACTTTCATCAAGAGGCTTTTTAGTTCCTCTTCCCTTTCTGCCATAAGGGTGGTGTCATCTGCATATCTGAGGTTATTGATATTTCTCCCAGCAATCTTGATTCCAGCTTGTGCTTCTTCCAGCCCAGAGTATGATTGGTCATACATCCATACAAAATTGTGTTTTCTTTTGTGGAGGTGAGTCAGAGGGTAAAAGAGGAAAGTGAAGGAATATGGGCATACCTTTGAGCGCCTTCTGTTCCATATTACTTGTAGGAATAGAATTCAGAAACCAACTCCAATCAGGCTAATTTATGTCAAAAGTATTTTCTAACACTGGAAAAGAAATATATGTGCTGCAATTATTTGCTATTCAAATATTTTAATAATTTAGAATTTAATAATTTTGACTTTATTATGTGTTTACTACCACAAAACCACTACTGCAATAGCACCTTAATGTGGGAAGTTACATTTTTGTTGTTGTTGTCAGTTCCCAGAAAGATAACTGATAATACAGGTCGGTCCTTATCTCAGGAGAGTTCTCCACAGACAAGTGATTGGAAGTTCTTACTTCTGGGTGGCCCAAGCAATCCAGAGTGGTGTTAACAAAATGATAGCAGCTTCTTTAATAAAACAGAAAGATAATCGTTCCTGGATCATTCGATGTATTTTTAACACACAAGGGGAGTATTTTGAAGCTCATCCTTAGTCTCTAGGTAACTGATTAGTTTGACTAAGACATTTACTTCTTGGATATCTCTCCAGCTTGGAGCTATTTGAGACAATTTCCAAAAGCAAAGTTTCTATTGCCCTTTGCATTCTTTTTTTCCTCTCCTTAAGATCCACATTGATATTTGGCAACATATAGACACAGCTGCAATTATATTAATTCTCAGTGATGCCTTGTGCTCTGATTAGATAGAACCTGTGGTCCTTGCTACATAGGCTAAAAATGCTAGTTCGACTCAAAAATTAAGCAGAAACTCATTGGGATAAAGATAGATTACTGGAAATGAGAAATGGAAAATATAGGTGCTCTACTATACGTGTCCTTAAGCATTTCTTTCCTTTTGATTACTCAAAGGTTCGTCCAAGTCCCTTTTTTTTTTTTTTTCACTTTAAACATTTGGAAATTAATCATTATTTTCCTTTTCCTAACAACTAGAGAAAGTATTTAATTGCAGGGTGGTCTTAATATATGTATGCCTGCCTTTCCTCCAAATCATGGGAAGACCACCCTTTTGTGCCTCATATAGGCTGAGAGCAGGAAGCTGCTCTAACCTGTGAAAGGAGATTGAAAACAACATAAATCATTAAAGGAGAATCTACTGCCTTTTTATCCCTGTGGATCCTAGGCTATTCCAAATGTCAGGGTACATCAGAGGCTTAAAGTTCAAGGATGATGTATTAGTTCTGATTCTGTGCTTAGGAAAACTGGCAGCTCTGAAACAAGGAGAACTGCACACAATCTGCTTTGGCAGAAGATTTCTCTCTCTCCATTTGGGAGGGGGGAGGTTGGGACAGCTATGGGAATTTGGCTTTCTCCCTTAGTGCAGAGGAAAAGAGAAGTAAATAACTGATGATGACTAGCTTTGGCTTTGTATGTCCAGCAATTATTAAATGCACTCAGGCTTTCAGTAAATTAAGAGACTTTATGGCCCATGGGGCTATGCAAGCCATTTATGGTACTGAAATACTTGAGAGTGAAGCTTTTTTTTTTTTTTTTTTTTGTCCTAAGGTTTGTGCATTATGATTGAGAGCACGTGTAAGAATAGAGATTAGGATTTCAGGACATGTACTTGCTGGAGACTGCATTTCTGACTTATGGAAATTCCAGTCCTTATAAAAAAAAAGCTGATTAAATATTACACTCAAAAAGGAGCAAGATATGACAGATTCTGCTCTGAAGGTAGCAAGCAGAATTTAGCCTACTGAAGTCTGCCCCAGGTGTTTCCTAGCACATCGTTCCCTGGGCTCAGAAATCCGCCAGCGTGAGTACCTACTGAGCTGATGAAGTACATTGTGTTTTAAAAGGCCCAGTTAAAATATGAGTGATGCTGTCCTTAGGAGGGTTCTGTACCTGAAAGAAGCTTCATTCAGTAAGCTATATTGACTTGAAAAAAATGGTTCTGTTTTAGATTCAATCTGATAGACTGAACCTCTCTAGCTAGAGCAAAACAGAAACTCCAGAGCAAAACTGCTACCTTCTAACCTAAGAAAATAATGGGTTTTTCAGTATGAATGCCCAGGATCTAGAGAAGGTGGATTGGCACCAGTTATGTCTTTGTTCCTCTCCAGTATGGTTCATTCATTGTCATTATTTACTCTCTTTCAGGGAAGATGAGAGACCTGGAAGCTGAAATTCTCAAAAAGCTAAGTGACATTTTCAGTAAGTTAGCATTGTCTACTGTTCACTGCCCAGTGGACTTTGGAACTAATTCTTTCACATCCTTGAGTGGACCCTTCTTAGTGATGCATATGTAAGGTGAAGAGTTCTATTTTGCTCTATAGTGCCCTTTCAGGATATTTCTCCAAAACTCTGGGGACAGGTGGGAAATTTTTCTAAGGACCGGGACACTAAGGTGATTTGGGAACAAGAACTAAATATATGAGAGGACATTTTCTGTAGCCCATGTGGAAATATAAACCAGTAAGCACTTCAGGACAACAGAGGATGAGAGTAGAAACTGAGGTAACTCTTGTCGTTTCAACTGCTGGAATTTGTAGATCTTCCCTCTTGGGCTCTGCCTTTAACAAAATTCAGTATCTCCTTTTCAGTTTCTGTGTTGTGACTCTCAATGTTACTGTTTATAAAGATACTCGGGGATCTTGTTAAGACACAGATTGTGATCCATGGAGTGGGGCCAGAGCTTTTGCATCTCTGACAAGCTTCCAGGTGACATCAGTGCTACTAGTCCATGGACCACACATTCATTCATTACGTAGCAAGGCGCTACACTACTATATGCTACAATTTTGTGTCTTAATGGTAACACTAACTTTAACAGAGCTTCCCTGGTAGCTCAGCTGGTAAAGAATCTGCCCACAGTGCAGAAGGCCCCATTTAGATTCCTGGGTCAGAAAGATCCCCTGGAGGAGGGCATGGCAACCCACTCCAGTATTCATCCCTGGAAAATCCCCATGGACAGAGGAACCTGGTGAGCTACAGTCCATGGGGTCACAAAGAGCTGCACATGACTGAGTAACTAAGCACAGCACAGGCACTACTGGGGTTTCCCAGTGGTGCTAGTGGTAAAGAACCAGCCTGCTAATGCAGGAGACATAAGAGACACAGGTTCCATCCTTGGGTGGGGAAGATCTCCTCGAGAAGGGAGATCTACAACTACCCACTCCAATATTCTTTCCTGGAGAATCCCATGGACAGAGAAACCTGGTAGGCTGAAGTCCACAGGGTCACACAAAGTCAGACACAACTAAAGTTACTTAGCACACACACACATAGGAACTACTTCCCTGGTGGTGCCAGGCTTCCCTGGTGGCTCAAATGCTAAAGAATCTTCCTGAAATGTGGTAGACACAGGTTTGACCCCTGGGTTGGGAAGCTCCCCTAGAGAAGAGAATGACAACCCACTCCAGTATTCTTGCCTGGTGAATTCCATGGACAGAGGAGTCTGGCGGGCTATAGTCCATGGGGTTGCAAAGAGTCAGACATGACTGAGTGACACTAGCACTAGGCACTTCTTGGGGTACATTCCAGGTTTACTTCACTTAAACCTTATAATAATCCTAGAGGTGGATTCGCTGATCCCCACCTTAACAATAAGGAAACTGAGACAAAAACATTTTAAATAATGTGTCCAAGATTTGAGCGTTTTCTGCAAATACAATGCAAATACAATGGGGATACCTCTTGCTTCTCTGACCAAATGATTGGATCAGCCTCTGTTGTTTCTCTCTGAACTCCAGGGACCTGCTCCGTATCTGGACATGGACCACTATGTAAGAGTTATGCCTGGCCAAACAGTATCAAAACTTTTCCAGATAGAATCACCTTAATAGCTGTACTTCAGAATTCTCATAATCACACTGTTTAAATATGTCAAGCTCAACAATACGTAGGAATTCCAAATGCTAAAATAACAAGTTCAGTTCTCTGTATATTCTACTCTGTTACACCTAAGTATTATTCTTTCTCAACCAGAACACCATCTCTCACCATAAGGTAAATACACAATTTGTTTTCAATAGCTGCTCTAAGTCCAGACTATTTTATCTTGTCAGCACCATACAGATGTTACAATGAACAAAGGGATATAAAATACTTGTGAAATGTTCTTTCTGTATTGTAATCTGTATGAGATAGCAGTTCTAGCTAGTTATGACTAAACTTTTTAAAATGAATTCCTCCTTTGCTCCTTTGCCTATCACCAAAAAGGAAACCCTCATACACTGTTGGTGGGAATGTAAATTGGCACAGCCACTGTGGAAAACAATGTGGGAGTTCTTTAAAAAACAAGAAGTAGAATTACCATATGATTCAGCAGTTTTAATCACGGGTAAAGTGTTAGTCCCTCAGTTGAGTCCAATCCTTTGCAACCCTATGGACTGAAGCCCACCAGGCTCCTCTATCCATGGGATTTCCCAGACAAGAATGCTGGAGGGGGTTGCCATTTCCTTCTCCAGGGGATATTCCCAATCCAGGGATCAAACCCAGGTCTCCTGCATTTCAGGCAGATTCTTTTACCATCTGAGCCACGAGGGAAGCCCCTGATCGTGAGTATATATCCAGAAAAAAACTAAATAAAAGATACATGCTCCCCAGTGTTCATAGCAGCACTATTTACAACAGTCAAAACATGGAAGCAACTCAAGTATCCATCAACAGATGATTGGATTAGGACAATGTAGTGTGTGTGTGTGTGTGTGTGTGTGTATCCACATTATACATATATCATGTAGATAGATGTAGAGAATATTATGATAAGTGAAATAAGTCAGAGAAAGGCAAACACTATGTGATATCACTTACATGTAGAATCTGAAAAATAAAAATGAATGTACATACAAAACAGAAACAGACCTACAGATGTAAAAAACGAGCTTGTGGTTACCAAAAGGGACAGAGAAGGAAGAAGGGACCAACTGGGGTATGGGATTAACAGATAAAACTACTAGATATAAAATAGATAAGTAACAATATACCATATACTACAGGAAATGAAAACCATTATCTTATATAATTTATAATAGAATATAACCAGCAAAAATACTGAAATCACTATCTATATATCTGAAAGTAACACAGTATGGCAAATCAACTACAGTTCAGTTAGAAAAAAAAAAAATCTTGCCTAT
>NW_011495050.1:14386851-14395479 GCF_000754665.1 Bison bison bison | reverse complement strand
GCCTATCTCCAGAGGCCATAAATACCTCATGGATAAAACTCCAAATACAACTGTCACATACTCAGTTCTCTTGAGTGGATGAATAGTCTTGCACCATCAGATCAATCATCTACTGCTGGTTTGAGTTTCTTCATTATAAACAGTTTCTATTATTTATTCATCCCAAGAGTTTGATTTTTAGGTTAAATAGTTGAAAATCTCTTGAGTTAGAATACAAATTAGTAGTATAAATTCTGTGCTACAGTAATATGCTAAGTAATTTTGGGACATCTTGGTCTTTTTTATAGCTTCATATGATTCAGTAGAGGCTTTTTTGCTTCTGTTTCAAAACCAGTAGCTAACTGAGTGCACCTACATAAGAAACAGCCACATACTATCCTAGAATAGCTATACCATTTTACATTCCTAATGCATGAAGATCCAGTTTCTCTACATCTTCACTGGCATTTGATATTATCACTTTTTAAAAATTTTAGCCATTCTGACAGGTGTGTTTTGATATCAAATTGCATTTCTGTAATGACTGATGATGCCAAGCATCTTTTCATGCATTATTGTATTTACGTAGGGGCTTCCCAGGTGGTGCTAATGTAAAGAATCCGCCTGCCAATGCAGGAGACACAGGTTTGATCCCTGGGTCAGGAAGATCCCCAGGAGAAGGAAATGGCAACCCACTTCAGTATTCTTGCCTAGGAAACCCCATGGACAGAGAAGTCTGGCAGGCTATGGGGCCCATGGGGTCTTGAAGAGTCAGACATGATTGAGCACAAGCACAATGTATTTATACAGACAAACTCCTCAGAATGCCCCATAGGAGGAATTTACATCATGGCAGATGCCTTTCAATTGAACTTGCATTGTCTTAAGGAAATGTTAGTAGGCATAATTCTGGACTGTTACATTATTGGTAAAATAGAATTAGGGGTGCTTGCCAGTCACTGTGTGTAACACATGTCTTCGGGAAATTCTGAGTTCCAAACAGCATCTTGCAAATTAATATAGCTGACTCTTGAACAGTACAGTGGTTAGAGCTGCCAACACCCCTGTGCAATAAAAACTCAAAGTAAAACTTTACAGTCAGTCTTTGTATCTGTGCTCCTACATCAGGGGATACAATCAACTGCAGATTTTGTGCTTCTCTGATACATATTTATGGGGAAAAAAAATCTGCATATAAGCGGATCCACACAGTTCAAATTTGTGGGTCAGCTGTCCTTGGGAAAAAGCCTTAACCTTATTTACTATTTTTTTTTTTTTTGCTATTCTTTAATCATTCCTTTAAAAATTTTTAGGCAATTCACTTTGTTCCCATAATAGGAATTGTCTACGTACTATTTTTTTTTTGCTCAGTTTTAAGGAGTTTTGCTTATTTATTTGTTCAGTCATTCAGTGAATATATAGTACCAGCTAATGTACTGAGCACAATGTTAAGACCCACAGACAAAATGCCTAGTAAGGCAAAAAAATTTCTTCCATCAAAGAGTTTACAGTCAACCAAGATTTTAAAACAGACAAAGGTATTCATTTCATATCATGTTCTGTAATTGGTATTTGTCATTTTCAAGTTTAATTTTAGGTTATTATTCATGTTAAGTTTGTGACCGGCTGAAAGACTCGAACTGAGCCCTCACAGGGCTCATGACACCTTCCTGTTTCATTCCATCCTCTTCCCTGTGGCAGTGAACCACAGAGAAGGGAAGGCCACAGGGCTCCTCCCTTTTGCCTTCACATTTGCCTTCCTTCCTACCTCTGGCCAGTTGCCAGATATAATAAACAAGAGAGGAATCTTTCTCATGCTGTCCCCTTCAAAACTCATCACAATAGGACTCTGTCAAAGGCTAGACCTCCAAAAACTATTGAAATCAATGGAAGAGAGGCTACTCCTGAAATATAATTTTAAAAAAAAAATTGAAAGTAAATTGAGCTGTTAAGAAAAGCACTTTTCATCAGAAAGAAAGATTGCTTGCTATATCATGCATTGTGTGTTAAGATACAGAATAGATTTAGTTCCCCTTTAATCCATTTGATGAACTTTTGTTGTGTATGAGTGCTCATATTATGTTATGCATACTGTTCAAGGTATTGAAGATGTAAAGCCAATCACACACTATCCCTTTCCTCTAAAAGCTCACCTTCAGGTGGGCAATAGAAATGTAAATGGAAAATTCATGTAAAATGACCCACGTGCTTCTAAATTGTCCCCATGACGACTCTGAAAATAATTCTGTAGCTGGTGACAGAGTGAGAGATTGGTGACGAGAGACTTCTGTTAGGCCAAATAATAAGCTATAAGTACTTAGAATATGGGTCAAAATTAAAGTACAGCTCTATTTGTGATGTTCCCTTTCACAGTATTTTGTTTTTGTTTGCTTTGTTTTAGTAAATTCCCTCCAGTTTACTTCCATTTGCCTGGAATTCCAGGTTCCACTCTTAATTTAATAACTTAATTTTCAAAATGTTGCAAATCAGTTATACCCTTTAAGAGACATTTGAGGCACACGTTTACATCCAGGCATTTCCCCATTATCTCTAACTTTTATTTGTATCTTTAATCCAGTTCTACATTTAAAGCAAATATTTCCTTAAATCCAATGACAACTTGATTTTGTTCTGTTTTTATTAACCTTTTGCATAGAACCTTGTCAAAAGCTTTGTACAAGTCTAAATAAATTAGGCACACTGATTTCTGTAGTCCAAATGCATCCTTACCCTCTCAAAGACCTTGGGTTGGGACATATTGGCAAGGATTTTGCCTCATTACATAGTGTGTTCCATCACTGGCCTGTCTCCTTTCTATTCTTAGATTGGAGGGGAAAAAAGTCCTAAGGCTTTTCTCGGTCTGTTTGTATCTTTCTTAATGCTACATTATTTTAATGAGATAAAATCAAAAGCGTAAGCATTTTTAACATCTCAATTTCTTACAGTGAAGCATGTAATGCAATTTTGATAACTGTTTGAAGTTACTATCTTCTTTCCAAAATATGTTAATCCAACTATAAAAAAAATGCCAAATCTGAGAGCACAGTTAGACGTGTGTGTGTGTATCTAGGATTTTGCATTTGCAAATCAGCATGAAGATTATCTGAAGGTGAGCCTAGGTATATAATTTAATATAATGTTATACCCTAGATTGTAATCTAAAATCATGGCATGGATAAGTTATTTAAGGTATATAATTTTAAATTTTAAAATAAAATTAGTTCAGTTTTCTCATCCGTGTGTCAATGATGTTTCTTTTCATACAAAAATGCGTGAGAACTACATATGTAAACAAAGATTCTGTTGCTGTTTTTCACTTTTAAAAAATCACATTTGTGTATATAACTGATTATTTTTCTTTTCCTATTTTTAATGCTGTATTTTATTCTAGTAGGAAAAGAGCATGCCTTGGATTTCTTTTTTTGTTGTTGCAATGTGTTTGTTATTACTCATGAAGAGTTTTATATCTTTCTCATTGGCTGTATTATGCTTTCTGAGTATAAATAAATTTATGAAAATATTATATGTTCAACCCCTTGTATTTCCTTTAATGAAACATTCCTTCTTATCTATGTTCGTTGGTGTTTATCTGAAGTCACATCTCATTATGTAAAAGAGGGAAGTATTTGGCTTATTTTTATAAAATTGTTTGACACTTAAAAGGATTAGAGAAAATTTGATTTATGATCTGTAACATGAACCCAAAGTTCAGAAATGAACAATATTCTGAGATCTAAATTCAACTACCAATACAAGAATTCAGTTGATTTCCTTTGGTAATTTGAAATTCCTGTTCATCAAAAACAATCTGAAACTATTCTTGTTTGTGTGATTTATAGATTATGACATCAACATTTCAAAGGCAAATAATACATGATATCTTCTGATAAATATGTATCAAATGCCTATTAGGACCCATTTCCATGATGTTTTAATTATTAGCTTCATATTTTGCTTATGAAAATAAAAGAGTAGTATTTCCAACATAAAGAAATTAATAAAGATCCACAGACTTTAAAAATATATTTCTGAAGAAAAAGAGATGATGAAATACACTGAATATTTTCTTTAAAATAAATATTAAAATATCTGATGCCAAAAAAACTGATAGCAAAGACTATGTATCTTCTTAATTGATATGTTTATGATGATGGAATAATTATATTTGGAAAGAATTCCAAGAGTAAATTATAAAATATTAACAGGAGGCACTTAAATGATAGTGTTATTAGGCTTTTCCCTAAGAGTATGCATTTTTATCCTCACTAAATCATGTTTGAGCATGCAGCAAAGCTTAAGTTTTGCTTATTTTCCCTAAACAATATGTTAATATGGTTCCATTAAAAAGAGAGTTAAGGGAACATTAGTGCCAAAGTAAGATGACAGAAGGTAAATATGAAGCATCCATAGTCCTAATGACATAACCTCAGACACCCGTCCTAACTTTCTATAATTTTCAAGAAAAACAACTGAAATGTTTTCTATTTTGCTACCTTTTGGTGATGATCTATTTACATCATTCAGAATAAAAGTATAATACATTTCTTTCTCTTAAAAGTGTATTCATTCCATCTTTAGTCAACAAAAAAATTAGTACAAATAATGAGATAACTAGTACTTATTATTTACTTTGTGACAAGTTTAAAAAGGTGAACTAACATCTCAAGATTAAATATTGGAGTAAAATAAACCAAAGCAGTCAGATTCCAGAGATAATATTCATAATCTCATTAAATTCCCTAGAGAGATAAAGATTAACAGATTACTAAGAAACTATTTCTTCCCTGAGGGATTCCAGGGGGATAAGAGAGAGAGACAAAAAAGTAAATAATTGCAACAGCCTTGTAAATGGTAGAACAGAGGTGGTTTCAGTCTCTAGGGGAGGCAGGAAAAAGCATCACGTGCCTGGGAAAATAACATCTGAATAAATCAGATGGATAGGAGTTTACCAGCAAGATTTGGGAGGGAGAGAAGGTCATTCTAGAAAGAGCTAAAAGCACATCCAGAGCTAAAAAGAAGGAAACATGAGTGATATGTATTCAGGGAACATGTTCTGGCTGGAGTAAACATTTTTGCAGGTAGGAAGAGAGAGGAGTTTTAAGGGGTAGACAGAGAGGTCCTGTGAACCTTCTTAATATGGCTGAATTTTAGCAACTGAAAAAGTTAAAGAAAAGAATGAAATAGCCAAACTTACATTTTAGGAGGAAGTTTTTGACAAAGGATAGATGGTTTGGAAACAAAGTGAGTTATTTTAGCAGTGGAAACAAAATAAAATTAAAGCCTAACCAGAGCAATGCAATTATAATGGGCAGGAGAAAGAGATTCGGAAAGCAGAATCAACCAAGTCTATGATGGGAAAGGAGGTGATGAAGATTAAAGAATCAACAGGATAAGTTCTAGGCTTGAGTGAATAGATGGATGGTGACATCAATAACAAAGATAGAAAACACAGGAGGAGGTACAAGTCTGGAGAGTCACTAACAACTCAACTCAAGGACATGTTGACTTGAAAGTATCTGTGGAATAACCTAGTATCAGTGAGAAATTGAATGCTAAGGAATGTGACTTTAAGGAAATTTGAACAGCCCAGTTTTTCCCAATAAGAAAATGTACATGTAAAATCAATTTATAAAAAGGAGTTATTTGTAAGCAGGAAATCAAACAGATCTAAATAAGGCCATCAGGGTGGGTCCTAATTTAACTTAATGGTGTCCTTCTAAGAAGGCACACAACTTTTGGACACACAGCGAGATATCAAGGATGAGTCTGCACAGAGGAAGACCACGGGAGGACACAGGGAGAAGGCAGCCCCCTGCAAGCTAAGTAAGAAAAGGGGCCTAGGGAGAAACGAAACCTGCCAAGATCTGGGTCTTGAGCTTTCAGTCTCCAGAAGTGTGAGAAATAAGTTTCTGTTGCTAAAGTCACTCAGTTTGTAGTGCTTTGTTATGACAGCCCTAGAAAACTAGTACAGACATTACTCTAGCTTTATGCTCCATCTCCATGATAAAGAAATACTTGCAGGAGAACCAACCCTTTTCAGGTATGCTGAAACTCATGATAACCTCTTGTTCTTGTGTTTCATTTTTCTTAACTCCATTCTGTCCACCCTATCATTTCTACAGTGAATAGAAACTAAAATTTAGCTTTCTTAGCCATATTTACATTTTTATATATCTTCCTAAAGATGGTACCCAAGATGCTTCTGCTGAACTGCAGTGTTTGTAAAATGGCAAAGACTCCTATTTTATCTGAGCATGTATTATTTCATCACTTGATGAGTCTCTCTGCTGTTTCATCACTTCCTTGTCACAAGATAACTGTATCATCACAGAATTCCATGCAGTTGCCCAAATGACCACCCAATTTCCATCTGTAGCCCTACAATGAGCTGGAGATTTCCACCCAGAAAAAGCACAACATTGTCCAAGTCATCAGTGAGAAGAATGTTAGAGGAATAATTTAAAGGACTGAAATAAATGTACCCAAAACTATTACTTTTCAGTTTCTGTAGATTCAAACCTCACATCAGGTGATATCATTTAAACATGAAAATGCAAACAAGCTTAAAAAAAAACTTTTTCCAATAGGTCATATTTATTAATTTAACAGCCTGTTTGTCACTTTGAAGAAAATTCTATCCTTATTTTATGGTTTATAATCAGATATTACTAAACAAATCATTAGTATATATTCAATAAGTAAATATTCATTAATCACCTAGTCTGAGTCTGGGACTGTATTAGAATTGTAACTGGGGTTACAAACAAACATGCCCTCCACCCCTTGAACCCTTACCGGCTCTCTGGGGTGAAAGAAAAGGGAATTCATTAAAAGGTTTTATGAAGACACTTGGCTTTATTTACCTTAACTCCATTTATTACCCTGGCCTACTTACAGTATCTTTAATGTAACTTCAAACATAAAATGCAGAAAAAGCAGCTATTGGAAGGTAAAATAGTGCTCTTAGAGCTTATGCTGCTTGGGGTAATGCTGGTGATTATAACTGAAATAGCTATTTTATATTGTAGCTTTTATAATTGTGTGTGTGCATGCTAAGTCACTTCAGTTGTCTCGGGCTTTTTGCCACACTATGGACTATAGCCCACCAGGCTCCTCTGTCCATGGGACTCCCCAGGCAAGAATACTGGAGTGGGTTGCCATGCCCTCCTTCAGGGGATCTTCCCAACCCAGGATCGAACCTGTGTCTCTTATGTCTCCTGCATTAGCAGGGGATTCTTTACCAGTAGCGCCACCTGGGAAGCCCAGCTTTTATCACTAGAGATTCAAAATGTCAGTATTGGGAAAGTGTATCTCTGGTGTTATCAGCTAAATTGTGTTCATAGTTTAAAGGTCTAACCCCAGTACCTCAGACTGTGACTGTGTCTAAAGATAAGGCCTTCAAAACGATCTTTAAGTTAAAATGAGGATCATTAGAGTGGGCCCTAACCCCGTCTTCTTATAAGAAGAAGAAATTTGGACACACAGAGACATATTTTGAGCACAAAAGGACAACCACGTGAAGAGAGAGCAAGAGGGCTCTTGACCTGCAAGTCAAGAAGAGAAGCCTCAAAGGAAATCAGTCCTACCATCACCTTGATTTTAGACTTTCAGCCTCCAAAACCGTGAAAAGATCAATTTATTTTGTTTAACCAGCCACTCTATGCTAGTGTGTTGTGGTAGCCTGAGCTGACTAAGACAACATATATCTGAAGGCAGGGCAAGGCAAGATCCAGAAAATGCAAACCAATTTCATTGTTTAGCCATCATGTAATTAATTTGAGCACTGCCATGTGTAAGATATTCAGATAATTGAAACCAATCCATGGGGTTTTTTTCACACTGTTAAATACAAATGAGCATAGCACACTTTCTTATAATTATGTCCTGCTATTTAAACAATAGCAACTTGTAAAGAGTATAAAAATGTTCTTACTAGATGCCCTTATCAGTTCAAAATCTGTAAATTGAATATATCACTTCCTGTCACTGTGGCCCTTCATTTCAATATTTAATAAAGGTTTACTCAGCCATCTTCCCTTCAGTCTTCTCAATGAACCAGTCTTTTTTGGCACATATTACAGAACAGATTAAACTTTCTTGAATTAATAAAATTAAGTCTGTCAGATTTAGGCCAGTTGAGTATTAAATTCAAACTAGACCAAACACTGGCTGAGCATAGTTTCAGCTTGTATGCATCAGATTTGGCATAAAATTCAGTTTGTGATGTAATGTAAGTTGTCAAAGTGATACTCCTTCAATTTTGTGCAGTTTATTTTTAAAAGTGATATATATCATACAGAAAAATTAAGCTTAACTTAATGTGAAAATAACTACTTAGAAGAACAATAGAGTAAAATGTAAACTGAGCATCCATTAACAAGTGGCATATGGTTCTGCATAATAACCCAGGATTTCATGTTTCCATTTGGATCAAACAGAAAAAGAGAGAAGGTTGAGTAAGATGCTACCTTTACTTTTCCTTTACATGAGAATTAAAAAAAAATTTTTTTTTTCACTTTAGAATTACTCACCTTTTGCTCTCTAAAGTAAGAAAATGTATATGCATTTTTGTAATGGGGAAAAAAAAAAAACAAACCTGGCATAATTGCCACAACACGACTGTGTCAAAATAAAGTCCATTAGCTTAAC
>NW_011495050.1:14352962-14386751 GCF_000754665.1 Bison bison bison | reverse complement strand
GTAAAATATATATATCATTTTGGGACAAATTCAATATTGGAGTTCAAGCCACCATTTCAGGGAATTAGGATTCTTTTCAAAGTACCCTTTGGCCAAAACCAGAAAACAAAATTCCAAATGTTCTATAGGACAGTATTAAGATATGTATTATAAAGTAACAGTTGAATGAAAATAATATTTTTGGTCTTAACCCCTAAACTAAAACACGTAAAGAAAAATAAGGATTAAAATTCAACAAAAATAGTTATTTTGTAATTACATTAGAAAGATAACTATTCACATTTTTACCATTTTTAGTTAATGCATGATTTCCAGGTAAATTTATTTTCAAAGTTTCATGATATTTTTTAAGCATTACATAAGACAATCAATTCAGTTCAGTTCAGTTCAGTCACTGTGTCTTGTCTGACTCTTTGCGACCCCATGGACTGCAGCATGCCAGGCCTCCCTGTCCATCACCAACTCCTGGAGCTTACTCAAACTCATGTCCATTGAGTCGGTGATGCCATCCAACCATCTCATCCTCTGTCCTCCCCTTCTCCTGCCGCCCTCAATCTTTCCTAGCATTAGGATCTTTTCAAATGAGTCAGCTCTTTCTATCAGGTGGCCTAAGTATTGAAGTTTCAGCTTCAGCATCAGTCCTAATGAATATTCAGGACTAGTTTCCTTTAGGATGGACTAGTTGGATCTCCTTGCAGTCCAAGGGACTCGCAAGAGTCCTCCAACACCACAGTTCAAAAGCATCAATTCTTCGGCACTCAGCTTTCTTCACAGTCCAACTCTCACATCCATACATGACTACTGGAAAAACCATAGCTTTGACTAGACGGACCTTTGTTGTCAAAGTAATGTCTCTGCTTTTTAATATGCTGTCTAGGTTGGTTATACCTTTTCTTTCAAGGAGCAAGTGTCTTTTAATTTCATGGATGCAGTCACCATCTGCAGTGATTTTGGAGCCCCCCAAAAATAAAGTCTGTCACTGTTTCCACTGTTTCCCCATCTATTTGCCATGAAGTGATGGGACCAGATGCCATGGAACGTTTTCTGAATGTTGAGTTTCAAGCCAACTTTTTCATTCTCCTCTTTCACCTTCATCAAGAGGCTTTTTAGTTCCTCTTCCCTTTCTGCCATAAGGGTGATGTCATCTGTGTATCTGAGGTTATTGATATTTCTCTCGGCAATCTTTATTCCAGTTTGTGCTTCATCCAGCCCAGAGTTTCTCATAATGTACTCTGTATATAGTTAAATAAGCAGGGTGATAATATGCAGCCTTGACCTACTCCTTTTCAATAATTTTGAGGCCTAATTAAAATAATAAAAATGTTTATGTAGTCAAGTATATTAAACTTTCAAACTGCTATATTATTAATTCATTTGTTCATTCAATAGATGATTTTGGCATGTCTAACTCATGATGGGTGCAGCAGTTCACAAACAGGCATGGTCACAAACCACATAATGCTTATAATATAATAAAAGATTTCATAAGCAAACATAAATATAGGGACTTCCCTGGTGTCCAGTTGTTAAGACTCACCTTCCAGGGAAGGGGCAAGTGAAAGTGAAAGTTGCTCAGTCGTGTCCAACTCTTTTCGACCCCATGGACTATACAATCTATGGAATTCTCCAGGCCAAAATACTGGAGTGGGCAGCTGTATTCTCCAGGGGATTCTCTTCTCCAGGGGATCTTCCCAACCCAGGGATCAAACCCAGGTGTCCTGCATTGCAGATGGATTCTTTATCAGCTGAGCCACCAGAGAAGTCCAAGAATACTGGAGTGAGTAGCCTATCCTTTCTCTAGTGGATCTTCCTGACTCAAGAGTCGAATCGGGTTCTCCTGCAATGCAGGCAGATTCTTTACCAGCTGAGCTTCCAGGGAAGAGGATGTGGGTTCAATCCCTGGTCTGGGAGCCTCATGGCCAAGAAAAAAAACAAAAAAACATTTTTTATTTTATTAATTTATTTTTATTTGGAGGATAATTGCTTTACAATTTTGTGTTAGTTTCTGCCATATATCAACATGAATCAGCCAGAGGTACACATATGTCCCGTCCATCTTAAGCCTGCCTCCCAGCTCCCATTCCATTCTACCCTCCTTTCTAGGTTGTCACATAACACCAAGCTTGAACTCCCTAAATCATACAGCAAATTCTCATTGGCTAAGAACAAAAACAACAACAACAACAAAAAAAAGAAGCAATATTGTAATATGTTCAATAAAAACTTTAAAAATAAATAAATAGATAAACATAGGGGCTTCCCAGGTGTCACTAGTGGTAAAGAACCCACCTGCTAATGCAAGAGACGCAAGACTCAGGGTTCGACCCCTGGGTAGGAACGATCCCCTGGAGGAGGGCATGGCAACCTATTCCAATATGCTTGCCTGGAAAATCCCATGGACAGAGAAGCCTGGCGGGCTACAGTCCATGGGGTCACAGAGAGTCAGACACGACTGAAGCAACTTAACACACAGGCATGCAGATAAACACAAATATAAAATGATAAGTTTGATGTGCCAGGGCAATGTGCAAAGTACTTAAATATATTCTCTTATTCAATCCCCATAATATCCTTGCTGCTGCTGCTAAGTCACTTCAGTCGTGTCCGTCTCTGTGTGACCCCAGAGACAGCAGCCCACCAGGCTCCCCCATCCCTGGGATTCTCCAGGCAAGAATACTGGAGTGGGTTGCCATTTCCTTCTCCAATGTATGAAAGTGAAAAGTGAAAGTGAAGTCGCTCAGTCGTGTCAGACTCTCAGCGACCCCATGGAATGCAGCCCACCAGGCTCCTCCGTCCACAGGATTTTCGAGGTCATTACTATTCTCAGCCCCATTTTACTTGTGAAGAAACTGAAGCATTAAAAAGTTAAATGATAGCCTAAGGTCATATAGCCTTAGCAGAGCTAGGATGTGAACCTACGCACTCTGACTTCAGAGCTTATATTTTCAACTACTACACTGTACACATTTTTCACCTATAGCACTGAAAATTGTGATGGATGGATGAAATAAAGAAAAACACAATCTACAAAAAAATGTATGAAAATTAATTTGCTCAGTCGTCTCTGACTCTTTGCGACCCCATGGACTGTAGCCTACCAGGCTCCTCTGTCCATGGGATTTTCCAGGCAATAGTACTGGAGTGGATTGCCATTTCCTTCTCCAGGGGATCTTTCTGACCCACGGATCGAACCCAGGTCTCCCGAATTGTAGACATACGCTTTACCGTCTGAGCCACACAAAACCAAATTTAACTTGGGGCTGTCAAGGGAATTAAAAGCATCAATTTTGAAGCTGAGACTTGGAAGAACTGAAAATAGGGAGAAGAGAGTGGTGGGAGGAGTGGGCCTACTGGGATTTTTTTTATTGGAATATAATTATGTTGCAGTGTTGTTTTAGTTCCTTTTGTACAACATCGTGAATCAGCTATATGTATCCCCTCTCTCTTGAGCTTCCCTTCCACATCCCCCATCCCACCCCTCTAGGTCATCACAGAGCACCAAGCCGAGCCCCCTGTACTATACAGCAGCTTCCTGCTAGCTTTCTATTTTACGGCCCTATTGGTAAAGAAGCCATCTGCCAATGCAGGAGACACAGGAGATGTGGGTTCAGTCCCTGGGTCAGGAAGATCCCCAGGAGGAGGAAATGACAGCCCACTCCAGTATTCTTGCCTGGAGAATTCCATGGACAGAGGAGCCCAGCAGGCTACAGCCCATAGGGTTGCAAAAAGTCAGACACTGAGCATGCGTGCATAGTGTATATATCATCAGTGCTACTCTCTCAGTTCATCCTCCCTCCTCAATGCATGTAGATGGAGTCTAGAAAAATGGTACTCACGAACCTATTTGCAGGGCAGGAATGGAAGTGCAGATAGTACAGAACAGACTTGTGGACACAGGGAGGGGGCAAGGAGAGGGGGTAGTATTTCAGCAGAATGAATAGTGTGTCCAAAGGTGCTGGTGTTAAAAAAAAAAAAAAGAAGTTACTTGGTTGAGCATTTTTCTCCCCACAATCTTTGTATTACAAGAGCCACGTTGTTTGTTTTTATGTTTTATATTTCAATTAAAAGATTATCGAATTTTTAAAGCAAAGGGGAGAAAAGTTGAAAAAGTAAAAAACAGTTTTAAAAGTGCTTAAAAGCACAGTAATTTGAAAAATTGCTTTGCAGGGTACAAAGATTTCTGATACATGAAAAACTACTGGCAAAAAAATGATGATTTTCAAATGCATTTCCACCAAGAAGGCATAACCAAGCTTTATCCCACCAAATTGTATGTTTTCAATTCTGTCTGGAGTGAGGAAAAGCTGCCAGACAGAGGGATCAATGTAGGTAAAAAATAAAGAAGTAAAACAGCATGGTTTGTTCTCAGAACTGCAAAGAACTCAGACGTGGCTGATATGCATGGTGAGATATAGGGAGAAGCTCTCGGGAACAAGAGAGCTTCTTGGGATGGACAGGGAAGTAGGAACAGATTGCAGAGGAAATTATAAATCATACTCACAGTTCTATCTTTTAGGTAATGGAAAACTATTAAAAAGTTTCAAGTACAAATTTGCATTTTAGGAAGCTCTTAGATGGAGAAGGCAATGGCAATCCACTCCACTACTCTTGCCTAGAAAATCCCATGGACAGAGGAGCTAAGAGTCGGATATGACTGAGCGACTTCACTTTCACTTTTCACTTTCCTGCATTGGAGAAGGAAATGGCAACCCACTCCAGTGTTCTTGCCTGGAGAATCCCAGGGACGGGGTAGCCTGGTGGGCTGCCGTCTCTGGGGTCGCACAAGGTCGGACACGACTGAAGCAACTTAGCAGCAGCAAGCTCTTAAAGAACTAGAAGCTGAGAGAAACATGAAAACTAGAAAAAATATAAACCAGACTAACATGCTAGCATTTAAAATTCTCTGTTAATTGATAAAATAGTGAATTCCTAATTATATTTATGGCAAAATGAAATATGAGGAAAGATAAAAACTTGTATATTGCAGTCTTGATATCGAGTATATTTTATAAATTTTTGAAAGGTAGTCAGTATAGACTCTCTACAGTGACATCAAAGAACCTGATGCGTTAACATATGTAAAAGCACCCAGAATGTGCCTGAAATATAAGCGAAGCTTAATAAATAGCATTTCATTTGATAATTTCCATTACCAACCATCTCCCAAAGATTAGTATTATTCAAACTTTCTATGTGGAGATAAGCACTATTATAAGAGAGATCAAAACAATAAATTCCAAGCGAAAACATTTTAATTTATTCTGTAATTTAAAATTTACAAGTGTTCATTGTACTGATTATTTGTATGTTTAGTGAAAAGAGGGCAAGAGACATTATTATAGATAACTAATAAGAACCTGCTGTATAGCACAAGGAACTCTGTAATGGCCTATATAGAAAAGAATCTAAAAAGAAAAAAAGAATGAATATATGTATATGATTTTTCCAGTAGTTATGTATGGATGTGAGAGTTGGACCATGAAGAAGGCTGGCGAAGAATTGATACTTTCAAACTGTGGTACTGGAGAAGACTTTTGAGAGTCCTTTGGACTGCAAGGAGATCAAACCAATCAATCCTAAAGTAAATCAATTCTGAATATTCATTGGAAGGACTGATGCTGAATCTGAAGCTCCAATTCTTTGGCCATCTGATACGAAGACCTGACTCATTGGAAAAGACCCTGACGCTGGGAAAGATTGAAGGCGGGAGGAAAAGGGGATAACAGAGGACAAGATGGTTGGATGGCATCACGTACTTAATGGACATGAGTTTGAGCAAACTCCAGGAGACGGTGAAGGACAAGAAGCCTGGCATGCTACAGTCTATGGGTCACAAAGAGTTGGATACAACTGAGCAACTGAACAACAACAACATAACTGATTCACTTTGTTGTGTACCTGAAAGTAACACAACATTGTAATCAACTGTACTCTAATAAAAATTTTTACAAATAAATTCACATCTTAAATATTTCTTATCTTCAGATTTAATACCAATTCTTTAAGACTCTGTTCTAGACTTCAATATAATTATCCAATGACACTTCTGGGAAACGATTCCAACAATGGTGTTCTCTGAACTGAACTCCTATGTCTAAAAAATAACTTCAGGATTCAAGTAAACAGAGCTAGAGTAGGAGGTAAAGAAAATATTATGTGTCAAGCACTCGAAAACTATTAATGCCTTACAGTTCACTCTAGCAACATCCCTACAAATTATCTCTGGTTGTTGATGGTGAAACTAACATTCAGACTGTGCTATGTACTTCCTTCTGCAAGCAGGTGTATGGAGTAAAAGAGCTTAGGATTTGGAATCAAACACCTCTAGCTTTCAATCCCATTCTTTCTCTATCTACACCATGTTTCCAGGGAAAAGAATTTGTCTTAGTTATTCCTTTACCTCCAGCACCTAACAGATCAAATGATTCAGAAGAGATGTATAATCAATATTGAAGAAAAAAGGATGGAAGAAAATTTCATAATGTAGCAACTCTGAGCTCATTTTTAGAAAAGAGTTCAGTGCATAATCGTTTATGAATTCAACACATAATTAGGAATTCATTTCTACATGTGTCCTGGAGATTTTTTAAGAAGGAACTATTGCTAATTAAAATGATCCAGAAAAAAATGAAGTCAAATCAATAATGGAAATTGACCTATACTTCTCAGATTATCAAAAAATGAAAGGAGAGAAATAATTTTTACAGAGATGATATGACAGCAACTGCTAGTTGTTCCCCATTACTCGTTTTCTCATTTTTCTACTATGATAGAACTTTCTAATTTTAGCCAACCTGGAATAGCAATTACATTTCACTATTTTCCTCTTATCTAAGTATAGCCACATGATTAAGTTCAGGCCAAGAGAATGAAAGAGAAAGTGATATGTGCAGTTTCTAGGATAAAGCCCTTAAAGGAATGGGATATGTCCTTTCTCCTACTTTCTCCATTCTGCTTTTGGAATGTAGATATGATGGAACATCATCTTAGACCATGAAGCTGAGGATACAGCACCTGTACTATAAATGATAAAGCAGCCAGACAGAAGGAGCCTGGATCCAGTTCTGGAGCTAAGCATCCATGCCTGTCTACTACCACTTATCTTCAAACTACCAGATGAGAGACATAAGTTTCTATCTTGCATGCATGCTAAGTCACTTCAGTCGCTATGAACTGTAGTCCACCAGGCTCTTCTGGCTATAGGATTCTCCATGCAAGAATACTGGAGCGGGTTGCCATGCCCTCCTCCAGGGGATCTTCATGACTGAGGGATCAAACCCGCATCTCTTGAGTCTCCTGCTTTGGCAGACAGGTTCTTTACTACTGGTGCCACCTAGGAAGCCCTCTATCTTGCATAAGCCTCTGTTATTGAGGGTCCCTGTACATACCACCAAACCCAAATGCTCATTAATGCACACGGAGCCCATGGTGTCAGGGTTCTTGTTGACTGGCTCATTTCTCTTCCAGTCTCAGGATTTCTTTCCTTCTAATAAGATGGAAGCCATGAAATCATTCACTGTGAATCAAAAATCAGTTTACGCCTTTAGCTGGGCAAGATGACTGTTGGAAGTACTCCTAAATTCACTAAAACATTTCTCTTCAAAAACTGGAATGTCATTTTAGTCAAATGGCTTTCTTTCTTTTCCGTGTGGCTAAAACAAAATATGCCAAAATATGTATCACATCCAATACTCATTTTGAAAAAAGGGAGATCAAATGGCATATCTTCATCTGTCTGCCTTTCTTTCACTTTCTCTCTTTCTCCTTCTCTTTCTCACTGTCTTTCTTATTTTAAATTTATAGAAGACCTAGGATTTGTGAACTAAGCTGGCCAATGTCGAAAAAAAATTTGTCACTTTGCCAAACAACCAGGGGTTAGGCATATCCAATATCCCACATCAAGTAAGATTGTCTTCATATATTCTTTTAAACCTACTCTAGCTTTCAGTCTAGGCTTCATACATATTAAATCTTTTAGTAGAAATAAAATTCAGCTGCATGCTAATATGCCTACTTGCTGAGCATTTTGGCTCCTACTTTATTGAAAAATTCAATAAAATAACTCCCTGTCATGTCTTTCTATTACAGTATTGGAGTACTGCAACCTATTGATACAAGTAATTCACTTAATTCCACTAGAGCTTGGTTTTTTGACCTATGAAGTGAGGATAGTAAGTGTACTTGACTCAGGATTGTAACATGAAACACCGATCAAGCACCTAGCAGAGTGTCTGGCACATTATAGGAGCTAAGTAAACATCAGTTATTTAAATTATTATTGCAATTGTTATTTTCTTCAGACATTTACAGCTTCGGAGCTCTAAAAATTTGATCTCCTTCTTGTAGGAAGATGATATTCTTTGCATACCATCTGTTCTAGCTATTTAATACAAGTTTATTCTGATACCATCTGTTCTAGCTATTTAATACAAGTTTATTCTGAACAATGTATATATTTGCAAGGTAACTGGACAGGGTCTAGATTTAGCTTACATCTATAAAATAGAAAGAACTAATAGTGTGAAGTAAACATCTCAGCTTTTTCATTTTAGCTGCTTGAAATTCACACCAAATGTACTTGGGTACTCACTTGATTACTATCTATTTTGTTCATTAACAAAATACCTTACATTATTAATAAAATTGTATTACTACTATATTTTGCATAATTCTAGAAGACAATTCAAGGAAATATTAAAATTCCCTGTGGCTTTTCACAATAATGATAGGGTAAATGTTCATATATATGCATATATATATATATATATATATATATATGATGTGTGAGTGTATGTTTTTCTAGTAAGTAGTATGACTTTGAAGAAAAACAAGAATATTCATCCTTTGTATCACTGACAACTACAATGCCAAATAAAAATGTAAAAATTACATAATGCTAAAATTCACTGGAACTTCACTTTTTAAAGGCATGTACCAAATAAGAATGAGAAGGTGATGTAAGGCAGAAATATACATTTGTGAAACAGACATTGTCATACAGCACATTAATAATTGTACACTCTTAAATCAACTCTGGGGTCAAAGAAGATCCCAGAGTTAGAAATTGTTTCCAACTAAATAACAATGCTCCCTCCATCTTCATTTTGTACCTACAAAAAGATTATATAGTATTTCCTCTGCAGGTTAGCCACATTCATTTAGCACTCTATAATTCCCCTCCCCGACACTTATACGCTTTCCACCCCATGCAAGACAAACCAAGAAAAGAATAAATTCCCTTAGGTGAAAAAAATAAAATAAAATTTAACCTTAAGTTCTGATTGTTTCTTTTAAAGTGCTGAACTACAGCCATTTTGCTTAATTTCTTTTCAAATCATTTGTATTTGAGTATGGCTAACACATGATACTTACAATATAAAAAGACAAAATACCAGATTTTAATAATCCTTAGGTGGCTGTATGCAAAGCAGATGCTCTATTATGCTTTCCAGATGCTAGCTGTAAGCACAATTAATTAAAGACAGTGCTTACATATCATTTTAGGACATTTCAGCACATAGTTAAAACTGCGTTAGAGAAAAGGGAAAATGAACAAAAGCCAGGACTACTTAACTGCAAAGAGAACTGCCAAGAAAGATTAAGTTCACATATATTATGCCAACAATAGGCAGAACAAGAAAGCAACTGTAACCAAACTTAGAAGTGCTTGCTTAGTGCACTGTGACAACACTAAGAACGATACAATACCAACTTTGTTCACAGCTTTACACTCTTCATGCCCTTGGCAAGATTTCAATCCAGTTATTAGTTAGTTCCAGAAATCTTCAGACAATCAAAAATGCCAATCTACACTTTTGGAATACAACAACCTGATAAAACTCAGATTGAGTAATTTCTATCTAATTTGCCAGAGAAGACAGTTTTTACATTTTAAACAATGCTGTTTGTTTTCTGTTTCCATACTGCTTCAGTATACAGTATGCTTATCAGTCTCTTTTAATGAGAATTGCCTTGTCTTTTGTGTGCTCTGCAAATTATCTCTAAAATTTATTTCAACTCAGTGAGCTCTGACTGCCCATTAGGTACTGGGGAGACAAGGAGAAAGTAACTAGAGGTACAGGCTTTCTTCAGAGACTCTCAAAGTGTCATCATCAAATTCGGTTCCCAACTTACCAACACCCCTAGTTAAATGACCTAAGCAAAGTTTACCTCAAACCCACTGTACTGAGTTTACCTCAGTTGTCACAATCCCTATGACACTCAATACCCAGTAGTGTTTTCTCAAGGCAGAGAACACAAATACTTTGTTAATGCATAAACACAGAAGAATACTTTCTTCAGATCAACCAAGTGACATAGATGAATCACTCATTGTATAGTGTTAGCTCCTTACAAACAAAACTGAGGTAATCATAAATGGGAAATAAAATATACAAAATGACTCACTAACCACCTTTTTTGCTGACTTTCACACTTGGGTTTCCCTAGGAATATGTTACACTTTCTAAACCGCAGTAGAAGGAGACACCCATTTATTTTACTTTAAATACGACTTACAGATATTTCAATTTGTTTTTCTTGGTCAATTTCAATGTGACTGTCTGTATAAATATGGAGCAAAATTGAACACAGAACTTAGATTGTCTGATTAATGTCAAATTTTGTAAAACTGTTAGTATTTAGTTTTTGACCTACAAAATGACAGTTTCATGTAGTTCCACCTATAAAATTCTGCTTTATGACTTAAACATACAGTTTCATAAAATCAGTCACCTGAAAATTTTTATATTTAATTCAATAGGCTTTGAATATTTATGCAATTGATTGATATTTCATTTTAAAAAACAGCAAGAGACAGATGGAAAATACATAAAAAGTAAGGAGGTTATACTCTCCTCTGAAGTGAAAGTAAACCCATATGATTCATTCAAGAAAGCATTGTCTTCTAAAATACAAGATGATACTTGCATTAAAAAACAAAAAGAATCCCCCCCTCCGACCCCGCAATGGTATAGGGATGACAGGCAGGAGGGAATAAAATAAAGTGTTGTGTACTGAACTGTCCCCTCTTAGGGACTAAATTTTAACTAAGTCCATAGCTTCATCCCCTCTTAACTCAATTACCACTGAAAAGGAACTACACAAAAACACACACACAAAAAATAGTCACTTGAAGTTAGTGACTTCAAGTCACTTCAAGCCTCAGCACCACACGGCCGCAAAAGTGAATTCCCCTTTTAAGTTCACAAGGCATCATCCTCCAGCTGGGTATCCAAATACACCTGACTAAAGGGCTCACCTGGACATACCTGTAGTTTGAGGATAAACAGATAAATAGAAGATTCATCAATCAGAAGAACAATAAAAACTATCCAGAAGAGACAAGGTCAGAAATGCAATTATTTCTCTGGCAAGACCATACAAATATTATTGATCAGGCTTCCCTAACTGCTTAGGTTTTGCTTGGAGGTGGTCGTGGCTGTTCACAAGTACTGTTGAGAGGACTTCTGGGTTCAGCACCTTGGCCTTTAAAAAAAGCAGAAGCAAGTTATTCTATTAGTGTGCACACCTAAAGATGTTTTCCACCCTGTGAAGTGCGTGTATCACTTTAGTCCTGTCCGACTCTTTGTGACCCTGTGGATTGTAGCCTGCCAGGATTTCTGTCCATGGGACTTTACAAGCAAGAATACTGGAATGGGTTGCCATGTCCTCCTCCAGGAGATCTTCCCGACCCAGGAATAAAATTCATATCTCTTACATCACCTGCATTGGCAGGAGAGTTCTTTACCACTAACATCTCCTGGGAAGCCCCTTCCATTCTGTAAAGTGCTTTGCAAAAATTGATGATCTATGTTATATAGTTCTCTGATTATAAATTTATTCCAGATTTCTACTGCAATACAGCTGACATTTGGTAGCACGATCAGTAGTTTGCAAGCATCCAGTTGTCCCATGGGGTCGCAAAGAGTCAGAAACGACTGAGCGACTAAACTGAACTGACTGAGTTGTCCCTTGCTGCTGCTGCTGCTGCTAAGTCGCTTCAGTCGTGTCCAACTCTGTGCGACCCCATCGACGGCAGCCCACCAGGCTCCCCCGTCCCTGGGATTCTCCAGGCAAGAACACTGGAGTGGGTTGCTATTTCCTTCTCCAATACACGAAAGTGAAAAGTGAAAGTGAAGTTGCTCAGTCATGTCCGACTCTTCACAACCCCATGGACTGCAGCCTACCAGGCTCCTCCGCCCATGGGATTTTCCAGGCAAGAGTACTGGAGTAGGTTGCCATTGCCTTCTCCAGAGTTGTCCCTTAGGGTTAGAAAAAAGAACCCTGAGGCTAGACCAAATCCTTTCAGCTAACCCATTAACACTCATCACTTTAAGGCTTTCTCTAGTTCATTTGTTTATTTTTCTTGTTTATTGTCTCTCTTCCTCTCCTAAAAGGTAAATTCCATGTGGCCCTGGTCTGTCTCATTCATTGATGGCTCTTTATTTCAAGTGGCCAAATAATATCAGACACTTAGGAGAGAATAAATATTGCTGAATTAACTGAGTAGCGAAAAGTATGTACTAACATAAGTAATACTATCTATCCACATGAAAACACTGAGTGATTTCCTGTTTGTACTTATTATTTTTTCCCTTCCTAATACTGTTTCCACAAATTTTACAAATTTTCAGACATTTGTCCCAATTTTAAGCTGGGTTATGGGTAACAGAAAAATATTTATAAACTACTTTGAATTTCTGCCATAAAGCATCCGACCCCATGGACTATACAGTACATGGCATTCTCCAGGCCAGAATACTGGAGTGGGTAGCCTTTCCCTTCTCCAGGGGATCTTTCCAACACAGGAATCAAACTGGAATCTCCTGCATTGCAGGCAGATTTTTTACCAACTGAGCCACAAGGGAAGCCCAAGAATACTGGAGTGGATAGGCTATCCCTTCTCTAGTAGATCTTTCCGACCTAGGAATCAAACTGGGATCTCCTGCATTGCAGGCAGATTCTTTACCAACTGAACTATGAGGGAAGCTCATATGTAAAAGAAAGAGGACCTATATCATTGACAGAATATGCCCTTTTGTTCATTCATGTATAAATCAAAATTTACTGGGTCTCCACAGGGTGATACACACTTTAACATAAATTATCTAATCCTTATTAGATCCTGGGCTTTCCTGGTAGCTCAACTGATAAAAAATCCTCCTGCCATGCAGGAGACCAGGTTCAATTTCTGGGTTGGGAAGATCCCCTGGAGAAGGGATAGGCTACCCACTCCAGTATTCTTGGGCTTCCCTGGTGGCTCATATGATAAAGAATCTGCCTGCAATATGGGAGACCTGGGTTCAATCCCTGGGTTGGGAAGATCCCCTGGAGGAGGGCATGGCAACTCATTCCAGTATTCTTGCCTGCAGAATCTCCATGGACAGAGGACTCTGGTGGGCTACAGTCCACAGGGTCGCAAAGAGTTGGACAGGACTGAGCGACTAAGAACACTAGATCCTGTAGTAGACAGTATTCTTCTATGTTTAGAGATTAGAAGCAAGACATACTGATTGAGCTAGGATTTGAACTTACTCTAATTCAGTATTTTGTCAAAACTTTGTTTTCTTGTTTCTACTTTTCCATCCCAACAGACATATTAATGCTATGTTATTTTTCCATCTGCAGAGGGAACATTACTCATGGCAATGGGAAAGACTCATTCATAGAGAGATCTACTCTTTCACTTTCATGGCATCCAGGGCTTTACCCCATTCATCTTGGGACAGCTCTGCTCATCCTGGAAGAAGGTGCACCCACCACGCTGGCTTTGCATCCTCAACAGATGCTTGGCTTTTCCTTGATTAGCTCGAGGAAGAAAATGCCTGCACTCTCCAGAACCACATATTTACAGTGAAAGTAGATGCCCAGAGAGAGGTAGGTGCAGGAGGCCTGCAGATGCTGGTTGATCAGGCAGTGCACCTCAGTGGAATAATTCTGACAAGTCTGGGAGCTTATGGTTGGTTGGCAAAAAGAGCTAACCACAAACAACATTGTTGCTTGGTCCCTAAAGCAGGTAATGGTCAAGGTGATATGGAATTTGTGGCCAGAGAGGATATTGGAGGGCAGAGGGAGGCTGGAAGAAGGGAAGACCCCATCTGTTCCAACCAAACACTGTTGAGGCAAGAGCCAGATCCACAGGGCAGGACCACTGGAAGCGTGCCTCCAGAGCTTTAGCAGATTTTAAAACATGTCACCAGGCCAGTCCATCTTAAGTGAGAAATCAATTTTTGAAGAACTCCTTTTTCTGGAAATAAAAACAGTTTGGAATTTAGAAATAAAATCTTCCCAGGAATAGAGCAAGATTTAGCACATTTCATATACATCCATTGAAAAGGGAAATTAAGGAGAAAAAGATTATGAGTTTTCATAAAGATTTTCATGATTTCAAACTTCTTTTTATATTCTATAAGTTATCATTGGTCATGGTTTCAAATCTACCATTATCTAAGTCAAAATGAACAGCTTTGTTGAGATCTAGTTCATGTATTCTGGAACTCACTCGTGTAAAATGTACAATTCAATCATTTGAATATAGTCACACTATTACACACCCACCACTACAATCATTTTTAGGATATTTTCATCACCCCCAAGAGTCTCATACCTATTAGCAGTCGCTCTCCATTTTCCTTCAAGTCCCTCAGCCCTAGGCAATCACTAATCTAATTTAAATCCCTATCAGACCTTTTTAATGGAACTATTTCAAAAGTTAAATCAATGAATGGATTTAAATTACACAACTAAAGTATATACAAGTTTTATAAGTAAGATTTTAATCATTTATTGAATACTCATAAATGAAAGTATCAAAGATGTTTAAGAAATAAATGTGATCAGCACATATATATGTATCATATTCCATAGTGCTGAGACTATAAAAGAGAGTGACATGCTGTCTATTCACAATTAATTTGAGGAAATGGATAATGAGGGAGCACAGGTGAAGTATTAGACAAGAACTCCAGGTCGTGAATTCTATGGGCATCAGAGGAGGAGGGTATCTTTGGTGACTGAGAAAAGCAAGGAAGAAAAAATCACCAGGCCATATAGCATGGGCAGAACTGAGATTAACAAAGAGAACTGGAACAGAAATTTAAATTTTCAGCTACAGGTGAAGCCTATGGCTTTCTTTATAATGCAAAAATTCCCAAAGAAGTCACCCCAAACACACTGAGTTATCATTTTCAAATATATCTTAATGAGTATTAAATGGATCCACCCTCCATGCATTTTGAGCAATCCATTCTTTAAAGTAAAAGATATGTGAACATCTTGGTTTTTTTCTCATTATAAAATGTCTAATTTCCTGTAAGAATCAGGTTGTTATTTCTGAGATCAAGAAAAATAAATATGGAAAAACTGCAGAAAGAAACAAAAAAGACAATTCTAATATTGCAGAGAGAACTGGGTTCTTTAGGAATAGTAAGTTATATGCAGAGTACATCATGAGAAATGCTGGGCTGGAAGAAGCACAAGCTGCAATCAAGATTGCCGGGAGAAATATCAATAACCTCAGATATGCAGATGACACCACCCTTATGGCAGAAAGGGAAGAGGAACTAAAAAGCCTCTTGAAAGTGAAAGTGGAGAATGAAAAAGTTGGCTTAAAGCTCAACATTCAGAAAACGAAGATCATGGCATCTGGTCCCATCACTTCATGGGAAATAGATGGGGAAACAGTAGGAACAGTGTCAGACTTTATTTTTTGGGCTTCAAGATCACTGCAGATGGTGGCTGCAGTCATGAAATTAAAAGACGCTTACTCCTTGGAAGGACAGTTATGACCAACCTAGATAGCATATTCAAAAGCAGAGACTTTACTTTGCCAACAAAGGTCCGTCTAGTCAAGGCTATGGTTTTTCCAGTGGTCATGTATGGATGTGAGAGTTGGACTGTGAAGAAAGCTGAGCCCCGAAGAATTGATGCTTTTCAACTGTGGTGTTGGAGAAGACTCTTGAGAGTCCCTTGGACTGCAAGGAGATCCAACCAGTCCATTCTAAAGGAGATCAGTCCTGGGTGTTCTTTGGAAGGAATGATGCTAAAGCTGAAACTCCAGTACTTTGGCCACCTCGTGTGAAGAGTTGATTCATTGGAAAAGACTCTGATGCTGGGAGGAATTGGGGGCAGGAGGAAAAGGGGACGACAGAGGATGAGATGGCTGGATGGCATCACCAACTCGATGGACATGAGTTTGAGTGAACTCCAGGAGTTGGTGATGGACAGGGAGGCCTGACGTGCTGCGATTCATGGGGTCACAAAGAGTCAGACACGACTGAGCTACTGAACTGAACTGAATTGTGTTAAGATTGTGAGATTTACACTTGTTAAACTTAAACTTCATGCTAATCTGTCTTTGCTAGATTAGTGTCTTCAAGGGGGTCCACTAAACACACTCTCTTTCCTGCCTAGATTCTGAATCAACTGGACAGTAAGGCAGGGAATAAGGTTGATAAAAACCATAATATGACCTTTATTACTGAGAGCTGGGTTGGAAGATATAGTGTATATGTGCAGGCAAAGGTGATACTGAGCTCTAGAATTAAAACCCCCAGATGGGCAGGAAGAGCCTGTGCTCCCCAAAAGGGCATTTCCACCCCATTGTGTCTCAGCGGGCTTTAGTATTTTGAGTAACTGGGAAATTAAAACCAAGACTTTGACTTCTCTGATATGAAGAAGCTAAGTCCTGCTCTCTGCCTACAGTTCAGTCAATAGGAATAGAGTGCAGCTGAGTGAAGCCTGCCCGGTTCTTTCTTCCACTGTAACAGGTATTTTGATCTGTCTGCCCATGGGCAGTGATTCCAGTGTCAAACTTGAGCACACATCAGAATCACTTGTTAAAACACAGATTGTTGGGTTCCATGCACAGCACTGGGCTTTCCAGGTGGCTGCTAGTAGTAAAGAATCTGCCTGCCAATGCAGGAGATCTAAGAGACACAGATTCCATCCCTGGGTGGGGAAGATCCCCTGGAGGAGGGCTTGGCAGCCCACTCCAGTCTTCTTGCCTGGAGAATCCCATGGACAGAGGAGCCTAATGGGCTATGATCCATGGGGTTGCAAAGAGTTGGACACGACTGAAGCGATTTAGTACAGGCACGCTTAAACAGCATTATTGATTTGCATTTCAGATGACTGCCCAGGTGATGCTGATGCTGCTGGTTGGTTGGGGAGGGGAGAAGGCTGCCCTGCACTTTGAGAACCACTGGCACAGAAAGTGGTAAACAGCATTCCAATTCAATCACGGTTGGGCACAGGGGCTGGCACGTTTGTTGTATTGAATATTGTTGATTGAATATTAATATGTTGCTTGATTCCATGCCAACTAACATGTGAAAATAACTTTTGAAAAAATTTTTGTAAGTTGAATTTCCACTTTTTTTTTTTTTTTTTTTCAACAGAGGATTTGGTATATCCATTGCACAAATGATGGAAAAACTGAGAATTCAGGGATTAGCAACCACAAGAAGCCATTACACTTTTTTTTTTTCAGTGTCTCTTTTGCTGTCTCGTACACCGGGTTATTGTTACCATCTTTCTAAATTCCATATATATGCGTTAGTATACTGTATTGATGTTTTTCCTTCTGGCTTACTTCACTCTGTATAATAGGCTCCAGTTTCATCCACCTCATTAGAACTGATTCAAATGTATTCTTTTTAATGGCTGAGTAATACTCCATTGTGTATATGTACCACAGCTTTCTTATCCATTCATCTGCTGATGGACATCTAGGTTGCTTCCATGTCCTGGCTATTATAAACAGTGCTGCGATGAACATTGGGGTACACATGTCTCTTTCCCTTCTGGTTTCCTCAGTGTGTATGCCTAGCTGGATCATAAGGCAGTTCTATTTCCAGTTTTTTAAGGAATCTCCACACTGTTCTCCATAGTGGCTGTACTAGTTTGCATTCCCACCAACAGTGTAAGAGTGTTCCCTTTTCTCCACACCCTCTCCAGCATTTATTATTTGTAGACTTTTGGATCGCAGCCATTCTGACTGGTGTGAAATGGTACCTCATAGTGGTTTTGATTTGCATTTCTCTGATAATGATCCACTCATTTTTAAAACTAAACTTCATATTGTCTTCATTTGAAGTTCTTAATTCTGATTCACCATTTTCCAGGGAAGACTGGATGTGAATTAGGAAAGACTTGAAGCTATGATGCTGCAAACATGCCTATTTTTGTACAATTTCCTTCTGAAAGTACCAGAAATTCTCCCCAAAAGGGCATTTCCATCCCACTGTGTCTCAGGGGGATTTAGTAGTTTGAGTAACTGGGAAATTAAAACCAAGAGTTTGACTTTTCTGATATGACTGTAAACATGAGAAGGCTTACTTATCTTTTCTTATCAGGCAATTCCTTCTATTAATATGTAGGCTCACTCATGCTATAGATAAATCTTTCACTTAACGTTTCTAAATTACATTCAGATTTTTCAACAATTCAGAGAAAACGTTCATTCTCTGTCTTGCAATGAATTTGAACAAAAAATTAATTTTAGATCATATTAAATTAAAGGTGATCTAGCTAACAATACTGCACATATTTCAGATCCTAAATAAAAGAAACCAGAACTTTTACAGGAGAAAATGGTTATAACTGCAACATGAATCCAGAACCCAGAAATTATACCATAACTGAACAGGATTTTATAGAATTATAGAAGCTCACTTGAAAGAATTCTTAAAAGAACTTTGTGTAGAGTCGGTATAAATTGAATTCTATGAGCCACTCCTTGACTGCCCCCTACTGGCTAAATTTCAGCGTGCTGATGAGAGTATACTATTTAGTCTTCAGATTTTACAGAAAACATTTGCACTGAGTTTTGTATAGGTTTTTGGATTTTATAGAAGGCTTGTGTGATCCGGATTTCCTGTATTTCTGTAGAACCAAAAGAGATTTACTTAGCCAACATTTAATCCTTGATGATACATATCTTGACATTTCATTTGTACTAGTCGACTTGTCTACAGGGTTTTCAATAATGATAATGATAAGGGGGGTTCAATAATGATAATGATAGCAGGTCAAGAAGCAGGTCAAGAAGAAACAGAACAGGACATAGAACAACAGACTGGATCCAAATAGGAAAACGATTACATCAAGGCTCTATATTGTCATCCTGCTTATTTAACTTGTATGTAGAGTACATCATGCAAAATGCCAGGCTGGATGACGCACAAGCTGGAATCAAGATTGCTAGGAGAAATATCAATGACCTCAGATAGAAGATGACACCACCCTTATGGCAGAAAGTGAAGAACTAAAGAGCCTCTTGATGAAAGTGAAAGAGGAGAGTGAAAAGGTTGGCTTAAAACTCAACATTCAGAAAACTAAGATTATGGCATCTAGTCCCATCACTTCATGGCAAGTAGATGAGGAAACAGTGGAAATAGAGATTTTATTTTCTTGGGCTCCAAAATCACTGCAGATGGTGACTGTAGCCATGAAATTAAAAGACACTTGCTCCTTGGAAGAAAAGCTATGACAAACCTGAACAGCATATTAAAAAGCAGAGACATTACTTTGCCAACAAAGGTCCGTCTAGTCAAGGCTATGGTTTTTCCACTGGTCATGTATGGATGTGAGAGTTGGACTATGATGAAAACTGAGCGCCGAAGAATTGATGCTTTTGAACTGTGGTGTTGGAGAAGACTCTTGAGAGTCTCTAGGACTACAAGGAGATCCAATCAGTCCATCCTAAAGGCAATGAGTCCTGAATATTCATTGGAAGGAATGATCTTGAAGCTGAAACTCCAGTACTTTGGCCACCTGATGCAAAGATCTGACTCATTTGAAAAGACCCTGACGCTGGGAGAGATTGAGGGCAGGAGGAGAAGGGGAGGACAGAGGATGAGATGGTTGGATGGCATCACCGACTCAATGGACATGAGTTTGAGTAAGCTCTGGGAGTTAGTGATGGACAGGGAGGCTTGGTGTGCTGCAGTCCACAGGGTCGCAAAAGACTGAACAATTGAACTAAACTGAACTGAATGATAGCACTGCACTCAGGGATGTTCACAGACAAGAAATTCAGTGAGAAAGTCGTTCTTATGCTTTAAGAAATGGCATGATTTTCTGAATGCAGAGGCTGTCACAAGACTATAGAGCTAATTTTTGGTAACTAATGCTTTGCATATGATTTTATTATTTTAGCCCTCAGTTTATTTACACTTATCATCTAAATATGGACTAGTGAAAAAATGTATTGGAAACTAAGTTGCTTTTTACAGTTTAAAGGAATGGCAGTGAGATGATGTCTCTTTAAAGTTTGGGGGATGGCAGATGTGGGGGTTAAGTTTAGATAGTTAATATGGATTTAGTTTTTAAAGGTCTTAAGTGGAAAACCGTATTTCTGGTATCCTGAATTTCTTAGCCTGTGACCTGAGGGTAAACAGTTTAGGTATAGATAACGTTTTATAAGCCAAGCCCATTTGTCTCCCTTGTTCGCTTGTCACAAGAATTAAAACAGAAGGGCTGATTTAGCTTCCAAGAGAGGAAGTTGCTAGGACAAAGTTGCAACCCTACCCATTATGGGCAAGGTGTTTTTGCAGAATAAAAATCCAAGATTGTACAAACTGTACAAACTTTACAATTGCATTGTAAACTTGAGGGTCTAAGATCATGTAAGTTAACTTTATTTTCTCTGAATCTAAATAAATCTGAGCCACATCACACTGAATGTCCAGACTGCAGTTTTAGTCATTATTATTCTGGGGCTTCTCCCACCCTAGGTTCAGGTGAAGATCCCAGTAATCTTGTATACAGCAAAATAATGCGAACGGCACCTTCAGCTAATCCATGCTCTCAGCTTGCCCTGACTCAGCCAGCAACCACGTCCATGCGTGCTGCCGTCACCCAGCCACACTGTTGGGAGGAGATGCAGGTCTGCACTGCTCCCAGAACCGGCAACCTTCCTGCCCCCTAGTCTGGGAGAATCACTACTCTCAACACTTCCCAGTCACCTCTCTCCTGCCCTTTCTGGGTCACCCATCATAATCTCCTTAATGAGTTCAGGTTATCATTTCAGCCAGGGTAAAGGATTATCTCCCAATAATTTCTGCTGGAAGGCTTCCCAAAAGACCTCCCTGGAGTCAGAAGTGGAGGCAGGAAAAACAATGTAGTGAATAAGTAGATCCTTTCCGATTCTTCCACAGAAGTCAAGTTAAAAGTAGTATTGCAACATCAGTAAATTATTCTGAAAAATTAGGGAGGAAGGAATAAAATGATAAAGATACAAGGTTTAAGATTTAGAATAAAATTTGGATAAAGGGCATCATTTCTTTGGGTCTTTGTAATTCATTGTTTAGCTTATTTATTTATTTCTGCTGCCATCTGCTGGTGCACAAGGATTCATAGTACTCGGAACCAGTGGGAGAAAACTTATCCTTTAATTCATTGCAGGCTGAGCAGTTTGGTGAGGTTCAAGGATATAACTCTTCAGGGAATCATAATCATCAGATGTTAACAATAGAATGCTAGCAATGCTTTAAATATGAATCAAATTTTAGCATACTGGGGCAGAGGTCTATAGAAAGAGGAAAGAGATGAGGAAGTGGATATACAGAATGCCAGGGGTCAGTAGGTTGGAGTGAGAATGCTGCTAACAGTGGGAGATTTCATAAATGTTGTGGATGAAGTGCTTCATAGGGTCTTCTGAACTCCTGTAGTTACTCTTGAAGTTACAGAAGATAAAGTAATCGTAGGATATATCTGAACCACAAAAAATACATGTTCCACCGAAGGCTTGTTCATCTCCTGCCCATTTTCCTGCTTACCATCTAGAGTCGATGAAATTTTATCTTTTTAAAGAAAATCTGGACAACAGCAGGTGGTATAAAATCTCTCATATACCACCAGGACAAGTTAATGTATTCTGTGGTCTGAAAATTAAATTCCATGCTACATGTGATAATCTGAATATGCAAGGCCGCCTTGATGTCAATCAGTGTTTAGATTCAAATTAAAATACTAGAAGGTTTTCATACAAAATCAAAACAAAGAAACAAGGAATTCTTCAGAGAAGCATGTTGTATATGTCCTTGACCATTTATGGGTCAAAACCCAGACTATAAAAAGATTTCTTACGATCCTGGATTCAGCAAGGGCTAAAATATCTGCTGACAGAACGGTATTATGGGAGGCCAAGTGCCCATGAGTGTCATCAGTGGTGCTTTTGAGAGATTTCAATTCCACAAAAGGAATCAGCTGCTGCTGCTGTTGTGTAACAGGTTAGCCAACTGTCTCCACATCACAAATGGAGAGGTTTCTGAGAGCATGATGGAGTTGTGCATCTAGAGTTGCACAACTTCATAAACTCGTTCAACATTGCTACCTGAGTGAGTTAAGTGGGGGTATTTAGAGAATATAGCCAATGAACTCTGGATTAGTCAATGTTTTTGCTCACAAATGACTCCCAACTTGGACTAACTTAAAATAAGAATTTGTTGGTTAACAGAATTCAGCTGAAGTTTATGTAGATAAATCATAGGAAGATCAGAGATCTGGCTGGGACTTGCTGCTGCTAAGTCACTTCAGTCATGTCCGACTCTGTGCAACCCCATAGATGGCAGCCCACCAGGCTCCCCTGTCCCTGGGATTCTCCAGGCAAGAACAGTGGAGTAGGCTGCCATTTCCTTCTCCAATGCATGAAAGTGAAAAGTGAAAGTGAAGTCTCTCAGTCATGTCTGACCCTCAGTGACCACATGGACTGCAGCCTTCCAGGCTCCTCCATCCATTGGATTTTCCAGGCAAGAGTACTGGAGTGGGGTGCCATTGCTTTCTCCAGCTGGGACTTAGCAACAGCTAAAATAATGGTCTTCCCAAGGTGCTTTCTGGCTTCCCTGGTGGCTCACTGATAAAGAATCCACCTGCAGTGCAGGAGACGCAGGTTTGATCCCTGGGTGGGGAAGATCCTTTGGAGAAGAAAATGGAAATCCACTCCAGTATTCCTGCCTGGGAAAGCCCATGGACAGAGGAGCCTGGCAGCTATAGTCCATGGGGTCACAAAGAGTTGGACATGATGAGCAACTAAACATCAACAACAGCCGGGTGCTTTCAGCATTCATCAGCTGCGCTTCCCGATTCATAACAGCTTCATCTCTAGTGTAGATCTTTCCCCACAAAAGGCATATGTCCTCTAACAGCTTCCTAGATTCCCATGACCACCATGCCTGCCACTTAAAACTCTTAGGAAAGACTATTGCCTGGCTTGAATCAGGAGCCCATTGATGAATGAACCAGCTGAGGGCACAGGTAACATGGAGTAACAGTTAAATCCTGATTGCACAGATGTGTTTCTGATATGCACTCTGGAATCTTGGATAATCTACTCAACTTCTCTGTGTGTCAGTTTTCTCATCTGTCAAGTGGGGATATAATAATAACTCATTTAGAAGTTTGTACTGATAATTAAAAGGGACCTTACTGTGGGAATTTTAAAAAGCAATAAAGGGTTGAAAACTATGTCTGACACAAAATAAGCACCATTTAAGTGATTGTTTTCCCTCTAAAACAGCAATTCTCAATCTTCATCATACATTAGAATCATTAGGAAACTTTAAAATATTCTTGACAACTTTGTCTCAACCCCAGATAATTGATTTGGGAGTATGGCCCAGCATCGTGATTTTTAATATCAGAAAATTCTGTGTGCATCCAGGATCAAGTACTTCTGCAGTACGTTATAAGCTCCATAGATGGATGGACTTTCTATCCACAATTAAATCTTCAGTGCTTAAAAACCATACCTGGCACACGAAAGACACTCAAAAGTATTTGTTGAATAAAATAATGAAGCAACTATAGAAACTGATACATCTAGTTGAATTAAGGCCAGTGTGTGTGTGTGCATGTGCGCATGCATGCACAGATGCAAGTGTGTGCTCATGCATATACACACACACACACACACACTACAGTTAGAAAGACTACTAGGCCTGCTAAAGATTGCAATATTCTGTACAACACAACTGCAAATCTAAATGCTATTCAAAATATGCAGGCAAATATCACTTCCCTCATGTTTTCAAAATAGGCACAAATGTGTGCATAAATGCTATACAGCAGGGGTCCTCGACCCCCGGGATCTAATGCCTGATGATCTGGGCTGGAGCTGATGTAATAATAACAGAAATAAGGTGTTCAATAAATGTAATGTGCTTGAATCATCCCTAAACCACCCCCTTGTCCGGTCTGTGGAAAAATTGCCTTCCATGAAACCAGTCCTTGGTGTCAAAAAGGTTGGGGACCACCGCACAGCATGTCTTCCGTTTCAAACCTTTCAGTGACTTGCAATTGCATTTTTAAAAAGTTACAGGCAATTCTCATTAGTTATCACGGATAGGTTCTACAGAGTCACCAGGAACAGTGAGTTAGTGAATATGGAACCATTCCTCCTAGGCAATAAACAGGCTTGGTTCTTACAAGCCTGTAGTCACATTTTCATTAACTGGCCACTACATTAACTTTGTTGTATGTGGGATTCTGTTTAAAATTTTTTTTCTTTCATATGTATGTATGTGTATATATACATATATTTTCATTGACATTAAATTCACCATGAACAGCACTATAACTGTAACTGAACAAAGCTCATTTAACATTGACACATGTATTTTCTCTGCAACTCATGTCATAGCTTTCTTACCCATAGGAATACTAGATAGCACTTTAGCACTATTCTTGGAACCATTTTAAGCAGTGAAATCACCTACAGAAAAGCACAAAAATGTGGAAAAAATGATACTAAATGTCCTGTGAAAAGAATCACAGTCTGAGAGCTGAAGCAAGAAGATAGGGCGTTTGGTTCAGCCTCAACTGGGAACATACACATCAAATAACCCAAGTTTTTTGTGCCCCCCACCCCGTGCATATCCCATTATGACTGAAAAAGTACTGTGTGTATAAAAATTGATTTTGAGGGTGACAGGTTTCAGTTAGCAGGCAAATTCACAAATACAGAACCCATAAATAATGAGGATTAACTGTATTCAACATGATAAAGTCTAAAATCCTTAACCTGGAATTCATATCTCTCCATGAGCTGACTCTGTTTTGTTTTTCTAGCTTTAATTCCAGTTCTCCCCAGTGCTCCTCTCCTTGCTGTCCACCCCCTGTCAAGCTGAAATACCATTCCCCCCTACCCTGCATGGCCAGCCCTGCATTCTTCACTCCCCTGTTTCTATTGACTTTAGTCAAGATTTACCAGAAGCATGAATGTTCTCAGAAACTGCAAGGGGCAGAAAAGAAAGGTTATTCTCAATATACATGCATATGTTGGGATATTATCAACCCCAAACCTTTTTATATTAATTAGCTGCATTAAAAGCACCTTACTCTGATGAATTCAATGACAAACCAAATTGAAGGAGTCTGTGTGGGTAGAGACAGTAGAGAGAGTATTATTACATGACAAAGTGACTAGACAGCATCAAGTGCTGTGACCAGGCCAAATTTGATACAATAAATTTACCATGGCTTTGAAAGTTCATCATCAAATATTTCTCCATGTCCCACGAGACAAGGTCATGGTTGAAAATAACAATTTTGAGTTATTCCTTTTCTCTATGAAATAAACTGTGGGCTAGAGGTACATAGAAATTGCATGATAAAATTCAATTCCAAGGATTGATTTTAAAAAGCAAAACATGCAGAGAAGTCTGCCTTAAATGAAAACATTATTGTTCTGATGACTTGATTATGCTTCACATAACTTGGCCATACACATTTGAGATAAATATTACCTATATGAGGTGTGTATATATATATATATACATATATATATGCGTGTGTGTATGTGTGTGTGTGTGTAAGTATATATATGGGTGTATGTACATATAAAGGTATTTATTTTTTTGTATATTTAAGACTAGTTATAACTCCCATTTGTGTGAATCATTTTACAAGTTGAAGAAAACCAAAAGTTAGGATGAAGGACCTGTAGTCCAGATGTGTGTGTCTTTACAGTTTCAGGATGAAGTACAAACAGTGAGTCTGGCTTTTACTTTCTTCAGTAAGCTATTTGGACATAACATGTGTGCTTTACTCATTAAGTCCTTATTGTCCTTAGCTTCTATTTTGGAATCTGCTGCCAGGAAATGGATTTCTAATTACCTTTGTGACCAATAAAGAAAGGTTTAGAAAACCAGATGTTAAGCTAGGAACTAGTTTCAGCACAAACAGCATGTATTTAAAGGTGAATTTTTCAAGTTTTCCACCTAGTCAATGTTGAAATGAAGTCATTCAAATTTGTCTTCAACAAGTGTGCACTTTATGTGCCTTGGTTGGTGAGGAAAGCAGTCAACCCTACACTGAGATGACATAGCGGTTTTCCTGTATACCAAACATCCTTGACTGTCCCCAAATAAATATTTCATAGCCTGCCTTTATCCTATATTCTTCTTAATTTAGTTCCTAAAATCAGGAAACAAAATAGGGATAATGCCATGAGAGCATGTCTAGCAACATGCTCTTATGGCATCTAAATCAATTCATTCTCCTAGTCTAGATCTTAAGGACAGTCTTAAGATCAAAGATTCATACATGGTAGGAGCTTGATCTGACTCCTTTTTAGCAGGACTGAACAAAAGAGATAACAAAACAGGAATCTTGAGGGTAGAGGCCAGGGTGCATCTCCACTCTTGTTCATGATGTAGATTTGGGGTTACCCAATCTCTCGGTATTTGAGGAATACATTCATAAATTCTCATTAGACTAACAGTCAAGTACTTTGCTGTAGTCATTGGCTTCATTATCCAATGGAACAGTCTAAAAGCAAGGAACTCTTCACTGAGTTCACTGAGTTCACTGAGTTCACTGAGTTCACTGAGAGGAAAGATCAGGAGCTACATCCCAACCATTATCTAACCAACTGCCTTCTGTTGACATTTCATCTCTGCATTCAGGTATACTTTGACTATCCTAAGTGATTAAAAGAGAGCAAACAGGAGACCCAGAATTATATGCCATGCTGGGTACAAGTCCTGGAATGAGTTAAATGCTTATAAAAAAAAGAATAAACCAAGAAATAGAAATTTTAAAATATTATAAAATACAGACATGACTCCTGAGTCATAAAACCAAAAATTAGTTTCTTGAAAAATAGAAAATATATAACGGATGGGCAAATATAATTAAGAAAAAAAGAGAAAGAAAAGAATTCACCACAGAAAACATTAGGAATAAGAAAGAAGACATAATTATACATATAAATGAAAAATTTAGGAATCATATTGCAGTCATCAGTAAATCCTTCTTGAGTAATTTCTTTATGCCAAGACCTAGTCTATACACTAGGGATAGAAGAGAAAATATGACTGAGCCCCTTGCTCTTGGATCCTACAGTCAAGATAGAGGAGTCAGACAAACTCAGAGAAATAGTGAATTGATGTTAGCCAGTGATGAGTACATGTAGATGATAAAACAAACTAATGTCTATGGCTGCTTTAGTTAGAGTGGGCAGTGAAGGCCTTTCTGAAGACGTGACATTTGAATTTAAACCTGAATAATAGTGATAGTCACACAGACAACAGCCTGTCAAAAGAACCTTCTGAGAAAAAGAAAGAGTAGTATCTAGTATCTGGATGACTTCCCCAGTGAGGACTTCACATTCTAGGAGTGCAGCCTCTGTGGTCCTGACAAGTTCAAGAAAAGACATGGAAGGAAGATGAATCATCCTGTGTTTATTCTTAAAATTTCAGATAATAAATTTAACATATCCAGAAAACAAATTATTGTTCACATTTTCCTGCATACTCTGGATAAAGTTGTATATGCCATCATCAAGAAAGCAAAGTAATGTTTGGGTGACTCCCTGGAAGCCAGTGTCCACAGGATAATGCAACCTCACGAGTAATGACACAACCAGCATTAAGCACACGGCATCAGGGAACTGCAAAGGCAAACTGATCAATATTGTGTCCACACAAACACGTTCCAAAGAGCTATGGTATTGTGACTAATGACAGTCTTGCTGCCTTTGTCTCATGGGGGAGACATGAAATTATTTGGAAACAGCACATTTGAGAAGAAAGAACACAAAAAAGATGATTCCTGGACCTTAAGAGAAAGAGGTGGGGTGTGGACACTATGAAGAATCTTCCCTTGCCCTGATTGGAAAATAAACAAATATATAAGTATGTCCTCTCTATCCATATTCATTGATAAATCATTCTACTTTATATGGGTCCTTATATGAATGTTGTAGTATTTTTTTTTTTTAACTAAATTGTTGAACAGGGGCCCTACAAAAATATTTTTGTTTTCTCAGGATCCTGCACACTGTAGGGGCAGTCCTTAATTTGATTGTTTTTTCTTTTAAAAACAAATGAAGAGGGTCTCCACCTTTCTCTTCCACCTAAGGAAATATCATTTGTCCTCTACCTCCACCCCAGCGTGGCTTCCCTTGTGGTTCAGCTGGTAAAGAATCTGCCTGCAATGGGGGAGACCTAGGTTTGATCCCTGGGTCGGGAAGATCCCCTGGAGAAGGGAAAGGCTACCCAATCCAGTGTTCTGGCCTGGAGAATTCCATGGGCGGTATGTCCCGGAGGTCACAAAGATTCGGAAACCACTGAGTGACTTTCACTTTCACTTTCCTCCCCAGCTTAGCAGCACCAGAGTGATAGCACACCAAGAGGAAAGGAGAATGGAGAAAGGAAGGTAACAGACCAGATACTCACTCTTACAGCCCTGGATCCATGGATCTAACCTGAGACAGAGTGACTGAAAAGTTATGGAATTTAACTTGGATGGATTTAAAAGAGGTTGCTACCTTGAAGAAGAAAATTCGAGCAATTACTCGAAAATTAAATCATATAATTATACCTCTATTCTAGCATCTGCAGCCTCAGTGGGGATTCCTTGAAATTGCAGGTTTCTTTCTTTTGTATTCCATACACTAAATACCTAATTAAGTGAATAGCCAACATCAATTTGGATGACTTACCCAGATTAAATATAGAGTTTGTTTTGGACCTCTAGAGATAATTTACTTTTATTCCCCACAAAAATATTTTAAATAAACCAGATGTGTAGTTAGATGGACCCATGAGAGCTAAAACACCTGTTGGGCAGACTAAAACTCTAAAGTACAACTGAAATCTTAAGGTAATTATGAAATACACAATTAGGGTAATCTTTACTATGATTTATCTTTGTATTCCTCATTATACTCAGCATAATTAAGGAAATGCTGGAGACTATTGGGCTTGATGGCTTATAAACATGAATATTTAAAAACGTTTGATATCAATATTCCTCATAACTTATGACATCATTCTTTTAACATGTAGATTGCTGATAATTCAGAATAAAATGTCCATTACAGTAGACCTAAGTATTTCAGATCTGGAAATATTTCTTCCATTCCATTGTGTCTACAAGTACACTTCCAAGAAATGCTTCAGAAAAGCCACTAAAGTAAAAGTAGTTTTTTTTTTCCCTAGGAAAGTGTCAAAATTTTGACTGTGAGATGTATACCACCATACCTAAGATATGATGATTTTATTATTCAAATCTAGGGTTGAGGCGCATATGTGCTAATTCACATGCTAAGTCACTTCAGTCGTGTCAGACTCTTTGTGACCCCATGGACTGTAGCCCACCAGGCTCCTCTGTCCATGGGATTCTCCAGGCAAGAATATGAAGTGGGTAGCCATTCCCTTCCCAACCCGGGGATTGAACTCTCATCTCCTACATCTCCTGCATTGGTGGCTGGATTTTTTACCACTAGTGCCACCTGGGAAGCATGTCTAACTAAAAGCAGACTGAAAGTGAAAGTGAAAGTCACTCAGTCCTGTCTGACTCATTGCAACCCCATGGACTGTACAGTTCATGGAATTCTCCAGGCCAGAATACTGGAGTGGGTGGCCTTTCCTTTCTCCAGGGGATCTTCCCAACCCAGGGATCAAACCCAGGTCTCCCTCATTGCAGATGGATTCTTTACCAGCTGAGCCACCAGGGAAGCCCAAGAATACTGGAGTGGGTAGCCTATCCCTTCTCCAGGGGATCTTCCTGACCCAGGAATGGAACCGGGGTCTCCTGCATTGCAGGCAGATTCTTTATGAACTGAGCTATGAGGGAAGCCTAAAAGCAGACTATACATGCTAAATACCTGTACTATTATCTGTATGTCTATATTAGTTATTTAGCTACTCTTATTTGTCATAATGCATTATATCATCTCTACATTGTCTAAGAAATCTGTAAGATCTCTGATGCCTAACTCAACTCCTCTTTCTATTTATCAATGTATGTAAGGAAATAAGCTGATTAATCCCTGGTTTGATTTGACACAATTAACTTGAGCCCAGCCCTGTGCAGGTGTGGTGATTAAGACAGCATCATAGCTCTTTCCTTCTAAGAGAGAAACATGGGACAAGCAAGTATTTACAACAGGCCTTGTAAGCCTAGCAACTAGAATATGTACTTAGAATTGCCACTGCCAGGGTCAAGTCCCAGCAGTCTATAAACAACAAACTTTGTAAGAAACAATGTGTAATGACAGAAGCTTCTAGAATTGTTGTAGGGATGAAGTAAACTGCAGTTACAAAAGAGCCTGCTACATGGTAAGATTCAGTATATGTCCGCTGTTGTTATGAACAGGCGTGATCCCTACCATGAGAGAAGAAACGTAGGTGCAATGTAACTCCATCATCAACTGACATGAAGTATGAAAAGACAAATTCAACTTTAAAAAAATTCTGTAGTCAAAACTGAGTGTGTCTACACTATTTTTGCTCATCTAAACCACTGGTCATATCTCATTCATTTAGTAAGTACTCACTGACGTTCTGCCAAGTGACCAGCCTGTGCTAGACTGGGCGTGCAGGGTGAGAACAGGTCCTGCATTCATAGCTTGTGGTCCATCTTGGAGAATAACTAGAGGTGACTCACTGCCCAGCAGACTCAGCAGGCACTTGACCATAAGTGGTAAATCTGAGGAGAACTCAGAAACTTCAAGAATAAATGAACTTTTTTTTTTTTTCAGGATGTGTGAATCTCCCTAAATTCACATGTCACTTAGAACTGGTCAGATTGCTTACCTTGAAATTCAGCCTTTCACCTCATTTCTGCCACTTTCTTGCCACTTAAGAGCTCATATTTAATTTTTATAAGACTTTAAATCTTGAAAGCTAGGTACCATAGAAAGACAATTTAGAATCCGTAATTCTTGTGCAAAATGTGTCATAATTAGCTTACTTACCATCTTACAGACCTAATGCCTTTTTAAGGTGGCCAAGTTCTGACTTCTTGTTCGGTAAAGATTGGTATAAACTATGGAATAAAGATAGAGACAATGTAATGTAGCTGCAACAGTCCTGGTCTTAGATTTTGAAGGCCTTGTTCTTCCACTCATTTAAGCAGTATTTTTATTAAATATTTATGCTATTTCAGCCTTTTCTGTATCTCTTTGCCTTTCTGGGAATATCACCTTTATCCTCTGTTAGGAAATGGAGATCACCTGACTCCATCCCCAACTACAATGTGGCCATGATCTCAGGTCAGCCATATGAGCCTCTCCATGTCAACAGCCCCAGTGATTGGTCCAGGACGTGATGCAAAATGCTTGCATGAGAGTTAGTACTGTGCTCTGCAGGGAGCTGTTGGCCAGGAGGTACTTTCTTTTCCCTTGAGTTGTCAATTGGTTACATGTATGCTTGAAGCTGTCAGCAGCCATAGCCCACCTAGAGAGTACTTGATGACAAGCAAGAGGAAAACAGGCAACAAGGTAGAACGTGACTATAAAGAAAAGAGAGAAAATCTGAGTGCTGATGACTTTTTATGGAGGGGATATTCAGGAGTGCAGAAATGTACTTTACTTTCCATACATGTTTGCAGTTGCTGTCTTAATGTTTTATTTCACTTGGAGGCAAAACAATGAATCTGAGACAACTCAGTGTATCAGTCAACTCAGAGCCTGTCCTCTCCCCTTCCCTTGAGGCTGATTCAGAGGACAACAGCATCTGTGGTTCCATCAGTTACCGAATCTCCCTATGGCTGGCAACTTCTGAGAAGCCCATGGCTCCATCCTGCTTTCTGTCTACTCAGATCTCTCTTTAACCTTGTCTAGACCATGTAGTCCCTCCAGATTGGCCAGCTGCCTCTTGACAACCCTGAAGACCTCTGGAAAAACTGTATATTTCTGACCAGATATGCTGAACAACCTTTCTCACCCTGCTAGTTATACACAATAGTGTCCCAAAGTGCCTCCTGGGGTGTAGATGGATATAATGTCACCAGTGGGCTTCCCTCATGGCTCAGATGGTAAAGAATCTGCCTACAATGCAGAAAACCCAGGTTCAATCCCTGGGTCAGGAATATCCTCAGAAAAGGGAATGGCTACCCACTCCAGTATTCTTGCCTGGAGAATTCCATAGACGAAGGAACTTGGAGAGCTACAGTCCATGGGGTCCCACGACTGAGCGACTAATGCATTCATTTTCACAATGTCGGGGTATCCTTTCTTCTTCAGCCCCAAATGTGGACTTTTCTAACATCTCTCACCAGCGGACATGCTGAAGGTCAGAACACAGCCACTGTCCTTGGTATTTCATGTGCATCTATGCTTGCTTGTCTCCTCTCTACTTGCCTCTCTGTCCTGAAAAATGGGATAAGAAAATGAACTTTTACATTGTGGTATGTTCTTCCCAGATCTGTTCTTTTACATAAGCTTTGTCTTTTGAAACAAACAAACAAAATCTAAAGACAGCATCTCTGGCGAGAGTTTCTATGTTTGAAACCTAAAAATCTAGTCTTCTGAACACTCCATCTCCTGAGACAGTGAGTCTGGACTCCCTCCATTCAGCCTGAAATCAGGGAAAAGAAGGAAATTGCTAATAAAGAAAAGCACAAGCTGTTATCTGAGATTTGCTTTAAATTAGTCTAGCAAAGGGTATTAAGATGGGAGGAGTGAGAAAGTATAGGTGAAACAAGATTAGCCATAACTTGATCGTTATTGAAGTTAGGTGATAGCCCACAAGGGTTCAACATACTATTCTTTCCACCATCACACTACTATTTTCTCTATATGTTCATTGTTGGAACACTTTTTGAAAATAAAGTTTGCAATAAAATTGTTCTTAAAATAAAATGAAAAATCAGTTAATATCAAGATATCCCTCCATTATGCAATGGTGTTCAGCATTTGTTGTCATTGTTCAGTCCCTAGGTCATGTCCAATCCTTTGCAACCCCATGGACTGTAGCTTGCCAGGCTCCTCTGTCCATGGGATTCTCCAGGCAAGAATACTGGAGTGGGTTGTCTTTCCCTTCTCCAGGGGAACCTTCCCAACCCAGGGATCAAACCTGGGTCTCCCACATTGCAGGCAGATTCTTTATCATCTGAGCCACGAGGGAAGCCTATAAAAGGAAAAATTAGTTAATATCAAGATATCCCTACATCATGCAATGATTTTCAGGGTTTACTGTTGCTTTTCAGTCTCCACATCATATCTGATCCTTTGCAACCACATGGACTGCAGCACACCAGTCTTCCCTGTCCTCCACTATCTCCCAGTGTTGGCTCAAACTCATGTCCATTGAGCTGATGATGCTATCCAACCATCTTATCCTCTGTCACTTGATTCTCCTTCTGCCCTCAATCTTTCCCAGCATCAGGGTCTTTTCCAATGATGAGTCAGTTCTTTGCATCGGGTGGCCAAAGTATTGGAATTTCAGCTTCAGCATCAATCCTTCCAATGAATATTTGGCGTTGATTTCCTTCAGGATTGACCAGCTTGATCTCCTTGCTGTCCAAAGGAATTTCAGGAATCTTCTCTAGCACCAC
>NW_011495050.1:14332877-14352862 GCF_000754665.1 Bison bison bison | reverse complement strand
CCAGCTTGATCTCCTTGCTGTCAAGAATTTCAAGAGTCTTCTCCAGAACCACAATTTGAAAATATCAATTCTTTGGTGCTCAGCCTTCTTTATGGTCCAACTCTTAGATCCATACATGACTCTTGGAAAAACCATAACTTTTACCATGTGGTCATTTGTTGGCAAGATGATGTCTCTGCTTTTTAATATGTTGTCTAGGTTTGTCATAGCTTTTCCTCCAAGGAGTGTCTTCTAATTTCATGGCTGCAGTCACTGTCCACTGTGATTTTGGAGCCCAAGAAAATCTGTTGCTGTTGCCACTTTTTCTCCATCTATTTGCCATGAAGTGATGAGGCCAGATGCCGTGATCTTTGTTTTTTTAATGGTGACTTTTAAGCCAGCATTTTTAAAAATTTAATCAATTTATTTTAATTGGAGGCTAATTACTTTACAATATTGTGGTGGTTTTGCCATACATCAACAAGAATCAGCCACGGGTGTACACGTGTCCCACCAATCCTGAACCCCCTTCCCATCTCCCTCTCTATCCCATCCCTCTGGGTTGTCCCAGAGCATCAGCTTTGTGTGTTCTGCTTCATACATCAAACTTGCACTGGTCATCTATTTTACATATGGTGATATACATGTTTCAATGCTATTCTCTCTAGTCATCCCACCCTCTCCTTCTCCCACAGAGATCAAAAATCTGTTCTTTACATCTGTGTCTCTTTTGCTATCTTGTATATAGGGTCGTTGTTGCCATCTTTCTAAATTCTATATATATGCATCAATATACTGTATTGGTGTTTCTCTTTCTGACCTAGTTCACTTTATATAATAGGCTCCAGTTTCATCCACTCAGACGGTAAAGCATCTGCCTGCAATGCAGGAGACCCAGGTTCCATCCCTGGGTCAGGAAGATTCCCTGGAGAAGGAAATGGCAAACCATTCTAGTACTCTTGCCTGAAAAATGCCATGGACTGAGGAGCCTGGTAGGCTACAGTCCACAGGGTCGCAGAGTCGGACATGACTGAGCAAATTCACTTCACATTAGAACTGACTCAAATGTGTTCCTTTTTATAGCTGAGTAATACTCCATTCTGTATATGTACCACAACTTCCTTATCCATTTGCCTGCCTATGGACATCTAGATTGCTTCCATGAACTAGCTATTGTAAACAGTGCTGCAATGAATATTGGGATACATGTGTCTCTTTCAATTTTGGTTACCTTGGTGTGTATGCCCAGCCATGGGATTGCTGGGTCATATGGCAGTTCTATCTCCAGTTATTTAAGGAATCTCTGCACTGTTCTCCATGGCTTAAGCCAGCTTTTTAACTCTCCTCTTTCACCCTCATCAAGAGGCTCTTTAGCTCCCCTTTGCTTTCTGCCATTAGAGTTAGGTAATGGAAATCTATTATAGATAGATTCACACTGAAAAATGACTTGATCAGATTTGTAATTTTGAAAGGTTGCTCTGGCTATTATAGAGAGTTTCTCTAGGCATAAAAAATAGAGGGGACATGTGCTGTGGTCTAGATAAATTGAGTAAAGAAGTGATTGAGCTGGAGGGAAGGATCCAGACAAAATAGTATGTCTTGCACAGGGAGGATAATGAGAAAGAGGCCCAGTGTTCCTGCCAGGGTTCTATTTGGGTTATAAGGAGAATGGTAGTGCCATTTACCAGTATGGTGAGTTCAGAAGCAGAATCAGGATTGAAGAGTGAGATATTCATCTCAAGCCTTGACTTTGCTATGACATATTTGAGGGGTCCCGGGAGAGCCAGCTAATTCTGTTTAGTTCTTGTACATGTGAACTTGTGTGAATAATATAAAATAACTCAAAATATTTTAAATTATAAAGCATCATTAAATATTGTTTTCCAAAAGTTTATAATATGTAATGTGACCCCAGTAAATAAGCAATGATGAAAGGAAAAATATTTAATTGTTTTGGTCTCTATTCCCTGTTTCTGAAAATTCTTCAAATCAGTTTAAAATCACCCACCAATTTTTAGGAATTGGTCCATCAACAAATTCAAGAGAAATAAGATGTGTAAAAATGGGAATCACAGTAACAAACTTGAGAATGAACAGTTGGCGACAAAACAATTTGAAATACAATCAGAAAAAACTCTGGCCAAGCTTATCCAAGAAAGTATATGGATTTTTTTTTAATATGTCAATTTCAAACAGTTAGGAAGAGACCAGATGAGTGATAAAATTTGAATGAACACAAGGCTATTGATTTCAGTCAAATAAGACAGAAAATAAAAAGCCTTCACTCAAGATATACAGTATTTTTGCAGATACCAGCAAAGGAAACCCTTACTTGCCCATCTCCTTGTAAATAAAAGGTGGAAACTAAGAAAATAATTCCAAGTTAGGGAGCATTTAATGCACAACACTGACAGCTAACTTTGACACCTGCATTTTTTTAAAATGTGCTTTAGGGTTAGATCTTAAAATCATTCCATTTCCTTCTGGTCATCCTTTTAGCTATCAGTCCTCAAAGCTTTTCTTAAGAGTCCTGTGGCCCAAGCTGCACAAGTTTTATTGTTAATATAAGAACTCCTTCTGTCTTTTCTTTAGTAAAGTCCTGACTTTTTTCATAAAGAAACATTGATAATTTATTCCTTTAATTACAAAGCATTTTCCAGCAAGGCAAAGACCCGAGACTCATTCTGTTATACTCAGATGCCCTTACGTTGATTTAACTTCCCAGCATTCTATGTAAGTCTGACCTCTGTCCAACTGGGCCTTTATTTCTCTCATCTTGGGGGTTTATGCAGAGGTCTGGAATGCCACTACTGAGACAGCGTGTCCACAGAATTTCTTAGCAAAGCACTGCCAGAAATACAGAAAATAAACATCTTTGAAAAATAGCCAAGTTGAAGTGCTTCCAGAGTCAACTCTGAATAGTTAAACTCCCGTAAAGCCTGTTAAATATTATAAAAAATCAAGTCATTAATGGCAGTTCAGCTTTCAGATTGCAATATGACTTAGAATTATGAGACCTAAAAGGCAGGTCTTTTAGCAGTGTTATTGGTCCTCACACAGAACAGCCTCCTACTGACTTTGGAGGTGGGAAGAGGGAAGAGGCTGAGAACTCGGTATTGAGGGACTCTCAGGGGGATAAATGTCTAGTTTGGGTTGCTGAGGATTGATAACAAGCTCAGCACCTAATTAAATCTGCTTCGCAAATAGCTCCCAAAGCAGAATCAGTGTCTCTATTTGGAATCAGTGATCACTCTCTGGGGAGTCATCATAAACCAAAAATGATAACTTGGCCTTTTGGAAAATTTCTCCCTGAAGGATGGTAACCCAAAGAGTGATGAAAATCACAAGTTTTATATCAGAGTCCTGGAACGAGGTTATATTTGTCTTATCTGCACAATCATATCTTGCTTAGCTATCAGGCTAGGAATGAACAAAGCCTGGAAAATACTCCGGCTCTAGGGAGAAAGTAATCAGCCTTTCGCACGCCTTAAAGCAGTTCATCCATGAAAACACGCGTCCTAACAATAACAGTGCTCCACCGATACAGGAACTCTTGGAAGGTGTTTCCAAGGCCCTTGGTGCCAACAGAAAAAGCATTCTGTGCCTCTCTATAGGCATGTGAGTATATATTTTTAACCACCTCTTGGGCATTAAGGAATATCTCATTACTTTCCTACCTTTAAATCATATTCAGACATCCAGCTCTAGGGTTCCATGCAGCCTGAATGGCATGAAATTAATTCTCCATCTGTAGTTCCTCTCTCACCAGTTTACCTGCCTGCAAGTCCTCAATTTCTTCTGCAGAGCAAAGAATCCAAAGAAGGCCCCTGGTTAGAACTGAGATGCCCAGTAGAATCCTGAAAGTCAGCTGATTTTGCTACTGCGGGGCTACCTTGGGCACATGATGTTCTGCAGAGTCTTTGTAAGACCAAGTGAACGAGCTTCCCAGGTACACAGAGCACCTTCACAGGTGTGCACATTCAGTTCTCATACCTTTCCCTATCTGGGGCTTCCCTTGGTCTCTGCTCCCCTCTCTCCTCAGAGACATTTAAAGTCAACTCTAAATAAGCTGAGATTTCCAGGAAATACTGAAATATTGAAAGAGAGATTACCTTCCAGAAGCTCCTGGTTTGGGCTCCTTAAGGATAGGAAACACAATTGCTCCTATTACCTTTCCCAGAAAAGAAAGAGATCTCTCTTTGTTTCTCTCTTCTCTTTCTCTCTCTCTCCCCCTTCACATACTCATGCATACTTCAGTTTAAACAACAACAAAAAAAGGTGACATTAGTGTTATTATTCATTTAACAAATGAAGAAATAACTCAGACATGGTTACATATTCACTCAGCTAGGTGCGGCTAGTAATGGAGGCATCTGGACCCAGATGTGTCTGGATCCAAAGCCCATGCTTCTAAAATCTCTTCTGTCAGAAGCAGGAAAGAAGTCAGTATTTCAGAGGATAAATTGTAAGAAGGTTATCATTATTTAATTAAAAAAAAAAAATTAAGTGCCTCGTGTTCAGTGTGTCCCCCGAGGCTGCAGTCATCTCAAGTGGAGGCTGAATGGTTGGCCTTCTGGTTCCCTCGCAGGCCTGCTGGCTGGATCCAGTTCCTTGAGGGTTGTTGGCCTGAAGGCCTTAATTACTAGTCATTCCTGGTAAGCCTCTCCACAGCACAGCTCACAATCAGTCAACTGGCTTCTGCCAAATGAACGAGAGAGAGAGAATGAGAGAGAAAACAGGCTGGATGCTGCAGTTGTCTTGTAACCTGCCTTAATCCATTCAGCTGGTATGACAGAGTGCCAGAGACTGAGCAACTCATGAATGGTTAAATTATGACTCGCAGGTCAGGAGGCTGGAAGTGTGAGATGACAGTGCTGGCATGGCTGGGTGAGGGTCCTCTCTGGGTTGGAGACTCCTCATTGTATCCTCACTTGGTGGCAGGGGCGAGGGTTTTCTCCAGAGCCTCTTTTAGAAGGCACTAGGCCCTCAAGAGGTGTCCATGTTCATGACTTAAACACCTCCCAGAGGTCCCACCTACTAAAACCATCATCTGCAGGGATTTCAACATGTGAATTTGGGGAGAGGATGTAAACATTTAGACTATACCCTAACCTAATCTTGGAGGTAACGTCTTATTATTTTTGCTATATTCCATTCATTAGAAGCAAATCTCTAGGCCCAGTCCACATGCAAAGGGGAGGGAATTACACAAAATGGTGAACACCAGAAGGGAAGGGGTCATTGTGGGTATCTTACAGACTGCCTATCACACCTGTAGATATGATTTATTGCTAGGCTGAGCAGACTATTTAAATTCAAACCTTTAGCCTTATTACTTGCTAGCTATGTAATCTTCAATAAGTTACTTAATTACTTTGATCTTCAGTTTCCTCATCTGTAGAATGGAGCTATGAATGGTACCTACTGATCTCAAGGAGTCAACATGGATTAAATGACTAATACATAATTAAAACCTAAATGAATGCCTGGCATATGGTAAATATTCAGTGAATTTTGTAAATCCACTACACTTCAGTTAAAAATTATCAGATATAAAATAGCTTTCCTGGGTAATAATATATATTCAAAAGAGAAGGCTTTTTATTTTTAACTTCTGAAAATTATGTAACATAAAGTGGTCACAAAGGAAACCAAGGCCATAACCATTCTTGAAAAAGTTGAAAAAACCTTCATCTATGTTGACACTAAACATTTTTCTCAATGTAGCAGAATTTCAAACAACTAAAACACAATCTAAGAAAAAGGAATACTTTTATTACGGTATCACTCTCATAGTCTACTTTTTATCCTGATTTCATAGATATATTACTACTCAAATGAGAATATGTACTGTCCTCTGGGAAGTGGGGTGGAGCAACATTTGACTAATGTTGCTTTGTCATTTGCATCTCAGATCTGAACCCTTCCCCACCCTTTGTTGTAGACACCACCACCTGGACACACAGACACACAGACAGACATGCAGACAATCAGAACCACACAGAGACATATACTCAGACTCAGTTCTTGGATATAATTATTAGTTACATCCAAAATTAACTGGAATTTCATAAAAATGCTTACCAATAAGTGTGTCCAGTTAATGAGATTTTACCTGAACTCCTCCTATATTCCCCAACCTAAACTGGGGAGTGACCTTGGTTCTCTCTCTTTCTCACTCCCCCATCTGATCCCTCACTCTTCTCTATCCAGCCCTCCTTGGTCACTTCTTTCTACCCTAAATGCAGCTGCTTTAATTTACGCCTTCATCAATGCTCAAAGCAAAGGTGAATTCCTTTTAGAGAGGAAGAGTGTTTCTCGCTCCGGCTCCTTTTCCCACTTTGCCACCGCAGATCAGCTCTGTATTGTAACCCACAAAGTTGTTTATGAAAATTGCCCACAGCTCGCATTTTTGCCAGGTCAGATCTAGTCCCTAGAGACAGGCTGAGCCAGGAACCATGCAGCCCTCCTCGTTTCTTTTTTCTCTGTCCCCATCTCCTGAGACCAGCCCCAAACTTCCCATTTGAGGAGAGCTAAATTGCTTCATACAGAGATTGCTGGTGGTGGGGTGAGGGAAGAGCCAGCCATTCATTCATTTACCATTTCCAACTATGAATTCTAGTTCAGATTCAACTGAAACACCTTCTGGCAAAGAAACGTCTTACTATGCAAAGGTTTTGTGTGTGTCTATGTCTGTATGCTAAATCACTTCAGTCATGTCCAACTCTGTGCAGCCATATGAGATGCAGTCACCAGGCTCCTCTGTCCATGGAATTCTTTAGGCAAGAATACTGGAGTGGGTTGCCGTGCTCTTCTCCAAGGGATCTTTCAGACTCAGGGATCGAACCCACATCTTGTATGTCTTCTGCATTGGCAGGTAGGTTCTTTACCACTAGTGCCACTTGGGAGCCCCACTATGCAAATGTGCTACCCTGAGAAGCGTAGGATATCAAAACACTTTTTGTGTATTTAACATGGGAATACTGGTTGAGAGAAAGGTCCTTCACGCTGGGACTTGAGATAGGCTTTATGGAAGTAGGGCATCTGACTACTTAAGCCTAAGTCAGGTAGCAGTGCCCCAAAAAGGCATAGACAGATTGAGCCCAGAGTGGAGGTGCTGGGCTGCTGAGAAGTAGCATGAGGACCGAGGGTGCTTGATTCCAGTCATTTCTGGAACTGTGAGGAAGATGACAGCATTCTCTCAGTAGTTCACACAGTGGGGTACCTCCAGAGTCAGGCTCTGCAGCTAGGTCATGTCCCCCAGCTCTTACCCATTCTTATTTCAGATCAGGTCCAGCTTTCCTTTTCCCTTCCCTAATATGTGTCCTGCCTCTGCCATGAACAGATTATGTTGCCTTCTTGTCAAGCCACTAGATGTGACAGATCTTCCTGAGAGATGGACCAGAGCAAGTGAAGACAAATGAATGACTTTCACTCTATCCTGGAACAGAGGCTCAGACATTCTTAGAAGTCAGGCAATCTGAACATAATTTATAACAGGAATCTCATATTTTGTCTTTTAAGCATCCTGTTCTTTTGTCTTTTGTTAGCTACTCTCCTATTTTATTTTGGGGAACCAACCCCCCCACAATTTCATTTCATGTGATTCTAATGAGACTGATTCTACCCCTGCCGTCAGTGGTAGGTATGATTTATCACCAGTCCCAGAAGAAGCAACTGAGACTATCCCACCTGCATGGCTCAGGGGTTGGCTAAGGGTGGACATTTGGCCCGAGTCAAACCAAACACACCAAATCTGGGGACCCTTGCTGGGGACTTTAGGAAGGAGCAACTCTCTTTCTTCTAGGGTTGCTAATCAGGCAGGATATAATCCTGAAACTTCTGGAGTCTACATTGCTTCCACATAGAGGCAGCCTGCCTTAGGATGGGCAAAGACAGAGAGAAGCAGAGTTGTGGTTGGAAAAAATATCATTTCTATGGACATTGTTTAATTACCTGGATTCAGCCACACTGGAACTTTTCAGTTAAATAAACCAGGGTATTCTCCTTAGAGCCTAAGACAATTTATGATGAATTACTGTCCCATACAACCCAAAGCAACCAAGTCACCTTCTACAACTTTACTGGCAGGAGGCTATTAGCCCTCACTTTAATCTTTCCAGATGAACAGTCTTCGTTTTTCACCAGGGCTCTGGGTTTAAGTCTCTGATTCTCAGTTCTTTGTACTGAGCAAAATCTGCTATCTTTATCTTAGTCCCATTACTAATGTTTCATGTATTTATTCATTATGTATCTTGTTCAATTAGGGAACAATAAGTAGAAGAGTCCTGAGGTGGGTTTGACTTTGTGTACTGACTTTGTGACCCAGTGTGTCAGGCCCCTAATGAGTGAGCATCATGGTGGTGCCTATGATGTCAGATGGATTGAAGGCTATGAGAACAATGAGAGACCTCAGGAGCTATTTTAATATGTGAGAATAATGTGATTTGAGTTATAATAGTTAAAAGATCCCAAATTCTATCTGTGGAAACACTAGGGAAAGGCAAATTTCTATGCCAACTTCAGAAATTTGAAGTCACTTAAGTTCCCCATAATTTTTCTCTTTTCTAACATGGATATCTCCAGCTTATTCAACTATGTTTAATTTGGCAGGGTTCTCAAGCTCTACAACAACATGACGTCATTTCATGACTCATTCTACTTTATCAACGGGCCTCCTAAAAGACAATTTTCAAGCTGATATTGATTGATTTAATTAATTAATAGTTAATTAATTTACTCTTAATTAATTAAATTAATACCAGAGGAAGATATATTCTTTTTAATTAAGTCAATTTCTAGTTAAAGTTATTTTGTGAGAGAAAAAACAGACATCTTTTTTTTTTTTTTTGAGTGGATTAAAGAATCCTGGAAGGTCTTCACAAGCCAGACAAATAAGAACATAAAGATCCATCTCATCCAACATTTGTATAAACAAAATGAGATAAGAAAAACAGGGATTTAGCTTAAACAAATGACCAGATTTTATTTGGAATCATCAGCCCAGTAGGGGATTAGTCAATGTGTGGTCTCCATGGAGGAATGCCTTTAAGAAGTACATCTCTAAAGCCAGTTTTAACAAGTCCTAGGAAATATATGATTAAAAAAAATCCTAATTTTAAAAAGATCAGAATGAGGTTTAGGTGGCATACTACTTATAGGTGGCCAGAAAAAAACTTGGTTAATTTAAGCAGATCAATGGCAGTTAACTCTTTGGAAAGTTACCCAATTGTTTCTGGATGTTTGTTTCCAATTAACAGTGAGATCACTAAAGCTGTCTACTTCATTTATTAATGTTTACGCTCAACTCTTTCAGTAAAGTATGTGTTACTGTTTTTAGATTTATCGTTAAGTATAAATGGGTGCTGATTTCTCCTATGGAAAGCCTCACAACTCAGTGGACCAACATACCACACACAGCCCACCTGATAGAAAGTGGCCTGTGAGAAGGAGACAAAGTTCCCTGTGAGAAGATTTTTCGTAAATAACCTTGCAAACCCTGCTTTCATAATGTAGCATTAAATTCCACATCTGGTTGGTGGAAGTAAAAGGATGATTTTGTAGAAGCAATATATTCTGACCAAATTTTCAGAATTTGGTCTTCACTTGAAGGGAAATTGTGGAGCCTATTCCAGCAGCTAGAGTTAGGGCTACTGGTGGCTCAAATGTAAACTAGAAAAAAAGACAGACACAAATCCACACTAGGCTTCCTGGCTTAACAAAAGGACCTTCAGTCTCTTTCAGACCTTACTTTGTTAACTATTGCCAAAATAACTGTGTAACAAACCACTCCAAAACTGAGTAGATTACAATAATAGCTATTTATTATTTCTCATGAATCTGCGAGTTCCCTGGCCAGTTCTGCTGACATGGCCAGTCTTGCTTTATCTCAGCTGGATTTACAATTTATCTTCAGTCAGCACTAGATTGCCTGACGGCTGGCTGGTCTAGTGTAATCTTGGCTGGATCAACTCATTTCTGCCCCATATGGTCTCTCAGCCCCCAGTACATCAGCCAAGGCTTGATCTCATGGTGGAGGCAGGTGTCCAATAGAGCAGAAGCTACATGTCCTCTTGAGATCCATGCTTGAACATGGCACAGCATCTCTTCTGCCAATTCTATCAGCTAAAGCAAGCTACAAGGTCAGCCTAAAATCAAGAGGAGAGAACAGACTCTGACTCTTGATGGGAGAAGTTTCAGAGTCACATTGCAAGAGAAATGGATGTGAGGTGGAGATTTAGGGCCACACCTGCAATCAATCTACCACATATTCCATCAATAGTCTGCTACAACTGGCTAGAGTCCATAAAACTTGACTTTGCTAGACGATTGGATAAGTAATAGACAACATTTTTTTTTCCCTCTTTGATTTTTTTCCCCAGTGTTATTGAGAAAGGATTGACATATATAAGTTTAAGGTAGACAGCACAATGGTTTGATTTGCATATATTGTGAAGTGATTGCCATAATAGGTCTAGTTAACATCTGTCATCTCATATACATACAATGAAGAGAAAAGAAAATATTCTCCTGGTGATGAGAACTCTTAGGATTTACTCTCTTGACAACTTTCTGGTATAACTACAGTGATATTAGCTATTGGCATCATGTTGTACGTTACACCCCTAGTACTTATCTTACAATTGAAAATTTGTACCTTTTGACCTCTGTTTTCTAATTCCCCCTTCAATCATTCCCAACCTCTGGTAATCACATGTCTGATCTCTCTTACTAGGAGTTTGGTGGGGAGTTTTTTGGTTTTGATTTTAGATTCAACATATAAGTGAGATCACATAGTATGTCTTTTACTGATTTATCTCACTTAGCATAATGTCTTCAAGGTCTGTCTTTGTTGTCACAAATAGCAATTTTTCATTTTTTTCTATGGCACACACACAACTTCTTTTTTTAATTGAAGAATAGTTGGTTTACAATGTTGTATTAGTTTCTGCTGTACAGCAAAGTGATTCAGTATAGATATACATATGTATACATCTTATGTACACATTCTTTTTTATATAAAATATTCACTTTACTGAAAAAGGAAAGAGTAGCAAGTTTTTACTTTAATTACTACCTAGTGTTTCAACATCAATTAATACTATATAATAAAAGCTAAAGAGACAGAACATAATACAAATGTAGAAAATAAGGGGAATAGGGAATAGAAACATAATCATCTTGTCTGATTGCTTTTCCTCAGTCATTCCAGAAGGCTAGTATCAAAAGAGAAACACAAATGGAGTTCAGATTTCAAGGAAAAGTGTAAGAACGCATTAGAAAACTTTAATGTATATGTTTTTTAAAAACATTTTTTAACTTTGTAAAACAATCTAATAAAATTGAGGGGGGTAACATTTTCATAACTGATGAATCAATCTCTGGTACAAAGCTCTTACGGACACAATCTAATTAAAAACTGAGAATAAATACAAAACAGAAGCAAAGAATAATGAACATATACAGTAATTTATTGGTGAAGCTCAGTGAAGCAGGGAATCTAAAAAATCAGGAGACTTCTGAAGGGAAGAAATAGTAGTTCTAAAAGTGCTTAAATAAAAATCTGAGAGTCAAGTTAAAAGACCTCTGAAAGAAGATCAAGTTTGAAAGGTAAAATATTTCTTTGAATAGAATATTTACCTTGAAAGGTAACATATTTTTCTGTTTCCATAAAATTATATTTCCCATTTCCATAAAGTATTTTTTATTTTAAAGAAAGAACATCATATTTTAAATTTCATTGCCTTAATAATATGTGACAGTGATCTATGCCTGCTTAGCATTGTATAAACTTTTTTATAAAATGGTTTATCTTCTTCCTGAAACATCATGAATGTCAGTCTGCAGTGGGACTTGGAATCACCTACAACAATTTGTAAGACTGAACAATGTATGAAAAAGATACTGCATGCCCATCTTTTCTTTTTTAATGGAAAAGAAAATTCCCTGATGACAACCTGTTTTAAATTTGACACCTCTCCTTCTGTGGTCCAGACATGATTAGCCTGTGATGATGGAATGAAATATTATAGTTTATATTATTTTAATTAAACATAAAGCCATTTAGAATATTCCAACATTTGTAATAGCAAAACTCTAACAATGATTTAAGCACCCATGAACCCTTAATCCAGCTTAAAAAAACCAGAACATCTCTGGTCTCCCATGATTCCATTCTCTTCCAACTCTCCAGCCCTTAGAAGTAACCAGAACCCTAAATACTGTCATTCTTTCTAGTCTTACCACATATGTATACATTCTTTTTTATATTCTTTTCCATTATTACTTATCACCAGATATCAATAGAATTATCTGTGCTATACAGTAGGACCTCATTGTTTATCCATTCTATATATAATAGTTTGCATCTGCTAATCCCAAATTCCCAATCCATCCCTTTCCCCCACCCCCTTCCCCTTGGCAATCACAAGTCTGTTCTCTAGGACTATGAGTCTGTTTGTTTCATACACAGATTCTTTTGTATCATGTTTTAGATTCTACATATAAGTGATATCAGATGGTATTTCTCTTTCTCATTTGCCTCACTTAGAATGATAATCTCCAAGTCCATCTGTGTTGATGCCAACGCATTATTTCATTCTTTTATATGGATGCATAGTACTCCATTGTATATATGTGCCACATCTTTATCCACTCATTTGTCAATAGATATTTAGGTGGTTTCCATGTCTTGGCTATTGTGAACAGTGCTGCTATAAACAAAAGAGTGTATGTATCTTTTCAAATTATAGTTTTGTCTGGATATGTGTCCAGGAGTGGGACTGTTGTATCATATGGCGACTCTGTGTTTAGTTTTCTGAGGAACTGCCTTACTTTTCTCTATAGTGGCTGCATTAATTTACATTCCCACTAACACTGTAGGAGGATTCCCTTGTCTCTAAACCCTCTCCAGGATTTGTTACTTGTAGACTTTTTAATGATGGCCATTCTGACAGGTGTAAAGTGGTACCTCATTATAGCTTTGATTTGCATTTCTCTAATAATTAGCAATGTTGAGCATCTTTTCACGTGCCTTTTGAGCACCCTTTTCACAAGGCCATCTGTATGTTCTCAATGGAGAAATGTTTATTTAGGTCTTCTCTCCATTTGTGATTGGGTTGTTTCTTTCTTTTTTTATGTTAAGCTGTATGAACTGCTTCTCAGATGGTGCAGAGGTAAAGAATACGCTTGCTAATGCAGGAAACAGGAGACGCGGGTTTGATCCCTGGGTCAGAAAGTTGCCTGGAGAACGAAATGGCAACCTACTCCAGTATTGTTGCCTGGAGAATTCTCTGGACAGGGGAGCCTGGCGGGCCACAGTCCATGGAGCCTCAAAGAATCAGACACAACTGAGCAACTGAGCACGCATGAACATGCACGCATGTGTGAATTATTTGTATATTTTGGAAATCAAGCCCTTGTCTGTTGCATCATTTGCAAATATTTTCTCTCGGTCTACACGTTGTGTTTTCATTTTATTTATAGTTTTCTTTGCCGTGCAGAAGCCTATAAGTTTGTTTACATCCCGTTTGTTCATTTTTGCTTTTATTTCTATTGCCTTGGGAGACTGACTTAAACTGACAAAAACCTTGGTACAGTTGATGCCAGAGAATGTTTTGCCTGTGTTGTCTACTAGGAACTTTATTGTGTCCTGTCTTATATTTAAGTCTTTAAGACATTTTGAGTTTATTTTTGTGGATGGTGTGAGGGTGTGTTCTAATTTCATTGATTTACATGTGGCTGTCCAACTTTCCCAGAATAACTTGATCAAGAGACTGTCTTTTCCCTACTGTATAGTCTTGCCTCTTTTGTCAAAGATTAATTGACTGTAAGTACTGTGCTGTGCTGTGCTTAGTCGCTCAGTCGTGTCCGACTCTTTGTGACCCCCATGGACTATAGGCCACCAGGCTCCTCTTTAATGGCAATTCTTCAGGCAAGAACACTGGAGTGGGTTGCCATGCCCTCCTCCAGGGGATCTTCCCAACCCAGGGATTGAACCCAAGTCTCCCTCATTCCAGGTAGATTCTTTACCAGCTGAGCTACCAGGGAAGCCCTTGTCTGTAGGTTTGTGGGTTTATTTCTGGGTTCTCTATTTTGTTCCATTGATCCAAATGTCTGTTTTCACACAACTTCTTTATCCATTCATCCATCATTAGACACAAGTGGTTTCCATGTCTTGGCTATTGTAAATAATAGTGCTATGAATGTGAGGGTGGTGCAGATAATTTGCCATAATTGAGTCAACAAATATTTTTGGAACAAATACTATGTGCTCTGGGATTACAATGATTAGCAAAAATAGACATGATTCTTGTTTTCAGAGAAGCTACAGTCTAAGATCTTCCCATTCTCCCATCTCCATTTTGGTAATATGCAAACAAATATGATATTTTCACTTCAGATTTCAAAAGGATATGTATAATCTGTTGACCTCTTTAAAAACTGTGGGTATAAGAATTGCCAGAAGTTTCATGACTAGAAAAGATAATTTATCAGCTTGAGGTTCTTAATATTTGAAATAAGGTTTTAGTTCAGTTTAGTTCAGTTACTCAGCATGTCTGACTCTTTGTGACCCCATGAATGGCAACATGCCAGGCTTCCTTATCCATCACCAGCTCCTAGAGCTTGCTCAAACTCATGTCCATTGAGTCGGTGATGCCATCCAACCTCTGTTGTCCATCCTCTGTCGTCCCCTTCTCTTCCTGCCTTCAACCTTTCCCAGCATCAGAGTCTTTTCCAAAGAGTCAGTTCTTTGCGTCAGGTGGCCAAAGTATTGGAGTTTCAGCTTCAGCATCAGTCCTTCTAATGAATATTCAGGACTGATTAACTGGTTTGATTTCCTTGCAGTCCAAGGGTTGATTCATGTTAAAAGTCAGTATTTAATATATGGTCAATTTCTTTCACAGCATCAACAATTATGTCAATCTGACTCCTTAAACCTTTTAATTTTGGCCACTGTTTTAAATCTTCAGATTGCAAGAATCATTGTATCTGTTGTTGTTCATTTGCTCAGTTGTGTCTGAGGCTTTTCAACCCCATGGACTGCAGAAAACCAGGCCTCCCTGTCCTTTACCATCTCCCAGAGCTTGCTCAAATTCCTGTCCATTGAGTTGGTGATGCCATACAACCATCTCATCCTCTGTCGTCCCCTTCTTATCTTGCCCTTAATCTTTCCCACCATCAGGGTATTTTCAAATGAACTGGCTCTTTGCATCAGGTGGCCAAAATATTGGAGCTTCAGCATCAGTCCTTCCAATGAATATCTGGGATTGATTTCCTGAATATTGATATTCCAATTTTGAATATCAAATATTCATATTTTTAGGAATAGAATCAATGAATATTGATACTCCAATGAATATTCAGGATTGACTGATTTGATCTCCTTGCAGCCCAAGGGACTCCCAAGAATCTTCTCCAACACACAGTTCAAAAACATCAATTCTTCAGCGTTCAGCCTTCTATATGGTCTGACATTCACATCTATACATGACTACTGGAAAAGTCATAGCTTTGACTATATGAACCTTTGTCAGCAAAGTAATATCTCTGCTATTTAATACACTGTCTAGGTTTATCTTAGCTATTCTTCCAAGGACCAAGTGTCTTTTAATTTTATGGCTGCAATTCACCATCAGCAGTGATTTTGGAGTGCAAGAAAATAAAGTCTCACTGTTTCCATTGTTTTCCCATCTATTTGCCATTAAAGTGATGGGACCAGATGCCATGATCTTAGTTTTTTGAATGTTGAGTTTTAAGCCAGCTTTTTCACTCTCCTCTTCCACTTTCATCAAGAGGCTCTTTAGTTCTTCTTCACTTTTAGCGATAAGGGTGATGTCATCTGCATATCTGAGGTTATTGATACTTCTCCCAGCAATCTTGACTCCACGTTGTGCTTCATCCAGCCAGCATTTCACATGATGTACTCTGCATATAAGTTAAATAAGCATGATGACAATATACAGCCTTGACATACTCCTTTCCTAATTTTGAACCAGTCTGTTGTTCCATGTCTGGTTCTAACTGTTGCTTCTTGACCTGCATACAGGTTTCTCAGGAGGCAGGTAAGGTGGTCTGGAACTACCATCTCTTTAAGAATGTTCCATAGTTTGTTGTAATCCACACAGTCAAAGGCTTTCATGTAGTCAGTGAAGAAGTAGATGTTTTTCTGGAATTTTCTTGCTTTAACTATGATCCAATGGATGTTAGCAATTTGATCTCTGGTTCCTTTTTTAAATTCAGCTTGTACATCTAGAAGTTCTCATTTCACATACTGTTGAAGCCTAGCTTGAAGGACTTTAAACATTACTTTGCTAGCATGTGAAATGAGTACAATTGTATGGTAGTTTGAACATTCTTTGGCATTGCCCTTCATTGGGATTGGAATGAAAACTGACGTTTTCCAGTCCTGTGACCACTGCTGAGTTTTCCAAATTTGCTGGCATTTTGAATGCAGCACTTTCACAGCATTATTTTTTAGGATTTGAAATAGCTCATCTGGAATTCCATCACTTCCACTAGCTTTGTTTGTAGTGATGCCTCCTAAGGCCCATTTGACTTCACACTCCAGGATGTCTGGCTCTAGGTGCATGATCACACCCTTTTAAATTTGACCACTGTTTTAAATCTGTAGGGCTTCCCTGGTAGCTCATAAGGTAAAGCATCTGCCTGCAATGTGGGAGACCCAGGTTTGATCCCTGGATCAGGAAGATCCCCTGGAGAAGGAAATGGCAACCCACTGCGGTATTCTTGCCTGTAAAATCCCATGGACAGAGGAGTCTGGTAGGTTACAGTTCATGGGGTCGCAAAAGTTGGACACAACTGATCGACTTCACATTGTTAAATCTGCAGATTTTAAGAATCATATCTGTTGTTGTTGTTCAGTTTTTCAGTTTCTGCCCTTTATTGTACCCATCTTTGCATGAAATGTTCCCTTGGTATCTCTAATTCTCTTGAAAAGGTCTCTAGTCTTTACCATTCTGTTGTTTTCTCTATCTCTTTGCTTTGTTCACCTAGGAAGGCTTTCTTATCTCTCCTTGCTACTGTTTGGAACTCTGCATTCAGATGGGTATGTCTTTCCTTTTCTCCTTTGCCTTTCACTTCTCTTCTTTTGTCAGCTATTTGTAAGGCCTCCTCAGACAACCATTTTGCCTTTTTGCATTTCTTTTTCTTGAGGATGATTTTGATCACTGCCTCCTGTACTATGTTATGAACCTCCCTCCAGAGTTCTTTAGGCACTCTGTCTATTGGATCTAATCCCTTGAATCTATTTGTCACTTCCACTTTATAATCATAAGGGATCTGATGTAGGTCATATCTGAATGATCTAGTGGTTTTCCCTACTTTCTTCAATTTAAGTTTAAATTTTGCAACAAGGACTTCATGATCTGAGCTACCCAGTCTTGTTTTTGCTGACTATATCGAGCTTCTCCATCTTCAGCTACAAAGAATATGATCAATCTGATTTCAGTATTGAGCATCTCGTGATGTCCATATGTAGAGTTGTCTCTTGTGTTGTTGGAAGAGGTTGTTTGCAATGACCAGTGCCTTCTCTTGGTGAAACTCTGTTAGCCTTTGCCCTACTTCATTTTGTACTCCAAGGCCAAACTTGCCTGTTACTCCAGGTATCTCTTGACTTCCTACTTCTGCATTCCAGTCCCCTATTATGAAAAGGATACCTGTTTTTGGTGTTAGTTCTAGAAGGTCTTGTAGGTCTTCATAGAACCATTCATCTTCAGCTTCTTCATCATTAGTGGTTGGGCCTAGACTTGGACTGCTGTGATAATAAATGGCTTGCCTTACAAATGAACCAAGATCATTCTGCCATTTTTGAGATTGCACCTTAATAAATTAAAGATATACTGAGCATTGCTTTGCCCACCAGAATAAGACCCAGTTTTCCCTATAGCCAATGCCTCCCATCAGGAAGCTTCCACAAACCTCTTATTCTCATCCGTTAGAGGACAGACAGAATGAAAATCACAGAAAAATATCCAAATTCATCACATGGATCACAGCTTTGTCAAACTCATTGAAACTGTGAGCCATGCTGTGTAGGGCCACCCAAGACATACCATCGTGGAGAGTTCTGACAAAATGTGGTCCACTGTAGAAGGGCTTGACAAACCACTTTAACATTCTTGCCTTGAGAATCCTAAGAACAGTATGAAAAGGCAAAAAGATATGACACTGAAAGATGAACTCCCCAGGTTGTTAGGTGCCCAATATGCTACTAGAGAAGAACAGAGAAATAGCTCCAGAAGGAATGAAGAGGCTGAATCAAAACAGAACCAATGCCCAGTTGTGGATATGTCTGGTGGTGGAAGTAAACTCAGATGCTGAAAAGAACAATACTGCATAGGAACCTGGAATGTTAGGTCCATGAATCAAGGTAAATTGGAAGTAGTCAATAGGAGATGGTAAGAGTGAGCATCGACATTTTAGGAATCAGTGAACTAAAATGGATGGGAATGGGTGAATTTAATTCAAATGACCATTATATCTACTGGGCTTCCCTGGCGGGTTAGCTGGTAAAGAATCCACCTGCAACGCAGAAGACCTGGGTTCGATTCCTGAGTCAGGAAGATCCCTTGAAGAAGGGAATGGCTACCCACCCCAGTATTCTGGCCTGGAGAATTCCATGGACTATTCCGTGGGGTTCCAAAGAGTCAGACACAACTCAGCGGCTTTCACTTCACCTCACTTCATTATGTCTACTACTGTGGGTAAGAATCCCTTAGAAGAAATGGAGTAGCCCTTGCAGTCAACAAAAGAGTCTGAAATACAGTACTTAGGTGCAATCTCAAAAACGACAGAATGATTTTGGTTTGTTTCCAAGGCAAACCTTGATATCTTATTCATCTTAATTATTTAAATCAGTTTTAAAAAGCATTATAAAAGACATTTGCTCCAGAATTAGAAACATCTTTAACAATATCATTGAATTTCAAAGTTTGAGGATCTTTAGAAATCATCTGATTCAAGGTTTTCATTTTACAGATAAAAAAGCAAATATCCAAAGAGGCAGATACATGCCCAAACTCCCTTATCCAGGCAGCAGTAAAGCCAGAACCAGGTCTTAGATCCCTTCTTTTCCGTCTCAGCACTCTGCTCATTATAACATGTGCCTCTTTTCTTCAACTTTGAATGGGTGCTTCAGTGTTTTCATTTCCCTGACATTTGTCCTTCATCATGAATGAATCAGAGGAGAGAGAGAATGGGGGTAGGGAAAGCAGTGTTTCAGTGATTCAGGCAAACCCAGTGTTCTGAAATAGGGGTGTGTTAGAAGAGGTGGAAAGAGCTGCACAGATTCCAAATATAGTTAGAAGTCTTTTCCAAGAGGGAGGAAAATAAAAGAAACACAGATGAAAATGAATACTGAGATTCAGATCAGATCAGATCAGTCGCTCAGTCGTGTCTGACTCTTTGCAACCCCATGAATCGCAGCACGCCAGGCCTCCCTGTCCATCACCAACTCCCAGAGTTCACTGAGACCACGTCCATAGAGTCAGTGATGTCATCCAGCCATCTCATCCTCTGTCGTCCCCTTCTCCTCCTGCCCCCAATCCCTCCCAGCATCAGAGTCTTTTCCAATGAGTCAACTCTTCGCATGAGGTGGCCAAAGTACTGGAGTTTCAGCTTTAGCATCAGTCCTTCAAAGAAATCCCAGGGCTGATCTCCTTCAGAATGGACTGGCTGGATCTCCTTGCTGTCCAAGGGAATCTCAAGAGTCTTCTCCAACACCACAGTTCAAAAGCATCAATTCTTGGGCACTCAGCCTTCTTCACAATCCAACTCTCACATCCATACATGACCACAGGAAAAACCATAGCCTTGACTAGACGAACCTTTGTTGGCAAAGTAATGTCTCTGCTTTTGAATAGGCTATCCAGGTTGGTCATAACTTTCCTTCCAAGGAGTAAGCGTCTTTTAATTTCATGGCTGCAGTCACCATCTGCAGTGATTTTGGAGCCCAGAAAAATAAAGTCTGACACTGTTTCCACTTT
>NW_011495050.1:14296102-14332777 GCF_000754665.1 Bison bison bison | reverse complement strand
TTTCTGCCATAAGGGTGGTGTCATCTGCATATCTGAGGTTATTGATATTTCTCCCGGCAATCTTGATTCCAGCTTGTGTTTCTTCCAGCCCAGCGTTTCTCATGATGTATTCTGCATATAAGTTAAATAAACAGGGTGACAATATACAGCCTTGACATACTCCTTTTCCTATTTGGAACCAGTCTGTTGTTCCATGTCCAGTTTTAACTGTTGCTTCCTGACCTGCATACAAATTTCTCAAGAGGCAGATCAGGTGGTCTGGTATTCCCATCTCTTTCAGAATTTTCCACAGCCTGTTATATTTAAAATTGATAACCAACAAGGGCCTACTGTATAGCACAGGGAACTTTGCTCAATGATATGTGGCAGCCTGGATGGGAGGGAAGTTTAGGGGAGAATGGACAAGTAAATGTATGGCTGAGTCCCTTTGCTGTTCACCTGAAACTATCCCAAGTGTTAATCAGCTATACCCCAATACAAATTGAAGTTAAAAAAAAAAAAAGTTTATTTAGGGAGAATTGGAAATTTATGGCAAAACATGGGTTGTCTGACAGTCATTACCAGCTTTATCATCATCATACCTTCAATTTCTTGATTGTTTACTATGGCCGAGACACTGTGCTACGACTAGGGTATATGAAAAATATTTTGTTTAATCCTTACAATTTTCTTATTTGACAGATAATGGAACTATAGCTTAAAGAGGTTAAGTAACTTAAACTAGGGTTTCCCAGGTGGCGATAGCGGTAAAGAATCTACCTGCCAATGCAGGAGACATCAGAAATGTTGGTTCATTCCCTGGGTCTGGAAGATCCCCTAGAGAAGGGCACGACAACCCACTCCCATATTCTTGCCTGGAGAATCCCATGGACAGAAGACACTGGCAGGCTACAGCCTGTAGAGTCGCAAAGAGTCAGGCATAACTGAAGCAACTTAGCACAGCACAGTACAACTTAAACAAGGCACTATAGCTAGTAAGTATCAGATCTGGAACACAAATCTGTCAGTTCCCTCCAAAACATGCTCTTACCCTCTAAACTAAATCCCTTTGTATTCAATATTTTCTCCAAGTGGGGTTTTGAAGGATGCCGTACTTTTCTCAGAGCATCACATAAACTGTTTGCCACAAGGGCTTCCTCTTTGCTCAACCATTGGCACAAGCTGGATGGTGAATGCAGAGTGTAGTTCACCCATTTCCTGTATTACAAGCACTGTGTTAAGCAGTCCTAAAGGAACTTGATGCTGGAGAAAACACAGAATTCAAGTTTCCAGAATATTTTATCTAAATTACAAGCTAATTTAATAATCGGTGGTATATCTCACCCGAGGCAACAAGAAGTTGAACTGTAGATTGTTTTTATTAATGCAAAGTAGTCATGTGATACCTCCTTCACAAGCAAGGGACACAAAGGGAAGAGAAATGCTGGACAAAGTCTGGGGAGCATAATGTACACTGTTTGACATAATTAAATACAAGTTAGATTGGCCTCCCTGGTGGCTCAGATGGTAGAGACTCTGCCTGCAATGCCAGAGACCTGAGTTCGATCCCTGGGTCAAGAAGATCCCCTAGAGAAAGGAATAGCTACCCGCTCCAGTATTCTTGCCTAGAGAATTCCATGGACAGAGGAGCCAGGTGGGCTACAGTTCTCGGGTTGTGAAGAGTTGAACACAACTAAGCAACTTTTTCACTTTTTTTTGTTAGATTGGTTTTAGCATAAAATGAACCAACCAGAATTACTCAATTGGAAAAACCTATTGTATTTCAGTTTATATAGACATTGAATGGGAAAGAAATACCAAGAAAAAATGACTTTTTTAATGCTAAGAAAAATAGTGAGTGAAATTTATTTATAATTTTGTTTGATTTTACCTTCTCAAACTTTCTCAGCCTTTTCATGACCTGAAATTTCAACCCCAAAGTATGCACTCCATGTATTCTCTCTGGAGCAAGACAGCATGTAAAGAAAACAAGTAGGATCTCCGATGTTTTGCAAAGTTGAATGCCTGAGGTTTTCAACAAAACATACAGAAATAATTTGGGTTTGAATAGGGAGCCTTATGGCCTTCCCTGGTGGCTCCGATGGTAAAGAATCTGCCTGCAATGTAGGATACCAGGGTTTGATCCCTGCCTGCAATGCAGGAAACCAGGATTTGATCCCTAGGTTGGGAAGATTCCCTGGAGAAAGGAATGGCAACCCACACCAGTATTCTTGCCTGGAAAATTCCATGGACATAGGAGCCTGGCGGGCTACAGTCCATGGGGTAGCAAAGAATCAGACATGACTGAGACACTAACACTTTCACTTTTTTCGGGAAACCTTATACCATGATTACCCACTAGATGGCGAAATGTGACATGAAATTGAGGCTGTGGAGGAAGTTGAAAGTGACTTGGAGTTGAGAAAGTTTGTTAGTGAAAACCTATAATTGTACTATATTCGTAAAGAGGTATGATATAATCATTTTTAAGGGATATAAGTTTCTTCTAATTAAAAGCATTTACTGATTAATTCAAATGCTTGTCTGAAGCCCTAAGGCTAAAATCCAGTTGACTGCAAGGATGGTTCCCAAACTCTACTTCTTATCTTTGCCAGTCTCCCCCAACCCAGGGACTAACGGTTTAACAATATTTCTCAGGACCAACCACCATTTTTCCTGGGCACTAGTTATAATTCTCTTCTGTCACAATCTTGATCATGTTTCTTAACATCTCTTCAGCAGCCTTAACTACTTCACCCTTGCGTATTTGCTTGGACTGAGCCCAGCTATGGTCACTCTTTCTGACTTTTTCAACTCTTTTTTTTTTTTTTTAACTCTCTGGGGGACCTAATGAGCTTATTTCTCAGCACCTAGTAAGATGCTCAATTTCCAGGTCCTAACTTTAAATCAAAATGAGCCCCAAGATATGAGAGGAAACTTTCTTTCTTTTAAAAAAAGAAAAAAGGAGGGGTCATCTAAATGTTACAGGAAGGCTGATGGAGAGGAAGAGATTAAAGTCAGACCAGTTAAGCAGCTTACTCAAAATTTCTTATCGATAATTGCTAAAAATAGAGCCAGATACTCCTGACACCTGATTTGGCACTCCATTTGGTCAATCGTATCTTTCTTTGATCATTAAATGAAAGAACGGAGTGGCAATTTGGAGGAAAAGCCTGCCAAGTAGACTTAATAATCTTTTCCAATTGCTATCGGTGAAACTAGAAATAGAAAAAGTTTTCTGTTGGCTCTCCACTATTCTAAACTTAATATTTCTATAATATTCGACACTCTGAAATTGAATCATGTTACTAGAGTCTCTTGTTGGATTCTGATAAAGTGAAAGTTAGACTGGGCTTCCCTTGTGCCTCAGCTGGTAAAGAATCTGCCAGCAATGCGGGAGACCTGGCTTCGATTTCTGGGTTGGGAAGATCCACTGGAGAAAGGAACAGCTACCCACTTCAGTATTCTGGCCCGGAGAATTCCATAGACTGTATAGTCCATGGGGTCATAAAGAGTCGGACACGACTGAGAGACTTTCAGTTTCAGACTGGAATTTTCCAAAGTAAGTGGTCTTTGGGAGAAACCTCCTGTATAATCCATAGTATATGTCATTCTATACACAGATAAGTTATAAAATAGAGAAGGGAATTTCTTCATGAAATGAAGAATTTTGAAGAAAAAATGAAGAAATGTCCTTAATGAGGAAATATAGCTCACCTAATACCCAACATCCAAAAGGGCAGGCCACGGCCAACCTACACCTCTGTTGGAGACTCCTGGAGACTCCCAAGCAAGCCTGGCTCAGTCTCTTGTGGGGTCACTGCTCCTTTCTCCTGGATCCTAGTGTGCACAAGATTTTGTTTGTGCCCTTCCAAGAGTCTCTGTTTCCCCAGTCCTGTGAAAGTTCTGTAATCAAATCCCACTGGGTTTCAAAGTCAAATTCCCTGGGGGTTCTCAGTCCCTTTGCCAGATCCCCAGGTTGGGGAATCTGTTGTGGGCCCCAGAACTTTTCCAATAGTGTGAGAACTTCTTTGATATAATTGTTCTCCAGTTTGTGGGTCATGGACTGGGCAGCTGTATGGTAAGGCTAATGGAGACCTCCTCCAAGAGGTCTCCATAAATAAATCTCCTCTGAATAAATCTCCTCTGAGATTTATTTATGCCACATGCCGTGCTTCCCAGGTCTGCTGCAGCCAGAGCCCCTGTCCACATAGCAGTCCACTGCTGACCTGTGCCTCCACAGGAGATACTCAAATACTCAAAGGCAGGTCTGACTCAGTCTGTTAATGAACCAGATAAGCACAATAGTGTGATCAGTCACCTAGAGCCAGATATCCTGGAGTACGCAGTCAAGTGGGCCTTAGAAAGCATCACCATGAACAAAGCTAGTAGAGGTGATGGAATTCCAGCTGAGCTATTTCAAATCCTAAAAGATGATGCTGTGAAAGTGCTGCACTCAGTTTACCAGCAAATTTGCAAAGCTCAACAGTGGCCACAGGACTGGAAAATGTATTTTCATTCCAATCCCAAAGAAAGGCAATGCCAAAGAATGCTCAAACTACCGCACAAGTGCACTCAACTCACACACTAGCAAAGTAATCCTGAAAATTCTCCAAGCTAAGCTTCAACAGTAGGTGACCTAAGAACTTCCAGATGTTCAAGCTGGATTTAGAAAAGGCAGAGGAATCAGAGATCAAATTGCCAACATCCATTGGTAATAGAAAAAGCAAGAGAATTCCAGAAAAATATCTACTTCTGTTTCACTGACTACACAAAAGCTTTTGACTGTGTGGATCACAACAAACTGTGGAATATTCTCAAGAGATTGACATACCAGGCCACCTTACCTGCCTCCTGAGAAATCTGTATGCGGGTCAGGAAGCAACAGTTCGAACTGGACTTGAAATAACGGACTGGTTCCAAATTGGGAAAGGAGTACATCAAGGCTGTATATTGTGACCCTGATTATTTAACTTACATGCAGAGGGCATCATGAGAAATGCTGGGCTGGATGAAGCACAAGCTGGAATCAAGATTACCAGGAGAAACATCGATAACCTCAGATATGCAGATGACACCACCCTTATGGCAGAAAGTGAAGAGGAACAAAAGAGCCTCTTGATGAAAGTGAAAGAGGAGAGTGAAAAAGTTGGCTTAAAACTCAACATTCAAAAAACTAAGATCATGGCATCTGGTCCCATCACTTTATGGTAAATAGATGGGGAAACAATGGAAACAATGTCAGAGTTTATTTTTTGGGGCTCCAAAATCACTGCAGATGGTGAGTGCAGCCATGAAATTAAAAGACACTTGCTCCTCGGAAGAAAAACTATGACCAACCTAGACAGCATTTTAAAAAGCAGAGACATTACTTTGCCAACAATGTTCCACATAGTCAAAGCTATGGTTTTTCCAGTAGTCATGTATGGATGTGAGAGTTGGACCATAAGCAAAGCTGAGCACCAAAGAAACTGATGCTTTTGAGCTGTGGTGTTAGGGAAGACTCTTGAGAGTCATTTGGACTGTGTGGAGGTCAAACCAGTCCATCCTAAAGGAAATCAGTCCCGAATATTCATTGGATGCTGAAGCTGAAACTCCAATACTTTGGCCACCTGATGCAAAGAACTGACTCATTGGAAAAGACCTTGATGCTGGGAAAGATTGAAGGCAGGAGGAGAAGGGGAAGAGAGCATAAGATTGTTGGATGAGTTGGCATCATTGACTCAATGGATATGAGTTTGAACAAGCTCTAGAGCTGGTGATGGACAGGGAAGCCTGGCGTGCTGTAGTCCATGGGGTTGCAAAGAATGGGATACAACTGAGCGACTGAAACTGAACTGAACTGAATACCCAACCTCATTTCCCTTTCACCTGGCATATAACAGATGGTCTATTTGTACAAGCAAAGAAGGGACAAAGGAAGTCAAAAATGGAGAAGAAAATGAAGGGAGATGAAAGAAAAATACATTTATTGAAAAGACCTAAACAAATGCTTGTAAAATCATCAAGAAGCATACTTTCTTCATCTAGTTGAGATGAAGAAATGTCAGCTCTCTTAGGATAAAACAGTGTTTTAGGCTTGGTCATTATAAAAAATATTCCCTAAACATCTCTTTTCTAGACTAAACAATTCCAGCCCCTAAAACTTTCCCTCAGAACTTTCATTAATTGTTTTTGTGCTTATCCGTATCAATTTTTATATCTTTCTTCAAAGTCTAAGTTGTTTGAGATTTTATTCCATTGCCTTTCATTATCCTTTGAATGTTATCCTCTTTTGAGGAGATATTTGTATAAAATAAATAAGAAATTTTGTAAGTTTTTAGGAGAAAGCATATTTTCATGCCAGTGGAGAAATATCATGTGGTATTTGATTTTGATTACAAACAAATTAATTTTAACAGAAATTTGCTCTTTGTAAAAGAAAAAATAAATTGATTATTGCATCTTGATTTCTCAGTCCCTCAATACAACATACATATACACACCACACACAGTTCCTATGCTATGAAAAATTAGTGAAGCATAATAACATAAAGGGCTTCCCTTGTGGCTCAGCTGGTAGAGAATCTGCCTGCAATGCGGGAGACCTGGGTTCGATCCTTGGGTTGGGAAGATCCCCTGGAGAAGGGAAAGGCTACCCCCTCCAGTATTCTGGCCTGGAGAATTCCATGGACTGTATAGTTCATGGGGTCGCAAAAAGTCAGACATGGATGAGTGATTTTCACTTCAGTAACATAATATTTACTTTCCAATGATGACAATATTTAATGCGAAATTAAAATTAAGGTATTTCTTTAAAATATTTCTTACCCTGAGTTCATGAACTATGCAAAGAATTCTTTATAACATATAAAAACTGAGAACTTGTTGGCAAATATTGTTGGGAATACACAGATAAATTTTCCAGTTTAAGCACTTTCCTATTTCCATTAATTTATAAAATTGCTGTCTATGAACCACCTTCATCAAAATCACTTTGCAGAAGGGTACTTCAACAGTATTTGTAAAAAATTCTGATTCTGGACTCCAGTCCAGTCCTACAGACTTAGAAACCCTAGAGGTAGGGTCCAGAAAATTGACATACTCTTCAGATAACTCTTACAAATGTTTCAGTTTGAAGGAATACTTATACAAAGTTTCTGTCTTTTCATTTGGTGGAGCAGTCCTTTTGTTTTCTTAGAATTATAAAGTTTTTTTGTGTGTTTTTTTTTAAGTTGATATTTACACAGTGATGGTAAAAATGTGAGTGGCTTCCTTCTTATCTGTCAAACATCCTAGGTCTGGTTAGCAACCTGACTATTGTGAAGACAGAATTTAATTGTATTGAAATTGAAAGTGTTAGTAACTCAGCCATGTTCAACTCTTTGCAACCGCATGGACTATATAGCCCACAAGGCTCCTCTGTGCATGGAATTCTGCAGCCAAGAATACTGGAGTGGGTTGCCATTCCCTTCTCCAGGGGATCTTTCCGAGCCAGGGATCAAACCCAGGTCTCCTGCATTGTAGGCCCATTCGTTACCATCTGAGCTATGAGGGAAGGATCTATCAGGTGCTTTGATCTCCCAGTGACTCCCTCTATTTTGGGATGTTGTTATAAAATTAATCCCCAAAGTCTCTTTTAGAATTCACTTAGTTGGCCAGATTTTCACCTCACATTGCACTGAGTTTGATTTCGTCCTTGTAGTAGCTCAGGGCTTCCCTGGTGGCTCAGAGGTTAAAGCGTCTGCCTGCAATGCAGGAGACCTGTGTTCCTTCCCAGGCTTATTATACTAACATTAACACAGAATGTTGGGCAAGCTTTGTCATGAGGAGGGTATGTGTCTCATTTTGTCCCATTTTACACCTGTAGCTCTAGCACTCCAAGAGTATTCCTAATGAACAATCAGTTAGATTGTTATCAATTAGATCAATTATCAACTCATAATGTTGATAAATAACGAGTCCCTGGGCTACAATTTAATCAAATGTAACAAGACTCTTTGTGACCTCATGGACTGTAGCCTCACCCAGACTCCTCTGTCCAGGAATTCTCCAGGCAAGAATACTGGAGTGAGTTTCCATTCCCTTCTCCAGGGGATCTTCCTGACCCAGGGATCAAACCTGTGCCTCGTGGATTGGCAGGCAGATTCTTTACCATCTAAGCCACCAGGGTAGCCCTTGAGAAAATTTAACTACATGACAATGATAACTTCCAACCATAAGATTCAAAGGAAAAAATCTCTATGCTAATGTTATCTTATTTAATAACTACACTGCTTGTCTCACAGGAGAATTATGCTGTTGTCAAAGAAGATACAGAAAGTTAGGCTAAGTAGATACAAGGGTCACCATTCCATTTGATGTAGAAATACCATTTCAAGTTGATTGCTTAGAAACTGAAACATATTTTGCCCTATAAATGTGTTATAAATTGTTATTAAATTCCAAAGTTCATTTGAAATGTCGTTAGTGGGACTACTCTGAAAAAATGACAACTGGGTATAATCAGCCAACCTTCAGAAAAGGGCTGTGTGGTGATAGCTGTACATTCAGGCAACTGCAAGTCAATCACATGTGAGGGTCACCGAAAAAAAAAAAAAATTATGGACAAAGGCAAACTAGAGTCTTGATGCTGGAAGAGACCTTTGATTTCCTCACAGGATGATGACACATCATGGGCTAATTTCCCTTGGGAATGTAACCAGATGCATTTTCAGAGTCTTGGACCTAACCCCTTTGGGGGATGTGATTGATAAGTTCTTTTTCTTCCAAATGCCAAAGAAGGTAATGAAATGGGATAACTTCCAGTCCTCCCCCAGCAACCCAACCCGCATCCTCCTGAGACTGACCAATCACGCCATCCTTAATTTGGACATCTGTATTTCCCTACCAGGAGATCTCAAAAAAACTAACAATAAACGCCTTCAAAGATAGTCCCTTTATCTAAGCTCTACAATGAGAAAGGAACTTGATTTTGATCTCTTCCTTTGGCCAACAGAACTTGGAAGTTTTGTTAGGGTTAATGATCCCTGTTGCTTTTTCCAGTAAGTAGAGCTTGTCCCTCTCCTCTCCTCAAGGGTTTCCTTCAATTAGAATAAAACACGATGATCCAATGCAAGTTCCACCCTCTCCAAGGAACCTCTCCCTTTATTGTATAGGAGGCTGCTTATAAACCTGATGTTTTAAATCAAAGAATACTTGAATTCTACCAGTTCCAAAACACAGCAGGAATGTTATTCTCATTATGAGTGTAGAGTGTATGTGCTCAGCCACGTCCAACTCTTTGCAACTCCATGGACTTCAGCCTGCCAGGCTCCTCTGTCCACGGGATTTTCCATGCAAGATTACTGGAGTGGGTTGCCATTTCATACTCCAGGGGATCTTCCTGACTCAGGGACTGAATCCATGTCTCCTGTGTCTCCTACATTGGCAGGTGATTTCTTTAGCATTTACCACCTGGGAAGCCCCATCTGGTTATAGTGGTGGCCATATTGATTTTCAGTGTGTGTGTATGTGTTCCCATAACAAATCTCTGCTATGAATTTTTCTTGTGATTTACCCCACTTCTCTAAAAATTAAAATTATAATATAAGAGATTCTGTTTGTGTGTTTCAGAGCCAGAGGCAATTTGTTCCAAATAAAATAGTTATTTTAAATAGGGGTGTGTGTGTGTGTGTGTGTGTGTGTGTGTGTGTGTTAGTCACCCAGTCATGTCCAACTCTTTGCAACCCCATGGACTGTAGCCTGCCAGGATCCTCTGTCCATGGAATTCTTCAGGCAAGAATACTGGAGTGGGTAGCCATTCACTTCTCTGGAGGTTCTTCCTGACCCAGGGATTGAACCAGGGTGTCCTGCCTTGCAAGCAGATTCTTTACCATCTGAGCTACCAGGGAAGTTCTTATATTATGATACCCTTATTTAAAATAACTATTTTATTTGTAAACAAATAATCTCTGGTTTAATTTGAATTAGGAATTAAAGTAAAATGATGTCAGTAAAGCTAGTTTTATCCTACCTACCAGGTTAGATACTTGGCTTTTATTAAAATGATTGTATTTCCCTCTATTTCCACAGGAACATCTCACACGCATCTCCAAGTAAAATCTTTTCAGTCCTTCCTGTGCACTCCTGACATCGTGAACACTGTTCCTCCCGAAGTCCCTTATTTCAATCAGTGGCACTGCCATCCTCCCAGGTGCTCAAGCAAGAAGCTTTATAGTCACCTTCAACCTCTCCATCTCAATTAGGAGGTCTTGGTGAGCCAGAAGAATCGTGCTTCTTATTTACCACCACGAACAAGTCACTGTCGATTAAGTGTTTAAGTGATTTTGTAATTACCCATCTATTGACTCTTAGGCAAGACACTTAACCTTTCCAAACTCCAGTTTCTGCCTCAAGAAATTCATATATATGGACTATAGAAATATCTCTGAGGTTCTCTAGTACAGTGCTGCAACTGCATTCATACAAAGCTTTCTCAACAAAAAAGTCAATAATTAGTTACCAACACTTTTTACATGTAGTTTGCTTATAGGTTGGTTTCCTGTTCCATGTGCTTTTCAAATACCCTGCATTTGATTCTATTATAACATTTATCATTCTCAAGTACAACTTTGTTGTCTATCATTCCAGTAGATGCTGAGATTTGTGAAAATTAAAATTCATACATACAGACTATGACCTTTATCATTTACTTCCCCTTTCTATCAGCGCTTTTCATAAAAATCATCCAAAATAGATTTGAAAGCATTTGAATCTCTCCGTCCACACTGGCTACGCTAGTCTAAGCTGCCCTCGTTCTTCCCCAGGATGACTGACAGCCTCTTTGTTGTTGTTTAGTCACTAAATCTTGTCCAACTCTTTTGCAACACCATGGACTATAGCCCGCCAGTTTCCTCTGTCTGTGGGGTTTCCCAGGCAAGAATACTGCAACAGGGTGGCCCTTCCTTCTCCAGGGGATCTTCCTGACCCAGGGATCAAACCCATGCCTCCTGCATTGTCAGGAGGATTCTTTACCACTGAACCACCAGGGAATCCCTGAAAAGCCTCTTTAGCTGTCTGCTATCAGCACTCTTGCCTCCTTGTATCTCAAAGAGCAAAGTGATGTGCCTAAAACCTTCCTTAGCTCCCCATTGCATTTGTAAAAGGCTCCAAAGTCCTTCTTGTGGCTTTACAACTGCCCACTGCCTACTTCACAATCTCAGCTCCTGCCGCTCCTGCATCTGTTCATCTGCTGCAGACACACCAGCCTCTTTTCAGTTCCTGTCTCAGTAGCTCTGACCATGCTGTCCTATCGGCCTGGAACCCATGGGACTTAGTTCACCTAAAAAGATATATGATATACTTTGAATATAATCTTATTGTATGAAATTGTCTTCAGAAGTAGCACCTTAACCTTTTTTTTAAGCTATTCTCTCCACAGTTGCTTTTCTAAAAATGATAAGAAGTTAATAATGTGGTTCAGGAGTATGTTTGTCTACAGCTAACTAAATGGAGTTTCAAAATTTTTTCAACTGGTAGCTCAGATGGTAAAGAACCTGCCTGCAATGCAGGTGACTTGGATTTGATCCCTGAGTTGGGAAGATGCCCTGGAGAAGGGAATAACTACCCACTCCGGTATTCTTGCCTAGAGAATCCCATGGACAGAAGAGCCTGGTGGGCTATAGTCCATGGGGTCGCCAAGAGTCTGTCAGGAGTGAGTGATTAACACTTTCACTTGGGCTTCCCAGATGGTGCTAGTAGTAAAGAACCCTCCTGCCAATGCAGGAGTCCTAAGAGATGGGGGTTCGATCCCTGGGTCAGGAAGATCCCCTGGAGGAGGGCATGGCAATTCACTCCAGTGTTCTTGTCTGGAGAATTCCATGGACAGAGGAGCCTGGTGGGCTATAGTCCATAGGGTTGCAAAGAGTCGGATACAACTGGAACAATTTAGCACACACACAAAGCAAAATTATCACCCACTTCTAATGAAATGTGACCTCTTCTGGGGTAAGATATCATAGGGCTTGAATATTTTATTATACTATACACTGGAATTAGAATTACTCATGAAGAATACTCAAAGGTTATCACTTAAAGTAGCCTGTTCTTTGTAGAAATCATAGTATATCCTTCTTGACCTGTATTCAGCTCACAAGATCCTCTTATATTTCTATGATCAGACTACATAGCAACATGCTGCCTTATTACTAAAAGGTAGAGAATTCACACCTAATAAAACAGTATGACATTCATGGGGAAATTTCTCAGTGATGATTTCAAATATTTCCAAGAAGATAATGTCTTAAGGAGAAGAAGCCTTGAAATTTGAAGATTTCAAGAACATGTAATCAGTCCTATAGTTTTAGGAAGTGATTTTCCACTGCCAATGAAATCATGTTTTGTTTGTTTGTTTGTTTGTTTCACTTGCCTAGGAAACCTAAAAATAGCACATGCAATACTAGCAGTTAGTTTATACTTAAAATCAAGCATCAGGACTTCCCTGGTGGTCCAATGGTTAAGACTTGGCCTTCCAATGCAGGGGGTGTGTGTGTGTTCAATCCCTGGTTAGGGAGCTAAGATCCAGTGTAGTGCGTGGCCAGAAAGCCAAAGCAAAACAGAAGCAATGTTGCAACAAATTCATTAAGACTTTAAAAATGGTGCACACCAAAAATATATATATATGTATATATCAAGCCTCCTCTCATGAAACTGAATGTTACTTTTTACCAAAGCATTCTTGAATTTGGGGGAAGTTATATGAATTAGAGGCCATTGGGTACTTCTTTTTAGGTATTTGTCTCGCATGTTCGGTAAGTACTGACTCCAGAAGGAGGCTCCTGCCATCACTAACTAACAGCAGCTCTTACGTAGGCATAAACAAAGGCCACAGCCCAGACACCAACTGTCAGAGGCTGCCAAATCTGATGCGAATTGTTCTAAACTCACTATGTAAAACTGAAACAACAGAGACCTTGACCCTTGAAGTACCTGGGAAAGAGGCAGCCTTCCTCCTGGTCACGCTGGGCCTCTGTGTGCTCTGCCCTGCAAATGCGTTTACACAAGGATTAGTTTTCCTGACAACTATCCGGGTTTTGATTTAGAAACTGAATAGGACTCTGCCACAAAAAGCCACTGGATCATAGACAGTGTGTTCTTTTAATTTACTTCCATAAACAGGCAAAAATTGAAGTCAGCTGTCAGCATAGACCAAATTAAAGAACAGAGTGTCAGAGCCACAGTTGAATCAAGATGAGTTTTTGAGGTGGGGGTGGTGGGAGCTTGGGTTTTTAAGCTTCCAAGGAAGATATGTTGTTAGGGTTCAGGATGGGGAACACATGTATACCTGTGGCGGATTCATTTTGATATATGGCAAAACCAATACAATATTGTAAAGTTAAAAAATAAAATAAAATTAAAAAAAAATAAAAGTACCGTGAAATACTAAAAAAAAAAGAGACTTTCACTTTGTGGTTTAGATGTACTGTGCATTGTTTACTTTTCAAAAAATTAGATTTAGACTGAAACTAATATCATTCCTAAAAAAACTTTTCTTACTTAAGTGATGTACAGGATCTCAAAATATAATACAATAAATGTGCAAACCATAACTATCCCTAATTATGGCAAATATAGCTCAGTCAGCTAGGCTTATGGGCTGTGATCTCCTGGATATTGCTCATCATAAACTCTTAATGCTTCTTTTAATGATTTTAATGATTATTCTAATTCTGTCCTGGTATTTTTTTTTTTTTGCTTCTCTTGTTATCTCACAGTGATCCTGCTTCTATGCCAGTCTGATGAGACAGAACATTGTAATTGTTATTGGTGAAGGAAAGGAAGCAAAATCTCTAACCTGGAACTTTTGATCACTCAGTAAATAGTACAGGCATTCATCACCTATATTAAGGTAAGTGCAGACATCTATGGCTGTGTGTGGTGGCCCAAAATTTGGTTAACATCAGTATGAGTGTAATTGGGCAATATGCCCTAGTAGTTAAAGGATATTGGCTATGGAGTCAGATATGGGTCTATTTTCAACTATGCAACTTATTAATAAGTTAGTGCATTTCCTTTTTTTTCATTTGTGAAATAAAGATAATAATATTTCACAAGATTGCTTTGAAAAATGAAGTATGATAACATATACAGTGTGCTTAAATAAGTCGGGTATATGGAAGGCACTCAATAAAATCGTTATTCTCATTATTTTATTATTAACTCAATTCAGTAAAAAGATTGTTAAAGCCCACGATGTGTCCAGCCCTGTGGGATACACAGAAGTAAGAAACTGTGTTCCTGTCCTGAAGAAGCTTATAATCTAGTTGTTTGTTTTAATTATGGAAATAAGCTATAGTGTCTGGAAAAAGCAATGTTACTTTTGGGGGAAGCGTCTAAATGAGTGCGGGGAAAAAACAAGAGCTGCAAGGGGATCAGAGAAAGAAGAGGTCACTGTTAACTGAGAGAGTGGAGAAACACTGCATGGAAGTTGTCAGAATGATGATGAATTTTGAAAAGTGGGATTTTTGCCTGCGGACTGATTGAAAGGTTACAGAAATGAAAACAACCTATTTGAGGAATAAGCATCTTCACCACAGCAGTGTTTGTGCTGGAAGGAAGCAAGGATCAGGTTGTAAGGAGTGGCATTGTACACAGTGTTTTCTAGGAGATGGTGTGCTCCTGGTTTATTTGACCGTGAAAAAACTCTCTCCCTCTATTCCCCTTCCCTGTCCTCCTCCCTGCAGCCCATTTCCTGTTCCTTCTCTTCTTTTCTCCCCTCTCCTCTCCTGTCTTCTCCTCTTTTCCTTTCCCATCTCTTTCCCTTGCTCCTCTTCCTATAGAACTAAGAAGTGAAAACAGTATGGGAAAGGGCTTAAAATAGAAAAATTAAGCACTGGACCCAAGCTTGTCTGGCTTTGGAAGATTTGAGATACAAAGTTTATGATTAAATCTGTAAGGATTTTTTCTCCCAACAGCACTGTTCTGTGGATCAGTAGAAAATAGGAAGTAAATTATACTAAAGCGTCTAAAAGAATCAAGACAGACACAAAACAAAGATACACCTATCTTCTGATACCCAGGAACCAAGACATTCAATAAATGTTGACCCACTGCTCTGGGAACATCCATGTGAACTTGGATGATTAAAGGAATTCAACCTTTTATAGGAGATGTTGCCCATATGTTGTTTTTTTTTTTTTCCTTTTAGTCATCAAAAGCATAGATTCAAATGTTAATTGAGTCCAGTCAATTCAGGTATATATTTTTAATGATAGATAAGAGGCTCTTTTAAGTCCAGACTTCATCAAGATAACAAAAGAAAGTAGGTAAGGATGCTTAAACATCCCTATGGTATGAACTAAACAGTTAACGTAAACACACATACACACATCATAATAAGTAGTTGTGACCACATTGCACTTCCATTACAAATTCCAATCACACTTTATTAGGATAAGAATGGCTTTAAGAACCAGTCTGGTCTTCTCCAGAGTAATTTATATGATTGGTCTATTTCTGCATCCTTCATTTGTCCTGACTGACATCCATCTTTATTAATTCTGTCAATAAAAAACTTCTCACTTTTTTTTATATGAGAATTATATGCATATGACACCACCCTTATGGCAGAAAGTGAAGAGGAACTCAAAAGCCTCTTGATGAAAGTGAAAGAGGAGAGTGAAAAAGTTGGCTTAAAGCTCAACATTCAGAAAACGAAGATCATGGCATCCGGTCCCACCACTTCATGGGAAATAGATGGGGAAACAGTGGAAACAGTGTCAGACTTTGTTTTTCTGGGCTCCAGGATCACTGTGGATGGTGACTGCAGCCATGAAATTAAGGGACGCTTGCTCCTTGGAAGGAAAGTTGTGACCAGCCTAGATAGCATATTCAAAAGCAGAGACGTTACTTTGCCAACAAAGGTTTGTCTAGTCAAGGCTATGGTTTTTCCTGTGGTCATGTATGGATGTGAGAGTTGGACTGTGAAGAAGGCTGAGCGCCGAAGAATTGATGCTTTTGAACTGTGGTGTTGAAGAAGACTCTTGAGAGTCCCTTGGACTGCAAGGAGATCCAACCAGTCCATTCTGAAGGAGATCAGCCCTGGGATTTCTTTGGAAGGAATGATGCTAAAGCTGAAACTCCAGTACTTTGGCCACTTCATGCGAAGAGTTGACTCATTGGAAAAGACTCTGATGCTGGGAGGGATTGGGGGCAGGAAGAGAAGGGGACGACAGCGGATGAGATGGCTGGATGGTATCACTGACTCGATGGACGTGAGTCTGAGTGAACTCTGGGAGTTGGTGATGGACAGGGAGGCCTGGCGTGCTGCGATTCATGGGGTCCCAAAGAGTCGGACACGACTGAGCGACTGATTTGATCTGATCTCTGATACATAGGCATGTTTTCTTATACATGAGGAAATTCTTAGTTGCTTTGTCTGCAGCTCTTCAAGTAAACAAAATACATGTCAACTATTTTTTCAGCATTTGGTATTTCTGTTTCTATATTGCTACTATACAAATAGCACTGGAAATTCAAGCCCTATCCACTCTACAAATTATACCCATTGTGTCTGGCCAACTTCTCCAACCTGACTTGCTACAAGATGTCTATACTTTAGCAAGAGAGGGCTTATACACCTTTCTGCACTTAGACAGCAAAGGCCCCCGGAAGAATTCTACTGTGGTTGCTGACTTCAAAATTTCCTCTCACCTCTTTCCCTCAACATAATATTTTTAATTCAGTTTCTTCCTAGTGATTTCCATTGTGGCACCCTAAAATGTATCCCTGACATCTTCCCAAGCAGCCCTAGCTGCAGGTTTAAAATGTGAATACTTTTTTAGATGATTGGTTTTTAATCATTTCATGTTTACTCTAGGAAGAAGAGATACATTCATATATACAGTCAATAAAAACCCATAATTAGTAACAGCAAACATTACTGAGAGCACTGTGTACCGGGCACTGTGTTAAGAACTTTGTGACACATTAGCCAGTTTAATTTATATACCATTCCCGAAGTTTATCCTTCACTCACTATCTAGTCATCTTTTAGAAGAGTAAATCTGATCCATCAACATGCTTAAAGTCTTTTTAAGAGTAAAATCGTTTTATCATAGTCTACAAAGTCCTCCATAATCTCCCCTTTGCCCATCTCCGCAGCCTTATTCTCTTCCTTGTTTATAGCTTTCTTTCCCTTCAATAGCCAACCTCATTCCTGACTCACTGCCTTTACATTTGGCTTTCCATCATCCTCTTCCTGGACTTTCCCACAAGGCTTCCTTATTTGTATCATTTAGGGTCCTAGCTCAAGTGCCCTTTCTCTGGAGAGTTCACCTTGGCCCATCCTAACTAAAGTATCATGCCCTCTTCCTTTGTCACTCTTCCTCTCTTCCATAGCTGTTTTATATACTTTACAGAACATGGCATTATCTGAATACATCTGCTGTATTCATTTGTTTATGTACATCTCTCTGTCCATCCTTGCTCGAATGTTGTTGTTGTTGTTCAGTAACTCAGTCGTGTCTGACTCTTTGTGACCCCATGGACTGCAGCACACCAGGGTTCCCTGTCCATCACCATCTCCCAGAGCTTGCTCAAACTCATGTCCATTGAGTTGGTGATGCCATCCAACCATTTCATCCTCTGTCATGCACTTCTCCTCCTGCCTTCAATCTTTCCCAGCATCAGGGTATTTTCAAATGAATCAGCTCTTCGCATCAGGTGGCCAGTGTTTTGGAGCTTCAACTTCAGAATCAGTCCTTCCAGTGAATATTCAGGATTGATTTCCTTTAGGATTGACTGGTTTGATCTCCTTTCAGTCCAAGAGACTCTCAAGAGTCTTCTCCAACACCACAGTTCGAAAGCATCAATTTTTTGGCCCTCAGCTTTCTTTATGATCCAATTCTCACACCCATACATGACTATTGGAAAAACTATACCTTTGACTATACGGACTTTCGTTGGCAAAGTAATGCCTCTGCTTTTTAATATGCTGTATAGGTTTGTAATAGCTTTTCTTCCAAGGAGCAAGCGTGTTTTAATTTCATGGTTGCAGTCACCATCTGCAGTGATTTTGGAGTGCAAGAATATAAAGTCTGTCACTGTTTCCATTGTTCCCCATCTATTTGCCATGAAGTGTTGGGACTAGATGCCGTGATCTTAGTTTTCTGAATGTTGAGTTTTAAGCCAACTTTTTCACTCTCCTCTTTCACTTTCATCAAGAAGTTCTTTAGTTCCTCTTCACTTTCTGCCATAAGTGTGGCATTATTTGCATATCTGAGGTTATTGATATTTCTCCTGACAATCTTGATTCCAGCTTGTGCTTCATCCAGCATGGCATTTCACATTATGTGCTCTGCATATAAGTTAAATAATCAGGGTGACAATGTATAGACTTGACATACTCCTTTCCTGATTTGGAACCAGTCTGTTGGTCCATGTCCAGTTCTAACTGTTGCTTCCTGACCTGCATACAGATGTCTCAAGAGGCTAGTCAGATGGTCTGGTATTCCCATCTCTTTCAGAATTTTCCACAGTTTATTGTGATCCACACAGTCAAAGGCTTTGGCATGGTCAATAAAGCAAAAATAGATGTCATTCTGGAACTCTCTTGCTTTTTCGATGATCCAGCGGATATTGGCAATTTGATCTCTGGTTCCTCTGCCTCTTCTAAATCCAGCTTGAACATCTGGAAGTTCATGGTTCATGTATTGAATTTTGAGCATGACTTTACTAGCATGTGAGATGAGTGCAATTGTGTGGTAGTTTGAGCATTCTTTGGCATTGCCTTTCTTTCGGATTGAAATGAAATCTGATTTTTCCAGTCCTGTGGCCACTGCTAAGTTTTCCAAATTTGCTGGCATATTGAGTGCAGCACTTTCACAAGACCATCTTTTAGGATTTGAAATAGCTCAGCTGGAATTCCATCACCTCCACTACCTTTGTTCGTAGTGATGCTCCTAAGGCCCACTTGACTTCACACACCAGGATGTCTGGCTCTAGGTCAATGATCACACTCTCATAATTATCTTGGTCATGAAGATCTGTTTTGTATAGTTCTGTGTATTCTTGCCACCTCTTCTTAATATCTTCTGCTTCTGTTAGGTCCATACTGTTTCTGTACTATATTGTGCCCATCTTTGTATGAAATGTCCCCTTTGTATCTCTAATTTTCTTGAAGAGATCTCTAGTACATCCTTGCTCAAATGTTAGCCCCAGTGAAAGCAGTATTTTTATATGTTTTCTTTAGAGCTCTGTCCTCTGTCCTTAGAAGAGAAAATATTTTTGACTAAATGAACATTTAGTGATGGCAGTGGTATTAATTTTCTCCCAAATTAGGGAGACATTTTTGTGCTAAGTAGTTTATCCATGGTCATTCATATGATGAGTTTGATCTTGGACAAGTCACTTACCCTAACTCAGGACTTCTCATGTTCAGATCCTATGCCTTTAACACCTAGGCTACCCTGTATGAAGTTATAATAGCTCTGTTACATATAAAAACTGAACAATTATACCTCACTTTCAGTAATAACTGGCTGGGTAAATTGTATAAAAAGAAGATATTTTGCTCTCCTACCTTATTCTTATCTGAAAAGAAGAGGACCTAAATATTCAAGATTATCATAGAATTTTGCTTCATCAAGGAGAACCTGCCAAGGAAGCCAGGAAAAAGAGGGAAAAGAGTGAACTGCGATATTTTCAGTCCTTGCCTTTTGAGAGCCATGTGGTAAGTGTTATGACGAGTAGCACCTACACTGCTTGTGACAAACACCATTGCACAGATGAAGAAAGGAGATTTAGAGAGTTAAGGAACACACAACTTGGTGATAGGAGAATATGAATTCTGTTCTTTAAAAACCCAAGTCCCATGAATGTCCCACTACCACTGGCTTAATGAGTGGTAGCTATGTACTTAAGACTAAAATGTGAAGATTTTTACTATTAACACCACCTACATTTCTTATTTTTCACTGACATTTGAATATTTCCAGAATATAATATGATATTTTTTATCAAAAAACCTGACTTCACTCTTGTTCAATAATAACAAAAATTTATGCCAAATTAAATAAAGCCACATTACTTAAACAGCCTCACCAGAAACAAGCCAAAAAGGCTGGACAGTGCTCAGCAGTGGATGGAATTTTGAATCTCCCAGGCAATTGAGAAATTCATTTTTTCCTGAGGCAATATAAAACATGAGCCATCTTCTCTCTTATAAAATTAAATCAAGCCTGGTCTGTGTGGCAATTTTGCCTAGAACTCAATGGTCTCAAATCAATCAAGTTCCTTTTAAACTAAAGTCTAGGTTTGATGCTCCTCATGTTTTCCTGGAATGTGAACCAAAGAACTACACACAAACGTCAAATGACCAGCCTAGAACCATCAAAATTTGCAATCAACATTGAAAATTCTACTGAGGAAACATCCATTTTCCTGGTTTCTCAGAATCCTGAATGAAGGTCCCTGAATTTAGAGATAACTGAAGGCAATTTGGCCTTAGCAATGTTCAGGCTCTGCATGGAACCAGGACTTTCAGACAGTGGCAAGGTGAAAGTTATTTCAATGCCCTTCCTCAGAATCATGACCATGAGAAATGAGATCATATGAAAGGTGCTTGCAGTTGACAACATCTTTCCCTGTCAGCAACTTCTCATTTCCTGATGAACCATCCATTCCCCAATCCTCATGGGAGCATAGCTCTTACTTCATCCACAACATCTATCTTTTGGCAAGCTCCTCACCCTGGAATTAAACTCTTTTGAAACGGTTTCCCTTCTTCCTTGGATTTCCAAATGAGAGTGCTTCCCTGCAAGTGCTCTCCTGGCAGCCTCTATCTCTTACTTTAGAGACACATTTAGCACTCTGTTCTGGCCAGCAGATCACCCATGACAGTGAGCAGCGAACAAAGCTCAGATGTGAAGGCATAGAGAGTGATGAAATACCACGCTGTTGGCTGCCTCCCTGCCAGAACCAGCTGTTCCCTCAGTACAATCCACATCTGCTCTGAGAGCCAACAGAGAAGTCTACAGGGCATTCTGCCGAAAGCCAGGCTCCAGGGTTGTCTGGTGCCGTGGAGGACCCATCACACTCCTATTGATTCAGGATTGCTATAAAAGCATAAAAGTACCTTCTGCTCTTTGCCCTTTTCAATACAATACTCTTCTTTCTGAGGTTTCCAAAAAAAAAGAAAGGTAGAAAGAAAATGTCTTAAAAGATCTTGCCTAAGAGAAAAACTCAGGGTTTGGTGTCTGGAGAAATGATATGGCTTTGCTGGTATGTCGATAAAATCTAGTCTTGATTTTTTTCTTATATAGAGCATGGCATCATTTAGATCCTGAAGCAAAAGAAAATTCCATGGTACTTAACCCCTTCATTATCATCTTTTTCTGGTATGAACTGAAAACTCTCCTCTGGGAAGCTGTTTCCTGACCTCTAGATCAATTGAAAAGAACCTGGAGGACATCCATGGTGGTACAGTGGATGGGAATCTGCCTGCTAATACGGGAACATGGGTTCAGTCCCTGGTCCAGGAAGATTCCATATGCCGCAGAGCAACTAAGCCCCTGAGATGCAACTGCTGAAGCCCTCTCACTCTAGGGGCCATGCTCCACAAGAGAAGCCACCACAATGATAAGAACCCCGGGCACCACAGTGAGGAGTAGCCCTGATTCGCCACAACTGGAGAAGGCCTACATATGGCAACAAAGACCCAGCACAGCCAAAAATAAATAAATACAATTGTTTTTAAAAAGAAAGGCACGTGGATCCTTTCTTTATGAACAAACAACCCCTGTGAATCTATCAGCCCTTCCCTCTGATCTTTCATTCAAATGAGCCCTCCTATCCTGGGCTTTCTTAAAAGGTATTGAGCCTTTCTTGGCTCATTCTCTTAAACATTTGTTCTTCTCAGGGACAAACTAAGGATGCAGGTTGATCCAGCCACTCTGGCGTTTGGCACAGCTCATCAACAGACAAACTAGGGTTTGTGTATTCTTCTGTGAAAGTGAAAAGTGAAAGTGAAAGTCATTCAGTCGTGTCCAACTCTTTGCTACCCCATGGACTATACAGTCCATGGAATTCTCCAGGCCAGAATACTGGCATGGGTAGCCTTTCCCTTCTCCAGGGGATCTTCCCAACCCAGTGATCAAACCCAGGTCTCCACATTGCAGGTGGATTCTTTACCAGCTGAGCCACAAGGGAAGCCCAAGAATACTGGAGTGGATAGCCTATCCCTTCTCTAGCAGATTTTCCCGACCCAGGAATTGAACTGGAGTCTCCTGCATTACAGGCAGATTCTTTACCAACTGAGCTATCAGGGAAGTGTATTCTGTAGTTTTCTGAATTTAGTATTTAATGTGGGTAGACTAGATCATCCAGATCCATGCAGTTGTAAAAAGAGTATGTTCCATCAACAGTATGTGTACTAATGTCAAGTAGTACACATTGAAATACACTAAGAAAAAAAAATAAAGTTTCAGAAAAAGGAAGTGACTTATCCTACATGTTTATCTCATGTGTGGTAAAAATATACATTTTAGCTACAAAAATAGTACACATTCATGGAAAAAAATTCATGAAAGCACACTTCTTAGATGGCCATGGACAGGAGGAAAATTTTAACTTTTCACTTTACACAATTTTGGTTTCCTTGAATTTGTACCATAAGCTGGTATTCTAAAAAAATAAAATAAAAGTGAATTAGCAGTAATAATCCTAATAAACTGGTGGGGGACTAGTCAGATGTCACAGTGAAGTTGGATATAGACTAAAGGAATTTTCAGCTTTGTTTTTTCCTGAATCAATTATTGTACCTACTTTCAAAGTGTGTTTGTAAGGAGCCCCTTGTGAATAAATGCTGTCCTATTTGTCTCCTTGATCTACTGTGCACTTAGATTAACCAGAGAACTTCTTTTCTCCTGCAAATTCTAACACAGCATCCATTCTGCACTGAAGATGTTGCCACACTACCTTTACTCTGACTGGTCTATGCCATGTTCCCTCCCTTCTTATAGAAAAGATGGACTTTGCAAGTCAGTCTTTATCAACATCCCCCTATTGATCTGTGAGCCCCTCTGAGGATAAGACAACCAAGGCCTTTTCTTCTTGCCTTTCATAAAGTGTCAGGCTGATCATTGATGGGTTGGTGAGACAAACCCTCTGAAACCAAGGGATTCAAAATCTCAGCCTGTAGGAAGAAGCTGCAGTTTGAGGACTGATCCCAGTGGAACGAGTGTCATGATGCTAATTGTAGTAAGCAAACAGAGCAGGTTATCCAGAGGCTCTGGTGACAGCAGACAGTTTGCTGCTGCTGCTGCTGTTGCTAAGTCACTTCAGTCGTGTCTGACTCTGCGACCCCATAGATGGCAGCCTACCAGGCTCCTCCGCCCATGGGATTTTCCAGGCAAGAGTACAGGAGTGGGGTGCCATTGCCTTCTCCACAGTTTGGTAGTGATAAAACAAAGCAGAGTAAGTAGTGCCAGAAAGTCAGGATCAAGGACAATTAGAGGAGGATATTGTGCTGTGGCCATGGGACAGAAAAATAGAGCCCTGGGCTCAGAGGAGATACCATATTGGCTGATTATTAAGAAAAAGATAGGGGTGAAAGATTAGTTATACAAAGTGGAGTGCAAGCTCAGAGATGCACTTGCAATAGGGCTGACTCATGCTGACTGGCTTCACTGACCAGATTCAGGCAGCTTTTAATCCCTCTGACCGAGGAAGGATGTCAGTCCTCTGCCTGCAGTGAGACAAGAGTCTTTAGGGTCAAGTGAGCCAAACAGTGAGAGAGCTGAAATTTGCAAGGCAGGTTAGTCAATGCATTATATCGACTAGAGTGGGGGATGAGGGCCAGCTGGAGGCCATATAGCACAAGCCACAAGTGGGGCCAGCAACAGCCAGCTGTTGGCATCAATTTGAAAGTTTAGAAAAAGATAAAATCTATTCATTTTGCCTTTCTTCTGCACATTTAGGGGATATTGGAACCTGGAATCAGAATGCATGTCCTGAAAGTCTCAAGCTGTGAAGCAAAACAAATAAAAAATACAACCAAACAAAAAAATAAAAGCAGCAGGATGACATTTTGCCGTCTTTGAAGGGAAAAGTGATGACTTGTATGGAGCCCACCATGAGAACCATCCACAGCATTTAACCCTGGTTGCAATTTTCTTTTTATGTCTGGGTTACAGGAACACACCCATTTTCCTTAAGTCACATTTAATTTGTTTCTTGGAGGTTCTAATGTGTTCCAAGACAGCAACTTCCCGCCATTGCCAAAGTCTCCTCTTGGCCTGATCTTTCTTGTCTCGGGTTTTAAGGCACTGTCCATTTCACATCTCACAACATAACACACAACATTACTCACTTCGTCAGATGGCCTAGATAAGGTGCAATATTTTCCTATTCCAGGACTGAGCTCTTACAGCAGGCTGCTTGTTGGAAAGGGTGAAAGAGTGGGGTGTGGGCAGGAGGTAGTTAGACTATTACATTCTTTCCTTTAGCTGCCAATAAAAGTGTTGAACTATAGACGGTCCAAGAGGGCCCTGTTAGAGCAGTTATATTCTGGGACCACACCAAATGGAGCTCAAACTGTTGGTAATATTTATTTCAGGGATACAAATTGCAGGTGGGGAAACGAAAAGCAGCTTTGGGCAAATTTAGCAAGCTGTTTCTTGAGGTTTTTGAAAACTGAACACCCAGTGAATCAAAATGCCTCCAAATCTAGCCCATATTGGAATTTTAAATAAAACTACTCTCATTTTGAAGAACATTTAGTACTGAAAGGCCAAAAACATTCCTGTTCAAAATCTGGCTAAATGCATTTAGGACTGTCATTCCTATGGTATCCTTGGTCCAAGTACTATCCTGACATTACCTCCCAGGACTTTCTCCTGGTGTGTTTGCAGGGCTATGAATCTTCAAAAACAATTCCTGGGATATTCCTCCTAACCCTATTCTCATGAGTTATTACTCATGAGATAAACACATGATGGATCCCTTTCCTACTTAATGAACTTCCTCTTTACTTTTATTGGCTATTATCTACTAAGTCATTTTCTTCATTATCTAAATTTTCACTGCATGTGCATGCTGCATGCTAAGTCACTTCAGTCATGTCCAACTCCGTATGACCCTCTGGACTGTAGCCCGCCAGGCTCCTCTGTCCAGGCAAGAATACTGGAGTGGGTTACCATGCCTTTCTCCAGGGGATCTTCTTGACCCAGGGATCAAACTCATGTCTCTTATGACTCCTGCATTGGAGGTGGGTGTTTTACCACTAGCACCACCTGGGAAGCCCAATCACTCCATAGACATCTATTAACTGCTTTGCATGTATGTGTGATCTAGGTGCTTGGAACAGTGAAAACCAAGATGAACAAGGCAAGAGCATTTTGTGCAAGATAAACACAATAAGTATTTATTGAGTCAATAATTATAGGGAGAGGAATGAAGTGATATCACTAATAGGAAAAAAAGAATAATCAGCTCTTTTTCAATGAGTAAAGGAAGTTTTCAGAGAAAAGATGCTTGTACTTCTTGAAGGATATGTGATTTGACAGACCAACTGTAAAAGTGTTATGGACTCATGAATGTTTGCGTTCTCCCAAAATTCTTATGTTGACGCCCTAGCATCACCACAACGTGATAATATTTGAAGCTGGGACCTTTGTTAAGTAATTAGGTTTAAATGAAGTCATGAAAGTGGGGCTCCTGTGAGGAGATTTGTGTCTTTATGAGAAGAGGAAGAGAGACGAGAGCTCACTCTCTCTCTCTTTCATTGCAATGTGAGGACACTGTAGGAAGGTGGCTGGCAGCAAGACAGGAAGTAGGCTTTCACCTGAAACAAAATCTCCTGGCACCTTGATCTTGGACTTCCCATCCTCCAGGACTGTGATAAAGAAGTTTCTGTTATTTAAGCCTTTGCATCTGTGGTATTTTGTTATGGCATCCTGAGCTGATTGAGACAAAAGGTAAAGGAAATGGCATTCCCAACAGTGGTTAGAGTTCAGTATGACATGTGTAGTGATCTGCAATGGTGCAACCACACCAAGCAAATGAAAACCTTTATGCTCCCCACTGTGTGGGGGGAGGTCAAGGGCCAACCTCCACAATTGAATGCACATCATTCCAGGGAGAGCACCACCTTTTGCCTTCCCCACCATATTTATAATGGGTACTAAAGGTGGTGTTGTAGCCATCAGATATTTTAAGGTGATTAGTGTTAGTCACTCAGTCGTGTCCAACTCTCTGTGACCCTATGGACTGTAGCCCACTGCTCCTCTGTCCATAGGATTCTCCAGGCAAGAATACTGGAGTGGGTTGCCTTTCTCTACTCCAGGGGATCTTCCTGACCCAGGGTTTCCTGCATTGCAGGTAGATTCTTTACCATGTGAGCTACAACCTGTTGTAGCCATCAGATATTTTAAGGTAATTAATAGATTATTGTAAGTGAAGTAAGACAGAGAAAGACAAGTCTCATATTGTTTGCATGCTGAATCTAAAAAAAAAGAGAGAGAGATACAAATGAGCCTACTTACAAAACAGAGAAGACTCAGAGAATAAACATGGGTACCAGGGAGGAAGATTCAAGGGGATGGTGTGGGGAGAAGGGATAGATTAGAAGTCTGAAACTGACCTATACACACTATGATATCTAAACTAGATAACCAACAAGGACCTAAGGTATAGCACAGGGAACTCTGCTCAATATCCTGTAACAATCTAAATGGGAAAGAATTTGAAAAGAATTCTTTACATGTGTATATATGACAGAATCACTTTGCTGTACACTGGAAACTAATACAACATTGTTAATCAACTATTCTCCAATATAAAATAAAAATTTTAAATTAAAAAATAAAGACGCTGATTTACATTTGAAAAGCGGCTCCTACACATTAGCTCATTTGATTTGTTGTCACAGCTCGGTGTAGTAAGTGAAATTATCCCCATTCTTACAAATGAGGAAACTGAGGAGATAAGTACCTTGTCCAAGACATAGTAGAGTTATTTACTTTCACCTCCTTCCTCTCTCCACAGCCTTGATGAGAAATTCTACTATAATTCGTGCCTCCCACGGTGCTTTAGAATTCTCTCTTCTTGAGGAAAAGATCCCGCTTCACAAAGGTGAGAACTGTTTCTTACACCCCTTTTTATCACCAGGACTGAATTCTATGACAGAGTTAGAAAAAGATGCTTAGTGACTAATTGAGAAGGGAGGACTAAGTCCTTCCATTCCAAATCCCATGTTTTTCCTCTGATTCCCAGCAGGGTCATCACACCCTAAGTCAAGCCTACTCACTTGACTGCTTCCTGCTCTGTGCTCTTGCTCTTTCCTCTGTGCCTCATCAAAGCACTGTTTTCCCTCACCAGCTTATGCATTTCTTCATACTTAGCACAAAGAACTGGCAAGCATCTACTATAAAATTAAATTTACTTTCCACTATGTAATGATTAAAGATAATAACCCAAGGCTAAAACAGTTGCTTATATAGATTTCAGACGTGTTGACACCACCACTTGGAGAGGGTCACTGGGACCCTAGATACCAAGACGAGGTGTTCACAATTTGCTTTGTCCACACCTAGTAGAAATGTAGAGTCTAGCTCTTCTGGTTCTGAAATTTCACACGTATTCCATATTTCCATAAGAGTGCCCAAAAGGCATTTACGACTTTATTGACTTTCCTCTTCCAATGCTCTTGATCATCCCAGTACGTTTCACTCTGCATAATAGGTACATTTCTGAAAATGTGGATGTAAACCAGAACATGATTCAATAGATGTAAGATAAAAAAAAAAAGTTGGTTTTAATTTTTCTTACTTATGAACCACCACCTATGATAATAAACATGTTATTTAAATATGAAATATATTAAAATAAATATGTTGGATATTACATTAAATATATTTAAAAGAGGAAATTCAGTAATTTTTAATCTCATATCTTTTGTATAAAATGTAAAGTTCTGGAGAGGAAATAGGAAAATATTATACAGTAAAACGTCTGTTTTTCCTGGGGTGAGAGTCTTATAAATTTTTCCAAAAAGCTATTTCTTCCTACATAGATTATAAAGAGAGGATTAAAAAGGCCCACCGCACATCTTTAGCAGGCTTAAAATTTAACATACAGATGACCAAAGTATGTGAAAAATAACTTCTTTATTTTCTTTAATTTTGTTTTACTGATGACAGAAAAAAAACTCAAACTTGCCACTGAAAGACCACTCTCCCAGGTTTAAAATAGTCTGTTTTCATTGAACTCTGGTTTAGTTTTATAAATATCCAGGCAATTTAAATTGCAGACTCCTTACAGGAGCTTAACTAATGTTCACAAGGCTCAGGCCAGTTTTAATTATGCACAAAAGATAAAAAACAACCCAGAACATTTGAGGTTGCATTGTGAGAAAGTATCTCTTTCTGGCACTAGGTTTCCCCAACACGGCCACACTGCCCTGTCCCGAGTCATATGAAGTCTCTTCTTTAACCTTCCACTCCCCTGGATCTGGGGCTCTGCGCTCTGGATTCAGACTTCTGGGTTCCAGTCCTTCTGACTTAGCTTACTGACAGGGTAACCTTAAGCAAATTATCTCAGTCCTCAGCTTCCTTAGTTGTAAAGTAGTCAATTACTTCATTGGAATTAGTGGTGAGAATTAAATTAAGATAACATCCATAAAGGACTTTGATGCCACTGCCTCGCAAATCATCTATGGTGAAGTTTTGGGAGATTTTTAAATTCTTTAACAGCTGTGGAAGAGATTGCAATAAAATGTATTATTAGAAATTATACACACACACACATAAAAGCAGTATATGTACACAACGTTTTTTTTTTCTTAACTTTATCCTGATGTTATTTTTTTTTATTTTATTTTATTTTTAAACTTTACGCAACGTTTTTGTGCTTTTTTTTTTAATTTATATGTAAAGGCGAATAAATACATGACAGAAGCTCAAATTACTACAAAATTTCTGACCACTTTAATTTTTGTATACATCTCATCGTCACAGGTAATAGTTGATGGGCTGAGGTCTGCTGGCCGCAGTTTGAGAAACACCTTACACAATACCTAGCACAAACGAACACTCATTAAATGTGAGCTATTATTATATTTGTTGAATCTGTTAGAGCAGATGGAGAATCAAGCATGTCATCAGTTAATGAATAAGAAACATTCATTAAAGATGGAGTAAACATGAAAACTTTCAAACCATGACCACACCTCTAACCTCTGTCCATTTATTTTAATTAAAAAAAATGCTTGGGATCTCATTTTATAAATGAGAGAATTGGTTAAGAGCTGACTACACATGAGAATCACCTGGGGGGCTTTTAAAAATTACTGCTGCCCAGGTACCATTCCAGCCAGACAAGTTAAATCAGGGTCTCTGGTGTTAGCACATGGACATGGAGACTTTTGTAAAGCTCCATGTATAATTCTAATGTGCAGGGCTGGGTTTCTGATAGAACACATTCCTGGACAAGGCAGGACTCTGGTGTCTCTACCTACTGTCCACACACTATCACTGTTACATTGGAGACCTCCTGTAGGGGAACATTTCTTTTTAGACAATTCAGATGAATTCATTCTGTGAAAATGAAATTTAGGGTAGAAGGGGGATCAATATTAAACAGCTGACTAATGAACCTTACTCATGACCAACACAAAGGCATCTAACTTGGTGTCTCTAAATGCCTACCTGGGTGTTTTGTGAAGTCCCAGGAAGACACACAGATAAGCCCAATTATTAGTAGAAGGGTAATATGGTGTACTCTACATAACCTTTTAAATTCAGCTGGAAATTCAGGCACTTTTTTTTTCTTAAATGAAATATCCTATTTCATCCCTATTTCCAGAATTGTAATCAGAACTTTGGCTTTTATGATGTATTATTTTTCTCATTTGGTTTCCCTTGGAAGAGAATGGAAACTTTGAGTCTTGGCCACTCTCCGTCACATTCTGATTTCCCCATTTAGTGGGCCAGAGAGCTTCATGTACTTTCTTTAATATCAATGGAATTAAGCTGCCTTCTGAGGAAAATGTACAATGGAGATTTATAGACTTCAAAAACATAATAAAAATTAAGCTAAATGTTGAAGTTTTCTTAAAGGTAGAGGTAGTACATTTGAAGTGCTTGCCAAGGTTGAGTTTTGGGAAAAAGCATTTAAACGTTCCAAGGCTGCCTTTATTTTGTTTGTATTCAAAATATTGGTTCCTAGACCTCCTCTGTAGTGTAGAACTCACTCTGAGCCAGTCAGGAAAGTCTTAGGGGGATACGATAATGAGTGGGGTAGATTTGATCACATCACAAGCCAAGTTGTTTGCATAATCTACTGCTGCAGAAGATGATAGCGCAAGGGAAAATAAATTCTCGGAAGAATTCTGCTGCCCACTTCTTGGTTTGCCTCCCTCAGATTTCTCATTCAGTCCTACCTGAAATCTCACTGTCTTTGAGAGTTCTTCTGTTACTTCACAAATTAGTTTGAATCTCTGTTATGATACAGGATTTTGAAGAAACAAATGACACTTACCACAACTATATTTGCTAGTGTTTTCCCTGCTAGATTATAAGCTCCATGTTTATCTTGTTCTATTTCTAGCACCCCAGTTCCCAACACAGTGCCTGACACTGTGTGGTTCAGTACATTTTGTTAAATGAGTGAATATGCCTCATACCACCATCATTTCCCAATCTTTCTGTGCACACACGCACATTGCTGAAGGGATTTTAAGTATTTACCAGAAGAGTAGAATATACTCATATTAAAACCTTTGTGATGTCTTTAAGTTCTGCTTTATAAAACCCACAGACTACACAAACTTTGTGCCATCGTTACAAAATCTGAAACCACATTTGAAGACAGTTAGATGGGCTGAAACCTTAAAACTTGGAATCTGACTTGGGCTAAAATCTTGAGTCTTGCCACTTGCTAGCAATTTACCTAATTTCACAAAGCCTCAGTTTTCACATACATAAAATGGCAAGCAGTAACAACAGTAATGAATAACATACCACAGACCATGGCTGTAAGGATGGAATAAGATAATATATAATTTAAAAACTAGAAGAGTTTCTGGCACAGGGTAGGTCCTCAGTTAATGCTTATTGAATTTGAAAACAACAACAACAACAATGGCCATTTTGGAAGGAAGTTTTCCAGGTAAAAATCCATTTGTAAGGCTCAGATGTCATTCACCCTGACTGCTCCCTAGGGCTCCTGGGCTATGGCTCCTGCAGCACTTTATTTCACCTGTGGTTTCTGGAGCCACATCAGAGTTTGGGGTAATTTCAATTAATATCCCTTCCATAATAATATCAGGTCATCTGAAACTTCTATTTTTTGTCCTCGTTATTTTTTAAAAATCAAACTCAAAGTTATTCTAGAAACTATAGTAGAAATAATATATCGGTATACTACTACTTAGTCCTAAAACGTTTACCTGTTATACAGGAGCTCACAAACTCAGTTTTAAAAGATCTCCTTCATTTATTTCAAAGAGTACTTTTGTACCTACTTTTCTCTATGTAAGTCTTGCTTTTTGAAAAATCAGTAACATTTTGAACTGTTAACTTTTGAAGTTTGTGACCTTAAGTAAATTATTAATACTTTCATGGCAGCTGGTCGCATCACTTCATGGCAAATAGATGGGGAAACAGTGGAAACAGTGTCAGACTTTATTTTTTTGGGCTCCAAAATCACTGCAGATGGTGATTTCAGCTATGAAATTAAAAGACATTTACTCCTTGGAAGGAAAGTTATGACCAACCTAGATAGCATATTCAAAATCAGAGGCATTACTTTGCCAACAAAGGTTCGTCTAGTCAAGGCTATGGTTTTTCCAGTGGTCATGTATGGATGTGAGAGTTGGACTGTGAAGAAAGCTGAACGCCAAAGAATTGATGCTTTTGAACTGTGGTGTTGGAGAAGACTCTTGAGAGTCCCTTGGACTGCAAGGAGATCCAACCAGTCCATTCTAAAGGAGATCAGGCCTGGGTGTTCTTTGGAAGGACTGATGCTAAAGCTGAAACTCTTCACCAGCTCACACAAAGAGTTGACTCATTGGAAAAGACTCTGATGCAGGGAGGGATTGGGGGCAGGAGAAGGGGATGACAAAGGATGAGATGGCTGGATGGCATCAATGTCTCGATGGACATGAGTTTGAGTGAACTCCGGAAGTTGGTGATGGACAGGGAGGCCTGGCGTGCTGCAATTCATGGGGTTGCAAAAAGTCGGACACAACTAAGCGACTGAACTGAGCTGAACTGAACCTCTTTAGCCAAGTTTCCTTAATTGTTACATGTGAATAATGAGTACTTATCATTTAGGGTGGTTTTGAACATTAAATATGTCCATTTATGTGAAGCAGATTCATAGTGTCTGGCACCTCATAAGAATTCAATATTTGCTACTTTAATACAACTGAATGGATAGGCTACACATGCACACACACAAAAAACCATCTTGAGATATATATAGTAATTACTACTTAGAGTGACTATCTGAAAATGTCACCATTTTTTAGTTCATTAAGCTCAGATTGCATATTAGACAGATTTTTAATGTTATGTTAAACATATTAAATGTTATTTAATATTTTCAAATTTCCATGTAGTTGAGGACCAGTGCATATTGAGCCTTCAAAGATCTCATTACTGCATGGAAATATTCCTGAGTACTCTGTAAAATAGAGTTTCTCCAATTGTAGTGCACCGACCACCTGCATCAGAATACCTCTGGGGCTTTTAAAGATTGCCTGGGCTGCACACAATACTATTGAATGAGAATCTGTGGGTATGGAGCCATGGAATATGCATTTTAAACAAATTCATTAAGAAATCCCTATATATGCTAAAATTTGAAAATAGCTACAGTAGATTGAGTAACAATTTGTTACTTTTTTTATCACTGTGACTTGTTCACTAAAATGTCAATACCTTCCTGTAATAGGGAACACACAAAAATGCAATATTACCTAGTTCATAGAAACCAAGGTCAGTCAACAGTTACTGTATACCTCCATGTGTCAGGCACTAAGTGCTGAATGTTTAAAGATATATAAGGCTTGGCATTGTCCCTGGAGATGCTTATACTCCTTATAGTCTAATTTCAGAAACCACTTCTTGAAATATTCTTTAAAAGTCTGTGTCACGTAACCAAGATCCAGACCATAATAGCTCTTGACCAAATGTGATGATTCCTTTATTTAGGGACTATCAGTCCAGTTCAGTTCAGTCGCCCAGTCATGTCCGACTCTCTGCAACCCCATGAATTGCAGCACACCAGGCCTCCCTGTCCATCACCAACTCCCAGAGTTCACCCAAACTCATGTCCATCACGTCAGTGATGCCATCCAGCCATCTCATCCTCTCTCGTCTCCTTCTCCTCCTGCCCCCAATCCCTCCCAGCATCAAAGTCTTTTCCAATGAGTCAACTCTTTGCATGAGGTGGCCAAAGTACTGGAGTTTCAGCTTTAGCATCATTCCTTCCAAAGAAATCCCAGGGCTGATCTCCTTCAGAATGGACTGGTTGGATCTCCTTGCAGTCCAAGGGACTCTCAAGAGTCTTCTCCAACACCACGGTTCAAAAGCATCAGTTCTTTGGCACTCAGCCTTCTTCACAGTCCAACTCTCACATCCATACATGACCACAGGAAAAACCATAGCCTTGACTAGACGGACCTTTGTTGGCAAAGTAATATCTCTGCTTTTGAATAGGCTATCTAGGTTGGTCATAACTTTCCCTCCAAGGAGTAAGCATCTTTTAATTTTATGGCTACAATCACCATCTGCAGTGATTTTGGAGCCCCCCAAAATAAAGTCTGACACTGTTTCCACTGTTTCCCCATCTATTTGCCATGAAGTGATGGGACCAGATGCCATGATCTTCATTTTCTGAATGTTGAGCTTTAAGCCAACTTTTTTACTCTCCTCTTTCACTTTCATCAAAAGGCTTTTTAGTTCCTCTTTACTTTCTGCCATAAGGGTGGTGTCATCTGCATATCTGAGGCTATTGATATTTCTCCCAGCAATCTTGATTCCAGCTTGTGCTTCTTCCAGCCCAGCATTTCTCATGATGTATTCTGCATAAAAGTTAAATAAGCTATTCTATTGTAAATACACAAGCAAAGGAAGAGAAATCCATCAATTAACCAACAAACATATATAATATGCTTGATAGATCACACAGAAGTATGCTGACAAATTTTAAGAAGAAAAATAAAATCTCTCTGGCATGGAAGCAAGGTTAACAATAGCATATGAGCCCATCATGAAATATATGAGGACTCTAACCCATGAAAAAGCTAAACACAGTTTTAGAGGAAGCCTTGCATCCTAGTAAGTGCACTCAGTTTTCCCTGGGGTGTGGGATGTTCCTGGGTAACGGCTGTGAAGCCAGGGTGCTTAACGTTGGGCTTCCTGCAACCACTTGTAGTAAGATTATAGTTAACACTGAACACTAAGCTGGAGGGAACTCAGCTCTAATGGAAATCTCTAACATGTTCAAAACATTAGATTCCTCTGGAACCTGAGAGATATTATGGGAGGTCATAGGCACCCTAGTTCCTCACCAACAGACCCCTCCCAAAGTTCAAGATAAGCCTGGAGTCAATGTGAAGTTTGTCAAGAACAGTATATAAGTGTGTTAATGTGTTAGTGTTAGTCACCTCAGTCGTGTTTAACTCTTTGCCACCCCATGGACTGTAGCCTTCCAAGCTCCTCTGTCTATGCAACAGTACTGGAGTGGGTTGCCATTTCCTTCTCCACTGTATATAAAAGGAGCTGAACAAATGGGGGAAAAAAGCTATAACTAAAAGAATTATTTCAAAAGGTCAGGTGGATACAATAGCTTGAAGCAATAATCCTCCATACTAGGTTGTCCTGCTACTGCTGCTAAGTCGCTTCAGTCGTGTCCGACTCTGTGCAACCCCAGAGACGGCAGCCCACCAGACTTCCCGTCCCTGGGATTCTCCAGGCAAGAACACTGGAGTGGGTTGCCATTTCCTACTCCAATGCATGAAAGTGAAAAGTGAAAGTGAAGTCGCTCAGTTGTGTCTGACTCTTAGCGTCCGTTGTCCTAGGAAATCATAAAATTTAAACTCAGCAGAATTCGTTTTTATAACACAAATATTGAACGGCTTGACTTTAATAATGAAAAAAATCTCTGATATTTCACTTTTTCTTCTACCCCTCATAAAAAAAGAGATTTTCTTCTTACACTGAAATGTAAGAAGAAATTCAAATTCTTATTTGAATTGTTTATTCTTGAATTGTTATTCTCAAATTCTTATTTGTGATTTGTTTAGATACTAAGAGGAACAGGTGGCAAGTGGATAAAAACAGAAGGCTCATTTTGAGCTTTCTTCAACTCCTAAAATTTCTCTATATTTGAGAAAAAAATAGAAGGCACATTTCATTTGCATTTTTCACCCCTAATTGAAGAACCAGTTTCTAATGGAAGAACATGATGCTGAAAAGGCGCCAATGAAATAACTGAGTTTCATCCGCTGTGGGGCTGCTTTCTCAGTACAAACAGCATTTGTGGTTTCTAACACAGAGTCTCTGTGGCTGGGTTAAGTGAACAGCAACTCAAATCAAACTTTGTGTAGCTGTTCTGACAAGCAGGAAATGTGTTAACATTTTCAAAACCACCAAAGACTGTCAGGTAAGGGGAGGACTGCCATGCTTCTTTTCTGCCACCAAGTGTCTCCCTCTTCATTCCTTGCTCGCCTGGTCAGTTTCTTCAATTCAGAATCTAGTCATCTTTCATCTTAGGACTGACCTTAATTTGACATTGTATGCAAACTATAATAAATAACACATAACTATTAAGCAGTCCCACCCCTATTCTGAAGTACTGTTTTAAGGTCACTGAAAAGTCCTTTTAAAAAAGGAAGAAGAAAAAGGCAAAAGGAAGAAAAAGAGAGGAGAAAGAAGTCGGGAAGGAGAAAGGGGAGGAGGAAGGAAAAAGATACACACAAAAGAGGAATCATCAATGGGATGATAAAGTATTGGGCTACCCTGTAGAATACCTTTAAGTGCTTCTAGTATTAGAGGAGGCTGTTTGCATTAAAAGCAGACTAATTCAGTGACTGAGACAAAACTAAAACTCAGATTTCCAAGTCTCAGCTCCAGGGCTCTTTTTTGCTCCCAGCCATCTCCCACCAGGCCATATACAAGAAGGAAAGTGTTTATTTATTGCTCTATTATGACTGAAACCAGCATTATTTGGTGGTTATTCTCCAAAAAATTTAATGTTGAAACTTCAATTTCATGAAACAATGGGTTTGGTCAAAATGCCTTAGGAGTAACTTCTTTTTCTCATGGTATTTCCATGGCTGGTTCTAGCCAAAACCCAAACTACATACCCAGATGAAAATAAACATAAATCAAAAAAAAAAAAACTGAAAAACCAAACCCTCAGAAGTGGTCTGAGCTTAGTGTGAAGAGTGAACGAATGACTTAGGTTAGCTCATATTTTATCTGAACTTGATCCTTGACTTTTTAAAACTGGTTAGATCAGGATTTCTTTTCATTTTTTGTTGGGGTTTAAAGACCCTTGATTTTTATATGAATAAAATTGTTATTGTACTGGTAAAAAGAAATATTCAGAAATTTAGCCTACCTCACTAAATGTTAGGCAAATTCCAGTGATTGATGACATATTGTAATTATTTCCTCAGTTGCTCCTGGTAGGGGGTCTAATTAGGAATTGAGCTTTCTTTATAAAATA
>NW_011495050.1:14290512-14296002 GCF_000754665.1 Bison bison bison | reverse complement strand
AAAAGGAAGCCTTGAGTCTCTAACTTCTCAAATCACTCATTCTTAGGGAAAATGTGGTAGCACCTTTTGTGAGCTGTACCTTAATGTTAGAAGAAACTGAGTCAGAAGTTCCCTGGGTTCTTTTTTATTAGTTTGTGGACTTGGTGGCCTTTCTTTTTTTTCTAATATGGACAGGATGAAGCACATAAAAGCATTTATTAAAGGACATATTTTTGCCTAAAAACCAGCCCTGTTTCTGCCCCCACAGGATGTTGGTGCTCTCCACAGACCTCGTGTTGATTACCCTCTGTGGGAAGCAGCGGTCAACTCTAATTAACTAATTTACTTTCAACAAGTGTTTAATTAGGGCTTTTGCCCATATGTTGTGCTCTTTTGAAGATTCTGCACAATGTAGGGACTTTATTAAAATACAAAGAATTAATCTGGCTCTCTGACGTGAGAGGCCTTTGACCACATAGAAAATAATCTGAATCAGTAGACAAGTATTAAACTCAATAAATATATATGAAACAACAGAGGGCATTGAGCCAGCCACCATGGGGATAGAATACTGAGCCTTCAGACACTGGGCTGAAGAGAAGTACATGGAAACCAAAGGGCCATATTCAAAAGAGGCAGAATTGTGATCACTGCCGGTGGATTGAGAAGAATAATGAATTTTTTTCTGACTCATCACTGTGTGTCAGATACTTTCTGCACTCTATCTCATTTCATGCTCCTAAGAATCCTACAATAAAAAATCATTCTCATTTTGCAAGTGAAGCAACTGAGACAAGAGTTTAAATAACAGGCAAAGATTACAGTTGGCAAACTGCAAATTTGAGACTCCAACTAGAAGAGTTGGGGATGACAGAGTTACTTTAAAGAGGTGTTTCTCAGATGTTGATGCCCATTAGGACTCACCAGTGTGTGTCTGCGTGTGTGTGTGCTCACTCAATTACTCAGTCATGTCCAACTCTTTGCAACCCTTATGGACTATAGCCCGCCAGGATCCTGTCCATGGGACTTTACAGGCAAGAATACTGGAGTAGGTTGCCATTTCCTACTCCAGGGGATCTTCCTAACCCAAGGATTGAACCCGTGTCTCCAGCATTGGCAGGCAGATTCTTCACCATTGAGCCACCTGGAAAGCTCAGGACTCATCAGGGAATCTGGTGAAATTAAATTCTAATTCAGTGGGTCACAGGTGGGGTCTGAGATTCTATATTTCTAACAAGCTCCAGGTAGTTCTCATGCTACCAACCCTCTGACCACACTTTCAAAAGCAAGGACTTAAAGGGACCAGTGAGGATTTCAACAAACTAAAATGTGGTAGAGAACATGCCAGCAGCTCTTGAAAATTAGAGGGCATCAGCAAATTAATCAATGACATAGAGCTAACAAAATTGCAGATGAAGTTCTAAAGCTCAGATCCAGGGCCAGGCACTGTGATTCTTAACCCTTTACTCTTTCTCCCGAGCACAAAGACTTCATGATTGTAAAATGTGGATGTATTGGAAGTAATGACTGCAATTGGAATTTAACAATTAACTGCCTCTCCATGGTGCTGTCACATCTCAAACTGATTCCATCTCAGTTGATCGCCGTCCTTGAAGACGGGAGCATAGGAGGTAGAGTCAAACTTTTAAACACTGCTTTTCTATAAACTGTCCTAACAATGAGTAAAATGGAAGCATCACTGAGATCAGCTGTGCTCTTTCCTCAGAGGAATCAGATCATGCAGAAATTAAGTGTCAAGTAGGCCCTCTGGCTTGAATCCGGCATCGCCTACTAGCCGTGTGACCTAGGTTGAGTTGCTTAACTTTCCTGCGCTTCTGTCTGTAAAATGAGGATCATAGTTGCATCCACCTTTGAAGGTTTTTCCAAGTATTAAATGTGATATTATTGAAAAGTGCTTGAAATAGCTCTTAAAATGAAATCTCTGTTAGTTAATGTCAATTTGTTCTGATTTGCAGAACCTAGAATGAGCTCTGACACACCAGTGGGGAAGTGGCAATGGTAAAAAATGAACCAAATTAAGGGAGAAAATAAATTATTAAAGCTCGGCTCTGCCACTACTTTGCTAACTTTGGACAATTCACTAGATTTTCCCAAGCCTTAGTTTCTTCACTTGCAAGAGAAAGGATGTTGAGTAAACTGGATAATTCCAAACATTTCTGCCGATATAGTAAAGTAAGAATCTATGATTCCATTATGAATTAGAAGGGAGGGGAGGGACATGGAGATAAGAATTACTTGCAGATCTTTGAATAAAGCTGTTCAACTACACTCTCCAGACTGCTAGTCACCACCTAGCCCTGCCAATTTAGTAAATATACTGAAATATAGCTGCATTTTAACAAGTACCTCACACAGTTCTCATGTATGTGATCCATACTCTTTGAGAAATCCTGTCCTAGGTAATAAAGAAAAAAAATCCAGTCTAGAGTTATAGTTTTTGCAAATAATCCTTACATAGGTGATCCAGATGTGGATACTGAAAGATAACATCCAAGGTAATGGCAGTTATTTACTGAGCACATACTCTATGCCAGTGCAATAAATATTAGATATTATATGTATGTGTATGGGTATAAGATATCTATTTTTCACAAAATCCCTGTAGCTTTTTTTGAGCTAGAATCCAAGTTATCTGAGTCTATTAATTCCATTTTCACCTAAGCCATGTTGAGTTAGGGTTTTAGCTCCTTGCAGCTCAAAATACCTAACTAATTCACATGCTTTATTTCAGGCACTATGGGTTTAAAGTGAGTTTCCCCAAAAAGCTCAGGAGACTCATGAGAGTGGGAAAGGGTGTCAGACTAGCAAAGTTGTGATAACTTTCCAAACAGATTTATTTAAGAAGCTATGGAAGCACTGGGGAGGAATAGGAATAGTTTAGGCTCTCCTCTCACCTTAGAAGAGGAAAGCCTGAACTAACTGCTGAAAAATGAGCAAACAAAACACATGAGAAGAATGTTGCAGGCAGAGGGACTGACTTGTGTAAAGGCACAGACATAGGGGAGAACATGGGTTATGGGGCTTGCAGGAAGCAGGTCTCATGTGCAAGCTAGATACGGTAGATTATCAGCAGGTCCATTGAGGCAACAAGAAAACATCTCCTCTGGGCACCACGTGGAAGAAATATCTGGGATGATATTATCTTGAATCTGAGAGATCTGGGTTTTAATCTCAGCTTGCCCTTCCTTAGCTGAGTGATCCTGAGTAAATTGCTTAATCTCGCCAGGCCTCCATTTCCTTGTCTGAAAATTAGGATTAATGATGTCTAATTTGCAAGTAAAGTTGAAAACTGAGGCGTAAAAAGGGTTTGGCACGTGTATTTTTGCTATTAATTAGATTATGATTACTATCTTTATATTGTCACCCTGCTTATTTAACTTATATGCAGAGTACATCATGAGAAATGCTCGGCTGGAAGAAGCACAAGCTGGAATCAAGATTGCCGGGAGAAATATCAATAACCTCAGATATGCAGATGACATCACCCTTATGGCAGAAAGTGAAGAGGAACTAAAAAGCCTCTTGATGAAAGTGAAAGTGGAGAGTGAAAAAGTTAGCTTAAAACTCAACATTCAGAAAACAAAGATCATGGCATCCGTTCCCATCACTTCATGGGAAATAGATGGAGAAACAGTGGAAACAGTGTCAGACTTTATTTTTTTGGGCTCCGAAATCACTGCAGATGGTGACTGCAGCCATGAAATTAAAAGACGCTTACTCCTTGGAAGGAATGTTATGACCAACCTAGATAGCATATTCAAAAGCAGAGACATTACTTTGCCAACAAAGGTCTGTCTAGTCAAGGCTGCCATCTATGGGGTTGCACAGAGTCGGACTCGACTGAAGAGACTTAGCAGCAGCAGCAGTAGTCAAGGCTATGGTTTTTCCTGTGGTCATGTATGGACTGAGAGTTGGACTGTGAAGAAGGCTGAGTGTCGAAGAATTGATGCTTTTGGACTGTGGTGTTGGAGAAGACTTTTAAGAGTCCCTTGGACTGCAAGGAGATCCAACCAGTCCATTCTGAAGGAGATCAGCCCTGGGATTTCTTTGGAGGGAATGATGCTAAAGCTGAAACTCCAGTGCTTTGGCCACCTCATGCGAAGAGTTGACTCATTGGAAAAGACTCTGATGCTGGAAGGGATTGGGGGCAGGAGGAGAAAGGGATGACAGAGGATGAGATGGTTGGGTGGCATCACTGACTCGATGGACATGAGTCTGAGTGAACTCCGGGAGTTGGTGATGGACAGGGAGGCCTGGCGTGCTGCGATTCATAGGGTCACAAAGAGTCGGACACAACTGAGTGACTGAACTGACTGACTGACTCTCTTTATGCTGAGAATACAAAGAGAAAAAGACATTGCACCTGCTCTTGAGATGCTTAACATTTAGTTAATATGCAAGCAGTCCTCTGAGAATGGGAATGCACAGGATAAGTATGAGAAGTACACTTTTGAACTTAATAATAAATTTGATAATAAAGTATTGATTGGAAAATGATATAAACAGGTGACCAAGGTTTCATTTGAGATCATGGTTTCCAGAGCTGCATGGAGAATTGATCGTCAGTAGAGGCAGCAGATTGGTTAAGAGACTGTTACAGGGAGAGGTGAGGAGAGAGGGTGAGCTAGGGGTTAGCAGTGGAAGACAGAAAGCTAGATAGATTTGTGAGATATTTAGTAGAATTGACTGGATTTGGATGTCATGCCTCAGCTGCAAGTCTGGGATGATGCTTACATTTCTAATTTAAGAATGTTTACTACTGATGTCATTCTCCAGAACCTGGAATGCCAGAGGTAGAGCTAGAATTACCATCATGTGAAAAGAAAGCAAAAGATGTTTTAAGTTCATGGAAGCAGCCATCTCCGCAGGAGACACCTGAGTTACCTCCAGATTTCTCCATTCAGGCATCATCTGAATCAAAGCTCTGACCTCTCCCAGTGATGAACACCAGAGAGTCATAATTCTGTGCATAGTCTAGAGGCTTCTCACTACTCACATCAGTTGACCTGGTTGAGCATATATCACATGGGAAGCTTCAGCAGTAGGCTGGAATAACTTGGATAACTTTAACAGCCCCCTGTGTATTATCTGTAACTCCCTCATCAAGTTATGGGTCATAAATTGTGGCAGTGATTTCATGACTGTATACTTATCTCCAAATTCAAGTTGTATACATTTAAACATATACAGCTTTTTGTATGTCAATCGTACCTCAATAAAGTGTTCTTTGAAAAAAGCAAAATAGAATCACCATCATTTTCCCATTCTCATTTTCCTCACCTGATTCACCCAGCGCTTCAGTTCAGTTCAGTTCAGTCGCTCAGTTGTGTCCGACTCTTTGTGACCCCATGAATTGCAGCACGCCAGGCCTCCCTGTCCATCACCAACTCCCAGAGTTCACTCAGACTCACATCCATCGAGTCAGTGATGCCATCCAGCCATCTCATCCTCTGTCGTCCCCTTCTCCTCCTGCCCCCAATCCCTCCTAGC
>NW_011495050.1:14281596-14290412 GCF_000754665.1 Bison bison bison | reverse complement strand
AGCATGAAGTGGCCAAAGTACTGGAGTTTCAGCTTTAGCATCATTCCCTCCAAAGAAATCCCAGGGCTGATCTCCTTCAGAATGGACTGGTTGGATCTCCTTGCAGTCCAAGGGACTCTCAAGAGTCTTCTCCAACACCACAGTTCAAAAGCATCAATTCTTTGGCACTCGGCCTTCTTCACAGTCCAACTCTCACATCCATACATGACCACTGGAAAAACCATAGCCTTGACTAGACGAACCTTTGTTGGCAAAGTAATGTCTCTGCTTTTGAATATGCTATGTAGGTTTGTCATACCCAGCGCTTAGCTAACAGTTAATTATCCTTCCCCTGCAATCTGTGTTATGCAATTTCAGCAAGCTGCCTTCTATCCTGGTACATTTGCCTAAACTTTTCTCTTTTTGGGGGTTTCCAAAGTTTTGTCCTTAAGCTAGCAATATCAGCATTATATGGGAACTTGTTGGAAATGCAGATCCTTAGGCTGTGTTCCATCCTGACTGTATCAAAAGCTTAGAGGTGGGGCCTATGCAGGCCAGGTGATTACAATGCAGGTTGGGTTTTGTGCAATCACGGGTCTACAGAAACCTTCGGCCTTCAGTGATAGGTAGCGTCCTGGCGTGCATGACCAGAAGCCTCGCCAGCAGCATTCTGTTAGTTTCCAGGGAGAAAAAGGATGACCTCCCATGGACAGCAGTGGGGCACCAAGATGGAGCCGCCTGACAGCCCTCACGGCAAACACAGGTAAGATCCTTCTGGGAGAATTATGATGAGTTGGGGCAGTTCTGTAACCAATTTGGCTCAACCTGGGTTTCTTCCCTGCTTAAGGAATATCAGAACTCTCCGAGTAGCCATGATCCGTGCTACAGACTACCTTAAGTTTAGTCCAGTATCCATGCCCCCAACTCCCCTCGAAGAAAACGTGAGGCCCGGTGGAATATGTAAGAGGAAATCAAAAGGAAAAGTGGCCCTCAAACATGCCCCTCCCGCACATGGGGACATTCCACTATTCTTATGGACAAGACTCCTCAAACTCCAAGAGACAAATATAATAGCCCATCATGCCAGGTCAATGGGTAGAATTTCAAGGGTCAACAAGCCACGGTCTTAAAGGCTCCAATTACAGCTTGACCACCACACAGATGCTCAATTGTCTACTGGCCTCTGTGGCACAACTCTGTGCTTCTCGGGGAATAGGGGAAGGTCCCTTGGCTCTTTCTCAAGGAAAAGGAATTAATCCTATCATGACCTCTAGGTCTCAGCTCCCAACTGCCCATTAACTCTCTGACTAAGTGGCATGCCTGGGTGGGCTGCATGGTTTGCAAATTGCTATGAAATCCCTTCCTATCCATTTCAGAGTAAAATCGTAGGTACAGAGGTATTTCCTTTCTCATTAAATCATTTGTTTCCTCATTCCCAGTGAGCTCTTTTGTTGAAATATTGCTGAAAATACTTAAACTGTCCCATCCCTGATGATACGCAACTGCAGTTGGAAGAGCCCCTTTCTCTAATGACGAGAGGCTGTGTTAGACTCGAGCTAAATACGTGCAGCTGCCAACCATCGTGCTGCCTGGTTTCTCACAGTTCAGCTCCTCCCTGACCCTCATAGCTGATTACACTTGCAGCCCTGCTCACAGTTAGACATCTACGGACAGGATCTAGACATGTAGGACTACCCAGAGGTCAAATGGGAGACTTTTCATCTGTTTGTTTTTCTCCAGTCTTACTAGGAATTGTTAATTGCAAGTAGCCAGACAGCTAATTCTGACCCAGTCCTTAGGGACATCTCATTTGCCTCTACTCACTCTGTCTGTCATTCAGTGCTGTTGCAATGAAGACCTCTGGACTCTCAGAATACGCTAAACTCTGACTGAGTGACAAGGGTTTAATTAAAGCAGTCTTCATTTCCCCATCTGTAAAATAGGGGTAGCTTTGAACATTAAATAGAAGAATGCATACAAAGTTAGTGTTGAACCTAGTACATGGTGCTGAAAAATTGTTAGCACTGAGATGATGATAATGCGGACAGTTTTGGTGCTCCCCAGAAGTACCCTGCTATTTTCTGTGTTTTCCCCCAGAGGCTTTTAGCCAATGACTGGTGGGTGTAGGAATATTAAAGCCCCAGGACCCACTGGGACCACAAGGTTTCTCTGGAATGAAAGAAAAAGAAGGGATCACAAAAATGAGAGAAAGGATCCTCCTTGCTTTAACATAATGGCCTTGGCATAGTTTTTTGTGGATAAGTCTTGACTTTGTGGTCTTCAGCAGTGTCAGTACTCATTCCAAAGGTGCCAAAGCCAGTGCAAGTGCCAACTTAACCTGATGGAGAAAGCTGTAACTTCATGAGTGGGCCAGCAGCTTCCAGGATACGGGGGTACAGCAGTAGGGGTAAATGTTAATAAGTCACTGGTAGCCATGAGAAGTGTGGACGGTTAACAGAAGTTTGAAGGACTTTATTTGTGAACTCTGAAGGTTCTCCCAAAATAACTAGGGGATCTTTGATAGTAATAATAAATTATTATCTTTGATAGTAGTAAATACTATTTATTAATAGTAAATAAAAATAGTACCAGAAAAAATTTAATACACTACTGAATCAGGACAAGCTTTTTCCATGACTTTCAAGGTACAGGAATGGCAGCTATAGAGCTTCCTACCTCCTTCCACCTAACCCGCTAGACCACAGATGAGAAAGCAGGAGGAAGGATTAGGAGTCCAAGGTGGTCTGGCCAAAGAAGAACCACAGGTTCTTTGCCTGGCCCAGATCCTTCCTGTCCAGTGTGATGTGGCTCACTAGTAACTGATCACCTCTTGCCTTCCACCTCCATTGCAGAATGCTCTTGTGCAAATTATCAGGCCTAGTAGTGTATGACATTGGGCTTCCCAGGTGGCGCAGTGGTAAAGAATCTACCTGCCAATGCAGGCTATGTGAGACACACAGGTTCAATCCTTAGGCCAGGAAGATCCCCTGGAGGAGGAAAAGGCAACCCACTCTAGTATCTTTGCCTGGAAAATTCCATGGACAAAGAGGCCTAACAGACTACAGTCCATGGGGTTGCAGAGAGTCAAACATGACTGAGTATACACACACACAGTGTATGATATTAGAATCTATAATAAATTATTTATTATTTATGTTGATAATTTCTTTATTTTTCTAAATCAGTTCGATCAAAGTCAGCCCTGCACAACTCATGGGAAACCCAGTTGCACTTATCCTTTATAGGTCTCCTTATCTTCCTATGGTTGTATAAGAATCTTGGCACTTCCTGATGATAAGGCTCCAAGCTTATGGACTCTGTTCTGTCATTTCTGATTAACCAGACCCTTGTGGCTCCCTGGAAAGTATTTTCCTACAGCAAATCTGGCCTCCATGGCCTTTGACCAGGCTCCCACAGCCATGGAACTCATACTAATTCTCGCATAGTTCTTAATTCAAGTTCCCTAATACTCACATGGTCACCTTATCTGAATTCTTGTCACCTCCAGGGTCCCATGTGTCTCGTAGCTCCAAGTGTCAAGCAATTTCACTCACCCTTCAATGAATGGTTCCATTCTTCTAGTCAGTCCTCAAGAACACCTGATCTAGAAAAATTTAGCTCTAAGATCTTATAATAATAGCATCAGCAATAGTTGACATTTAGTGAACTTTTTTATATTTCCAGAACTATGGTAAAAGCTAAAATTATAACAGCTTATGTGGTATTAAAGAACTTACCTACTCTCTTGATTCATCCCACCCTTTCCTCCCCTCTTCTCTGTCCACAAGTCTGTTCCTCAGCATTGGAACATATATATTACCATGGGTAGAATAGATAGCTAGTTGGGATGCTACTGTATAACACAGGGAGCTCAACCTGGTATTCTGTGACAACCTGGAGGGGTGGGAGGAAGGTTCAAGCGGGAGGGGATATGTATATACTTATGGCTGATTCACAATGTATGGCAAAAACCAACACAACATTGTAAAGCAATTATCCTCCAATAAAAAAGACCTTCCCTAATTAAAAAATAGAAAAATATATAAAGAACTGTAAAATATGGTGCTAAGTTCTGACATTTGTTCAGTAGCTCAGTCGTGTCCAACTCTTTGCATTCCCATCGACTGCAGTATGCCAGGCTTCCCTGTCCTTCACCATCACCTGGAGCTTGCTCAGGCTCCTGTCCATTGAGTCAATGATGCCATCCAGCCATCTCATCCTTCTGTCACCCCCCACTTCTCCTGGGGAGTTCTGACATAGTAAAATTCATATAGCAAAAGAATAAGAGCAGCCATTTATCGAGAGTTTACGCATTGTGCCAAGCTGTGCATTTATACAATATACACCCTCTTTTATTTTTTCCTCATAACAAACGGTTTTAGGTTCGTTTTGAGGTATATGAGGCACAGAGGTTAAGGTTGTATAATGTCCTCAGAAAATAAGTGACAGGGCTGAGATTTGAATCCAGATCGACCAGCAAAGCCTGCTACACCTTGTCCCCTTTCCCACCCCACCATGGGCACAAAATGAGAGATATTTAGTCTTGGGGCCTAGGGAGATCTTTCTAGTGGAAGAATGGAAATTATATTTGAGAAGAGACCAAAAGAGTACCTAGGAGTTCGCCCATGACAGGTGCTGGTCTATGTATCCATGTTGGCAGTGGAGAAAGGAGATAGAGAGTTCCCAACAGAGGGAACAGTAAGTGCAAAAGGAACAACAAAGCACAGCGCTCATTACTGATTCTGTCTGCTGCTACTCTGGAGATGTAAAAGATCGGGAAGTTAAAAAGTTGAGGAGTTTGAACATTGCTTTGAGGGTGATGTGAAGCCAGTGATATATTTTTAAGATGAGATTAACAAAGTAAAATGTAGAAAGATGTTGTCTACATTATGCAATAGGAACTGTATTTGGACACGTCTGGAAGTAGGAAGGTCTTTCTGAGTCTTCCCCTCAAATGTGCATGTATCTTGTGTGTGTTTTAGCGTGTAACAAAGATACTGTATCTTTGTGTTCTACAATTTTTGCTGAATCTATTTATTCAACAAACATTTGCAGAGTGCTCTCAGGTAGGGACATTACAAGAAATGAGGATTACGGACCAATATCCCTCATGAATATAAACGCAAAGAATATATAAGCAAATCAGACTCAGCAATATTTAAAAGAATAATACATCATGACCAAAGGAATTGTATTTCTGGGACTTTAGGTAGGATTCGCATTAAAAATAAATAAATCGATGACAGTGGCATTATCAAAATAGGTCATTCCTGACTTTAATTCCCCTCAGGAGAAGAACAAGTAACATCTATTCAAGAACAAGACACAACTGAGAGAATCCTAGAACACAGATGCAGCTGAAGCAATGCTCTGCAGCACAGAGACCAAGGAAGACTGCATTTGAAGGTAAGAGAAGTGGCTACATGTTGATTGCATTGTGCCTCCCCCAGGACAATGCAGCACCACGTTAGGAAGGTCTCCCCTGAGCCTCTGACTCCCCCAGTGGAGAAAGAGACCAAGGGGGGCCAACCAGCCTTCTCTAGCTTTGTGAGTCTCTTTATAGCAACTTTTACTATGATCTCACACCATGGAGATTACAGGGGAATCCAAGAGGCCCAGTCACTGGGAATATGACCGTGACAGAGAAGAGGGGTGGGGTTTGCAACCACCAGCACATGGGGTTTGGCAAATGCCCAAGTAGTAATCCCAAGCCAACAGCTTTGTTCATCTGCAGACCCAAGTCGGGTATACTCTGAACAGGAAACTTGGTGGGCATACACTTCTGACTGATTTGAATTCTCAAATAAGGAGTTTTGCTGACCTTAGAGCCCAGTTTGCCCACACCCAGGTGGGGTGCTGAGTCACAGCCCTACCTGCTATGGAGAGTGCCTTTAAGCTTGATCTGACCAGGAGGGCTGGTGACAACTCCTGGAAGGTGTGTGGACAAGGTGCACTTGAGCAGAGAGGCAGGCGGTCAAGGCTGTTGTCCTCAGAGCAAAGCCAGTATTGGGCCTGAAGGCATCTCATGCTATGTACAGGCAGGATTAATTTACCTCCTGGCCTCTCCCAACCAGAGAGCCTGTTTGGGAGATTGATGGTAGTTTCAGGTGGTGAGAGAAATAGATGAAGATGATAAAGAGATATACAATGAATAAGTCATGGGGATATGATGTCTGTCTAGGGATTATAGTCAATAATTAACTGGTTTTATTGCAATGATCATTTCATATTGTGCTTATCATTTCATAATATATAAAATATCACATACTATGCTGTGTACCTGAAACTAATATATTATTGTAAGTTAATTCTAACTCAATTTTAAAAAGAAAGTGAACCAATAGCCTAGAGTAGCAGCTCCTCCTCTCTCCCCTGCAAAAAATAACCTAGATAGTTCCACCTGCTGTGGAGGCTTTCAGTCCCATCAGACCTGAAGGACTGACCTGAATTGTGACAACTGCTGGGAGCTGTACCATTCATTGGGAGTCAAGCAGAGAGAAGGGCAGACAGAGCCAATAGTTTATAGAGCAAATACAGTGGTCCTATTCAGCCAAAGAACTTGGGGAGTGGGTTCTTGGCTTGAGTTGAGACAACAAAGAAAGGGCTTTACTGGTTTCAGAGCTGCTTCTCCAACTGTGCCTGGGCAGGGAATTGAATCATCGTCCTGCTCATCACTGAATATAGCTTTCAGCCTGTCTGATCAGAGAACCTAACTAGAGCACATGAGAGGCTGCCTAGCCCAATGAACAGCTCTTTGTACAGTGGCTCTTGAACTAAGAACATAGCCCAGGGCTTCCCCATCTGTCTAGCAAAACTGGTGGTGTCACCTGACCAGGTAATTCAGTGTACACTGAGGCCTGATTTGGGCCCCTAAATAATAAGCTGTATAGGCTGTGGACCCTGGCCTACTGCCCTTCCAGGGCATAGGGAACTAATTCATAGCCCTATCTACTACTGGATATAGTACACAGTCCCAACCATCTAATAAGCCTGACAAGAGAATTCAGGCAACTGTGGAGCCCATTCTATAGCCTTTTGGGTAGAGAACCATCTTGTAGTCCTATCCAGTTCTTCTCAGCCAGTGGCACACCCCCCAGTCCCTAACCTCAGAGCTCAAGGAGTTGCCTTGCCCCCAAATGGACCATAATAGCAGGTCCCACCCACCTAACAAACACAGCCAGAAACTCAAACTGATGTGACTAGTGAAGAACTGCATCTGCCAAAACAAATACACACATTCTGGAAGAGAAGCCCCATTACTCAAGTGGGCAGGAATCATGAAAAATAAGGTAAATATGACACCACCAAAGGAAACTAAGATCAAATAAGTGACCCTAAAGAAATAAAGATCTATGAGCTGTCAGACAATGAGTTCTGAATAACTTCTTAAAGAAGCTTAGTGAACTACAAGAAAACACAGACAACTAAACAAAATTAGAGGAAAGGAAATAGCAATCATCTAAAACAAACAGAAATCCTAGAGTTGAAAAATACTGTAACTGAGCTGACTGTGGCTCAGATCATGAACTCCTTATTGCCAAATAAAAATTCAGACCTAAATTGAAGAAAGTTGAAGCTGAAACTTAAACACTTTGGCCACCTGATGCAAAGAACTGACTCATTTGAAAAGACCCTGATGCTGGGAAACATTGAAGGTGGGAGGAGAAGGGGACGACAGAGGATGAGATGATTGGATGGCATCACCGACTCAATGGACATGAGTTTGAGTAGACTCCAAGAGTTGGTGATGGACAGGGAGGCCTGGCATGCTGCAGTCCATGGGGTTACAAAGAGTCGGACATGACTGAGTGACTGAACTGAACTGCACTGAGCTCCAGGGAAGAAAAGAGCACTTATGAGCAATAGCAGTAACCATTTCTACTGGGCCTTGAGTTGGGTCACCTCTGTATTTCTGAGCCATAATTGAGTCCTTCAGGATATCCCATTGATCCTGTACATTTACAACACCACTTTGATAGGATCTAGAAAACAGGAAGTAGCAAGTATTATTGTTGTTTTGTAGGACAAAAGGTAGGAAGTAAATCCCCCCCAAATAAAGGAATTTTCTACCTTGACTAAGTTTCTGGGCATCCATGGCCTGGAGTCTGAATGGATTTTCTCTCCAAAGTGAAATACTTTGGATGAGATATAGGAAAGGATATCCTCCTAGTGGGCAGAATCTTCCTAATATCCTCTTTGTACAGCACCTTAGGGCTGAAAAAAATGACTCTGCAAGCTGTAACTGTGAAAAGCGATCTTAATGATCAAGGGGAAAAAGTTCTGTGACCTTTAAAATTTTTTGTCAAACATTAAAAACTCTGTCAATTATAAACGCATAGGCCAATAAAAAGTGACACTAATATTTATGTAATATTATGTAATTTAAAGTATTAGAAACATTGAGAATTAGAGTGTTTTATTCTTCGTTTAAAAAAAAAGCTTATCGAGAGTAATTTGAGCAGTGATTTCCTTCTTTTTGTATAACTTGCAATATGGAAAGAGTGTCTTTCTATGCCTTTTATCCTTCTAACATTTTATTATTTGAATGTACACTGTCATGAAATATATCTGAGTGTTATCTCTGTGATGTGTATTTTGTCAGCACCACTTCCTCTGAAATTGTCTTTCAGTTCAGTTCAGTTGCTCAGTCGTGTCCGACTCTTTGCGACCCCAAGAATCGCAGCACGCCAGGCCTCCCTGTCCATCACCAACTCCCGGAGTTCACTCAGACTCACGTCCATCGAGTCAGTGATATCATCCAGCCATCTCATCCTCTGTCATCCTCTTCTTCTCCTGCCCCCAATCCTTCCCAGCATCAGAGTCTTTTCCAATGAGTC
>NW_011495050.1:14279811-14281496 GCF_000754665.1 Bison bison bison | reverse complement strand
TTCCAATGAGTCAACTCTTCGCATGAGGTGGCCCAAGTACTGGAGTTTCAGCTTTAGCATCATTCCTTCCAAAGAAATCCCAGGGCTGATCTCCTTCAGAATGGACTGGTTGGATCTCCTTGCAATCCAAGGGACTCTACCTCTTGTCATAACCACTTTCCTCACTTATGTCCATTAGTTTGCCTTCAATAACTTCCTCTGACTACATATCTAGAGTCTCTCAAATGGTAAAAATCTCAAAATTCCTAAGGTTAGCCATTTTTTCCCATAGCTCCAATTACATTTTATTTGAATTTCACTCCCAGAGTTATCAGTTTTTGTTTCTTTGCTGCACATCCATTTTTGTGGGCCAATTTTCTTTTAGGATTATCCAACTTTGTAAGTCACACAGGTTTATCACCAGGAGATGAGGAGGCAACAAATGACATGCTGTGTTGTTTGTGTGAACTGAATAGCAGATGAGAAATGACCATTGATAGACGTTGAAAGAAGTGACATGATCAGTCACTGATTATTAGGTGTGTCTGTTGTTTCCTTAGTGATCTGTGGACCAAGAGCTGGCAGTGAAGTGTGTACTTTATGCAGTCTCTCAGGGGCAATAGACCATGGTAACTGAAATTTGAACTGTGTTATTGGGGGATTGTTGTTAAACTGAGATAACTGAAATTTGTGCATGTAAGTTAGGGTCTGCATAGTTATATGCCACGGGAGAACCACTGATACTTTTTTTGTTTGCCTTGAAGGATACATGGTCAAAGGTAAGAGCCTATACTGATCTTTAGGCATGGTTTGACCATTTAGTCAAAAGCAAGAAATTTTAGCCGATTAGTGAGCACCGAAAATTGATGCTTTTGAACTGTGGTATTTGAGAAGACACTTGAGAGTCCCTTGGACTGCAAGGAGATCCAACCAGTCCATTCTGAAGAAGATCAGCCCTGGGATTTCTTTGGAAGGAATGATGCTAAAGCTGAAACTCCAGTGCTTTGGCCACCTCATGCAAAGAGTTGACTCATTGGAAAAGACTCTGATGCTGGGAGGGATTGGGGGCAGGAGGACAAGGGGACGACAGAGAATGAGATGGCTGGATGGCATCACTGACTCGATGGACATGAGTTTGGGTGAACTCTGGGAGTTGGTGATGGACAGGGAGGCCTGGCGTGCTGCAATTCATGGGGTCGCAAAGAGTTGGACACGACTGAGCAACTGAACTGAACTGAAGTGACAAAGATGTTTTGGAAAGGATCACATGGTGGTCCTCTCAGAATGGGCGCAGAATGAGAGAATAATTGCATGATACGTGTTCACTGAAGGTCCCCTTTGTGAAAGAAGCTTTCGGTAATAACATGAACAAAATGATATACCCCATGTTCATCAAGTCAGCCCCTCCCAATCCCCCTAATGTTTGATTAATGGATTCCTCTGCTTTATTGACTATGCCAAAGCCTTTGACTGTGTGGATCACAATAAACTGTGGAAAATTCTGAAAGAGATGGGAATACCAGACCACCTGATCTGCCTCTTGAGAAATTTGTATGCAGGTCAGGAAGCAACAGTTAGAACTGGACATGGAACAACAGACTGGTTCCAAACAGGAAAAGGAGTACGTCAAGGCTGTATATTGTCACCCTGTTTATTTAACTTGTATGCAGAGTACATCATGAGAAACACTGGGCTGGAAGAAACAC
>NW_011495050.1:14271523-14279711 GCF_000754665.1 Bison bison bison | reverse complement strand
AACACGCTTACTCCTTAGAAGGAAAGTTATGACCAACCTAGATAGCATATTGAAAAGCAGAGACATTACTTTGCCAACAAAGGTCTGTCTAGTCAAGGCTATGGTTTTTCCTGTGGCCATGTATGGATGTGAGAGTTGGACTGTGAAGAAGGCTGAGTGCTGAAGAATTGATGCTTTTGAACTGTGGTGTTGGAGAAGACTCTTGAGAGTCCCTTGGACTGAAAGGAGATCCAACTGGTCCATTCTAAAGGAGATCAGTCCTGGGATTTCTTTGGAAGGAATGATGCTAAAGCTGAAACTCCAGTACTTTGGCCACCTCATGCAAAGTGTTGACTCATTGGAAAAGACTCTGATGCTGTGAGGAATTGGGGGCAAGAGGAGAAGGGGACGACAGAGGATGAGATGGCTGGATGGCATCACTGACTTGATGGACATGAGTCTGGGTGAACTCCGGGAGTTGGTGATGGACAGGGAGGCCTGGTGTGCTGTGATTCATGGGGTCGCAAAGAGTTGGACATGACTGAGAGACTGATCTGATCTGAAAAGTGCCATGATGGCAGGAATGTATTGTATGCAAGGTCAACAACATAGACTGCTCTCATCAGGCCTAGTCAGATTACCCCCACTCCTGGGTATGCCATATTCTAAAAACAACCAAAACTGAGTCCCTGGAGAACCAGCCAGTAATTCAGTGAAATGATATTTCAACCCTGTCATCATTGTGTTAGTCTGTTTGCACTGCTCTAAAAACAAAACAAAACAAAAAAATATATATATATATCCCCAGACTAGGTAGCATATAAACAACAGAAATTTATTTCTCACAGTTCTGGAAGCTGCAGGTCTGAGGTTAATTTATGTTCAAGAGAGGGCCCTCTTCCAGGTCACTGACTTCTTGCTGTGTCCTTACATGTATAGTGGAAGGGGTTAGGGGGCCCCATGAGGTCTCTTTTATAAGAGAGCTAACCACCTCCCCAGAGCTCCAACTCCTGATGTAATCACCTTGAGAATCAGGATTTCACCATATGAATTTTGAGGCAAGACTTCCATTAAGACCACAGCAGTCATGGAAGAAAAAGTGCTTTGTGTTTATGATATTTCTACATTTGGGTTGACCTCCCCTACCCACCATACTTAGGCTAAAAATTACATCTAAACTTCTCCTCTGTTAGAGTTTTCTTCTCCACAAATATCTTGATCAAGAAACTCATTTTTTCAGCAAAAGAAGTGAGCCTGTAGTCACTAATCATCATGGAGCTCATGAGTCTTACTGTGTATCTCATTACACATATGAAATAAAATTTATCAAAGATTCAGTACAGCATCAGTTGGCAATCAACACCTTGCAAGATTGGGACATGGCATATACTCTGAACCAGTGACTGACATGAGGTGCTGTTACCCTCAGAGTTAGAACACTTGGCTCTGGAAACCCAGGGTTGGATGTGAACATTATACCTCCCATTATTATACCTTATTACTCACTTGCAAAAAAAAAAAAAACAACTCTGAGCTTTGCTGTTTGGAGAATTTAGCACCCCAAGAGAGAAATATTTCCACAGTGGGGCATAGCAACTGCTGCATTGAACTGGGAACTGTGACTGACCATTGCCATTGGGGATTTTCATGGTATTTGACAAACAGGAAGGAACAGGCTACCCCAGTTCTGCCTAGGTAATTGGTTCAGATGAGGGGTCTTTACTTTTTCCATAAAGGAACAGGTAGTTTTTCTGGTTTTGTGGGGCATATGTTCTCTGTCACATTACTCAACTCAACTGTGGTATGAAAGTAGTCATCAGATCAGATCAGATCAGGCGCTCAGTCGTGTCCGACTCTCTGCGACCCCATGAACCGCAGCACACCAGGCCTCCCTGTCCATCACCAACTCCCGGAGTTCACCCAAATTCATATCCATCCAGTCGGTGATGCCATCCAGCCATCTCATCCTCTGTCATCCCCTTCTCCTCCTGCCCCCAATCCCTCCCAGCATCAGAGTCTTTTCCAGTGAGTCAACTCTTCGCATGAAGTGGCCAAAATACTGGAGTTTCAGCTTTAGCATCATTCCTTCCAAAGAAATCCCAGGGCTGATCTCCTTCAGAATGGACTGGTTGGATCTCCTTGCAATCCAAGGGACTCTCAAGAGTCTTCTCCAACACCACAGTTCAAAAGCATCAATTCTTTGGTGCTCAGTCTTCTTCACAGCCCAACTCTCACATCCATACATGAGTCAGTACTTAAATAAGTGGCCATGGCCATATCCTTAACAAATACGAACAAGACACAGAACCAAAAGATGAAAGGGTCTCTTCTTTCCCCTAAGTCATCCCCATTTGAAACACAGACGTATCAGTTATCCTTTCAAATTCTCCATGTTCCTGACAGGACCAGTAAAATGGAAATTCCTACTCTCTGAGAAGTATTGGAAAGAAATGCTGTCCATTTTTTAATCAATCTTACATTCATATCTTTCTCAAGACTTGAGGAGTAACTGAGCATTATACATGTATAGCTCAGCTTCCTCTGGGCTTTGCCTTTGGGGGAAGTTTCAAATATCCATGTATTTTTCCACATATAGTCTTTACTTCTCTGATTGCTTCTCTATAGTAAGGTTAGTGGGCGAAGGTCAGACCCTGCAAGAGAAAGTAGATCTGAAGGATGGGGAATTCTGCAGTTTTGCAACTGCTTTTGCCTGTACCTAGTAGATAAACTTGGAGAAGGCAATGGCACCCCCCTCAAGTACTCTTGCCTGGAAAATCCCATGGACAGAGGAGCCTGGTAGGCTGCAGTCCATGGGGTCCCAAAGAGTCAGACACGAATGAGCAACTTCACTTTCACTCTTCACTTTCATGCATTGGAGAAAGAAATGGCAACCCACTCCAGTGTTCTTGCCTGGAGAATCCCAGGGACGGGGGAGCCTGGTGGGTTGCAGCCTATGGGGTTGCACAGAGTCGGACACGACTGAAGCGACTTAGCAGAGCAGCAGCAGCAGTAGTGGATAAACTTAACTTCTTCTTTAATTACCTCAGTCCTTGTGTAAGGCTCACTGTTTTATTCATTGATTCCCCTCCCCTAAACCTCTCCTCTATTCCAGGGTAACCAAAAACAAATTTAAGACTTTTCCTCAAGTGACAGTTTCTATAATACTGAAAGTGTCTTGCTATTGTGAACCATGAGTGTTTATATTGATAATGATCCCCATGAGCATCCCTTAGAATGAAGATGGGAGAATATAAACTCCTCAGGTAAAAAGAAGGTTAGGGATTTTGGAAGGCCAGGAACCCAACAATAATTTATTAAAAAAAAAAAAAGTTCTAGCTATTGCTTTAGGCACTTTACATATATTACCTCATTTAATTCTTTAACCATTTAAAACTTAAAACAACCTAAATAGCATATCCTCACTTCAGATGAGAATTTCAACACCTCACTACTTAACCAGAAATGTTAAGTAACTTAATATAACCTACGCAAACTGCACGTGTGCCTGCTCAGTTTTTGCAGCCCCATGGACTGTAGCCCTCCAGGCTCCTGTGTCCTTGGGATCTTCCAGGCAAGAATACTGGGATACGTTGCCATTTCCTACTTCAAGGGATCTTCCTGATCCAGGGATCAGACCTGCATCTGTTGCGTCTCCTGCATTGGCAGGCAGATTCTTTATCACTGTGCCCCCTGGGAAGCCCCATGTATACAAACTAGTAAGCCACACACCCAGAATTTAAACACGGGTTTCTTTGACTCTCAAATGTGTACTGTTAATCACTGTGCCATATCAGTGATTAGTGGATGGGAAGCTAAAACAATTAGCCACAATCATTTGGCAGCCAACCCTTCCAAAACAGAGATAATTCTGAGTAGCAGAAACTACTCAAGAAAGACTGGTAGTTCATCTGTGGCCATTCCTAACTGAAGTTGAGCGTTCCATTAATCAAATATCTTTCTATTTATAGAAATCTGAACTTGGGCATATCCTACTTCACGACTCTTCAGCAGAGTTTCAGTTCCTGACTTTTCCCCATTACAGTGGTCCATACATGATGAACACAACCCATTGATAAACTGACAGAATAAAAGAACAACACGTAGGATTCTGCTATGAAGAAATCCAGTGAGGGAGACCTTTCATGGTCCAACTCATGAGTGTCACATTTTATACTGTCTCCACTCTTTCTGCTTTGGTTGTTGGTGTTGTTCAGTTGCTAAGTTGTGTCTGACTCCTTGTGACCCGATGGATTATAGCACAGCAGTCTTCCCTGTCCCTCACTGTCTCCTGGAGTTTGCCCAAGTTTATGTCCATCATGTCAGTGATGCTATCCAAGCATCGCATCCTCTGCCACCCTCTTCTTTTGCCTTCAGTTCTTCCCAGCATCAGAGCCTTTTCCATTGAGTCGGCTCTTCACATCAAGTGGCCAAAGCACTGGAGTTTCAGTTCAGCATCAGTCCTTCCAACGACTATTCAGAACTGATTTCTCTAGGTTTGAATGGTTGGATCTCCTTACTGTCAAAGAGACTCGCAAGAGTCTTCTTCAGCACGATATTTGAAAGCATCGATTCTTCGGCACTCAGCCTTCTTTATGGTCCAACTCTCATATCCATACATGACTACTGGGAAAACCAGAGCTTTGACTAGATGGACCTTTGTCGGCAATGTGATTTACTTTTTAATACACTGTCTGAGTTTGTCATAGCTTTTCTTCCAAGGAGCAAACATATTTTAATTTCATGGCTGCAGTTACCATTTGCAGTGATTTTGGAGCCCAAGAAAAAAAGTCTGTCTCTGTTTCCATTGTTTCCCCATCTATTTGCCATGAAATGATGGAACCAGATGCCAAAAACGTTCTTAGTTTTTGAACGTTGGGTTTTAAGTCAGCTTTTTTCACTCTCCTCTTTCACTTTCATCAAGAGTCTCTTTAGTTCCTCTTAGCTTTCAGCCATTACAGTGATATCATCTGCATATCTGAGGTTGTTGATATTTCTCCCAGCAATCTTGATTCCAGCTTGTAACTCATTCAGCCCAGAATTTCACATGATGTACTCTGCATATAAGTTAAATAAACAGGATAACAATATGCAGTCTTGATGTATTCCTTTCCCAATTTTGAACCAGTCCATTGTTCCACATCTGGTTCTAACTCTTGCTTCTTGACCTGTATACAGATTTTCAGGAGACAGGTAAGATGTTCTGGTATTCCCATGTCTTGAAGAATTTCCACAGTTTGTTGTGATCCACACATTCAAAGGCTTTAGAGTAGTCCATGAAACAGGAGGAGGGTTTTTTCTGGAGTCCCCTTGCTTTCTCTCTGATCCAATGAACACTGTCAATTTGATCTCTGATTCCTCTGCCTTTTCTAAACCCAACTTGTTCACTCTGCTAAACTAGGCAGTATTTTCAAAGTCTCCCTTTTCTATAATTCCCATAATTTTTTTTTTCTGGAAAAAATTATAGAACCATTCTGATTCACTGAAAATCCATGATACATATAGCTTAGTTGATGTTCTATAATATTTTTATACTTATTTTATTAGCTCTTAAATACCCTCCTCCACAGCCACTATACTAAAGGTCCCCAGATATTTCCACTCAGATTAAATAACTCCACCTACTTGTATTGAGAAGGAAGCCATATGACATATTTCCTCAATTCTCTTCTCTGAAATGTGTCTTGATATCATACCATGATTGGACTGTCTTTGTAAATACAGAAAGTGAGAACACAAGGTACACAATAGACAATTACAATGATAGACTGCTTCTATATATAGCTAAAAGTTCATGTAACTGCTCAGCCATCTGGCTTATACATGGAAGAGAGTAGACTTACAGAATTGGCTGAGAAACACAAGAGGAATCATCTGGTCGTCTAACAAACATAGCTTGAGTTCCTAATCTGCCAGGAACTGTAACCAAGATTGAAGATAATGGTTCGGTCCCATGGGGCTCCACACAAGAAAGGCTTTTTCCAGTTTGAATTCTCTAACAATCATCTAGTCTATCTTGAAAAACCTATGACTACTCCATTAGTCAACTAGATATCTACTGACCACATCAGATATAGTAAAAATTAGTGGGTTTCTTTTTTCACCCTACTGTAAGAGATAAAAATAATTGAGTTGTTTTTAACTCAATATTTGTATGAAATGACAATTCTAGGTCCTTTAGCCAGTGTTCATTTTATACCCAGCACTGTTTTTATTTTCCCATTGCTTTGAAAATGGACCTGTTCTCAGAGTCACCTGTGTGATGATGACTCTTCAGTGGTTTCTTCTAGTCCTGATTACCCCTCTAAGCACTCATCATGCTGCCTGCTGGACATGTCCAGTTGGTTGTCTTGCTGTCTTTCCAAAGTTATTTAATCAAATTTATCCTTAACTCAAAACTAACTACTGTTTCTGAATTTTATATTTCTATCATTTCTATCATTGCTAAAATCTAGCACCATTTTATTCTTTCAGTGATTTTGTCACAAAATCTGATAGTCACCACTGATGTACTGTGTCTCAAGCCTGAGAAATTATTAATCATTGATCATGTTGGTTCATTATTTCTAATGTTCTCTGATCCACTTAAAGAAATGTTCTACCCACCCTTCCTAGCTGTTGACTCTATTCCTGAGGACTAAAGAGTAGGGTACAGTATCCCTCAATCTCTCTCTTTCTATTTCTTCATATAAGCACATCCACACTTTTTATTTTAAAGTTTTGTTGCCTATTAATTATAGTCTTTATCACAGTGTAAATTAGTTTTGACCATATTTATCTACAGCTACTGAGAGGGAAATTCATTTCTCTCCATTTCAGTAAATAGCTAATAAAATAGAAAAATGGAAGTATACCCCTAAAATACATAAGTCATTTGCAATTCAGAAAAACTGTTTCATTGTTGCTTATTTTTATACATACAAGTTAAATTAGACCACTCTTTACAACATTATTGTCTCCATGGGATTTTTTTTATAACTCTGACTCTGAAAGACTGGGCCTTACCTGGATGTATAATCTCCATCTCCAGGATTAGCAGAAGATTGACATGTGGCTAGTAGTAATCCCATTTTCTTGCATTGATTGATGGTAACTCTTCATTAGACTAGCCTATAAGAACCCCAAAGGGTGGAACCTTGTTTTCAAGCATCTGGATTCTTAGATCCTAGCAAAGAGCATTGCATGTAGTAAATTTGTCCAATAAAGAAACCCTGACTAAGACAAACCGCAGACTTGGGGAAAATAGTGGCAAATGAATTGTTAAGCAATTGTATTCAGACCTCATGAAACAGTCCATAGGGTCGCAAAGAGTTGGACATGACTGAGCAACTGACACAAGACACACATTCAGAAAATACAAAGAACTGCTCAAAACTCACTAATAAGAAAACAAACAATCCAATGTTTTAAATGTGCAAAAGAGTCGAGCAGACACTTCACTGAAGAAGATATAAAGGTAACCAATAAGCACAGGAAAATATGCCAACAGCATACTAACTAAATCCAATGATATACTACTATACACCTATTAGAATTTCTAAAATGAAAAAAAAAAAAAACCTGACCATATCAAGTGTTGGTAAGGATGTAGACCAACTGGATCTCATACACTACTGAGAATGTAAAATAGTAAGATCACTTTAGAAAATAACTGGTCAGTTTTTAAAATCTTAAACATAAACCTACCATAAGACCCAGCCATTCTACCCTTAGGAATCTATTTAAGGGGAAGAGGGTTTCCCTTGTGACTCAGCTGGCAAAGAATCCACCTGTAGTGTGGGGAGACCTGGGTTCGATCCCTGGAAGATCCCCTGGAGAAGGGAAAGGGTACCCACTCCAGTATTCTGGCCTGGAGAATTCCATGGACTGTATAGTCCATGGGATTGCAAAGAGCTGGACACGACAGAGCAAGTTTCACTAAGGGGTAAAAAAGCGTATATTCTCACAAAGACTTGCACACAGATGTTTCATGGTAACATTTTTGGGAATAGCCAAAAGCTGTAAAGGACCCAAATATCCATCAGCTGGTAAATGGACAAATTATGGTATATTCTTGCAATGAAATTTGTTGTTCAGTTGCTCAGTAATGTCCAACTCTTTGCAACCCTATGGACTGCAGCTTGCCAGGCTTCCCTGTCCTTCACTATCTCTCAGAATTTTCTCAAACTCATGTCCATTGAGTCAGTGATGCCATCCAACCATCTCATCCTCT
>NW_011495050.1:14268762-14271154 GCF_000754665.1 Bison bison bison | reverse complement strand
AAAAAAAAAAAATGGACTAGTATAACAACATATATTAAATCTTAAAATAATAATGCTGAGTGAAAGAAACCAGGCATAAAAGAATACATATTGTATTATTCCAGTTATATAGAATTCTAGAAACTTTAAATAATATATAGTGACAAAAATCAGGTCATTGGTTGCTTGAGGACAGAGTATTGCCAAGGGGTATAAGTAAGCTTTCAGGTGTGATGAATATGTTCATTATCTTCATTGTAGTAATGATTTCATGGATGTTTACATACGTCAAATGTTACCAAGTTGTACACTTTAAATATATGCAGTTCTTTGTATGTCAATTATTCCTTCATAAACCTGAGAAAAAAGAGAAAAAAAAAGGAAAACTCTTACTTTCACTGTATTTGAAGATACAAATCATAGGGATAAATATAAGTCACAGAGGGAGACTTGCATTTTTTTTAATGAAAATCTGATTAAGGACTATTGCTGCAAATGTAAGATTGACTCATTCATTCACTTGTGCTGTGCTTAGTTTCTCAGTCATGTCCAACTCTTGTGACTCCATGGACGGTAGCCTACCAGGCTCCTCTGTCCATGGGATTCTCCAGGCAAGAATACTAGAGTTGCCATTCCCTTCTCTAGGTGATCTTCCCGACCTGGGGATCATACTCAGGTCTCCTTCATTGCAGGCGGATTCTTTACTGTCTGAGCCACCAGGGAACCTATTCATTCATTCACTTAGTATCTACTTATTTAGGACTTATTATCTTCTAGGTGCTGTTCTAGGCACCAGAAATATATCCTTGAATAACGAAGGCAAAGTTCCCACTTTCTCGCAGATTAAACTGTAGGGATAGAGGAGATGAAATACTTATTGCATAGACAAACTGATTCCCTGTTTTTGTCAGAAAGAGTACAGCAGGGGAAGCAGATAGACAGGAATGATGTGGGGTTGCAGGGAGAGGTTTCTATTTTAATTTGGATGGTCAGGGAAGATCTGACAGGTAACGTTTGAGCATAAAACCTTTTTCGTACATCAATGCTTTTAATTCACAAATTTTCATAATTTCATTTTTTGAGATTTTGGATAGGGAAATAATGTTCTGGAGAGCAACTTATAATTCCTTGATCCTTTATGTGACTCACTTCCTCTATCTTAAGTAAGAATTTGGGGGGTTTGGTGGTAGGGGAGTGAGCTACAGAAAGTTAAACAAAAGTTAAAATGTATATAAATTAAAGGCCTGTGAGAATTCTAAAAGCCAGACACCAATTAGGGAGCTAGTTTCAAATTAGAATCATCTCTTTAATTACAACTTGGAAAAGAATTACCTTGCTCCCCATAATAGAACATGTAGCTCCCTTTCATTTTGCAGCTGAGCCTAAGCATTCTGTTTTTTATTTACCTTTTCTTGTCTGTACTGACTTTTATGTGATGAAATCAACACATTCATATCAATGAATGATGAGATCATTTCTGTCTGAGCATATTGGCCCCCCTGGCTTATTGTCTACCATTTACCATCCAGCCAGCATGTACTAAGCCCCTACCGTGCTCTGTGCATGAGGCTATGGAAATGAATTCAACATAGACCTTGAACTTGAATGGCTAATATTGTCTCCTGTAAATATGTCTTCTACATATATTTATATGTAAATGTAAATACATTTACATGTATTTTTAGTAGATACATGTAAATAGGTGAGACATGAAATTGTGGGAGATGTTGACTTACAAGATGAAGGAGAAAGGTGGCTTGTCATGCCCACTACTATGGGTGTCCTTGGTGACCTTTTTGTGAGTGGAGTTCTTTCCCCCCTCGCTGTGTACCATGTCTTTAGCTCTTTGGAGCCAACAAATCTGTTATATCTTTAAATATCTTTAAATGTCTTCCAGCTGTTTACCTATAAAGTTGGAAATAGGTAACAATAAGAATTAAAATATACAACAAATATAAAATGTCTGACAGATTAAATGTACAACCGATGTTACTTTCCCCCATGTTTTACTCATCCTAAAAATCAAGTCTTATTTTACATTTCAGAGGGTCTACAAAATTATAAAATGTTTCAGATACAAAAGAGCTTAAGGAATAAATCAGTAAACTTAGCCTCAGAAACAAAACAATATCAATATAGTTGACATCTATGTATCTGACTCTTTCATCTCTCTCCTAATAGTCAGTAAGTTCAGTCAGTCGTGTCCAACTCTTTGTGACCCCATGAATCACAGCACGCCAGGCCTCCCTGTCCATCACCAACTCCAGGAGTTCACCCAGACTCACGTCCATCGAGTCAGTGATGCTATCCAGCCATCTCATCCTCTGTTGTCCCCTTCTCCTGCCCCCAATCCCTCCCAGCATCAGAGTCTTTTCCAATGAGTCAACACTTTGCATGAGGTGGCCAAAGTACT
>NW_011495050.1:14267173-14268544 GCF_000754665.1 Bison bison bison | reverse complement strand
TCAAAAGCATCAATTCTTCGGCGCTCAGCTTTCTTCACAGTCCAGCTCTCACATCCATACATGACCACAGGAAAAACCATAGCCTTGACTAGATGAACCTTTGTTGGCAAGGTAATGTCTCTGCTTTTGAATATGCTATCTAGGTTGGTCATAACTTTCCTTCCAAGGAGTAAGCATCTTTTAATTTCATGGCTGCAATCACCATGCAGTGATTTTGGAGCCCCAAAAAATGAAGTCTGACACTGTTTCCACTGCTTCCTCATCTATTTCCCATGAAGTGATGGGACCAGATGCCATGATCTTCATTTTCTGAATGTTGAGCTTTAAGCCAACTTTTTCAGTCTCCACTTTCACTTTCATCAAGAGGCTTTTGCTTTCCTCTTCACTTTCTGCCATAAGAGTAGTGTCTGCATATCTGAGGTTACTGATATTTCTCCAGGCAATCTTGATTCCAGCTCGTGCTTCTTCCAGCCCTGTGTTTCTCATGATGTACTCTGCATATAAGTTAAATAAGCAAGGTGACAATATACAGCCTTGACGTACTCCTTTTCCTATTTGGAACCAGTCTGTTGTTCCATGTCCAGTTCTAACTGTTGCTTCCTGACCTGCACATAGGTGTCTCAAGAGGCAGGTCAGGTGGTCTGGTATTCCTATCTCTTGAAGAATTTTCCACAGTTTATTGTGATCCACACACTCAAAGCCTTTGGCATAGTCAAGAAAGCAGAAATAGATGTTTTTCTGGAACTCTCTTCCTTTTTCCATCATCCAGCGGATGTTGGCAATTTGATCTCTGGTTCCTCTGCCTTTTCTAAAACCAGCTTGAACATCAGGAAGTTCACGGTTCACATATTGCTGAAGCCTGGCTTGGAGAATTTTGAACATTACTTTACTAGCTCAAAATTCCAGTGAGATGAGCGCAATTGTGTGGTAGTTTGAGCATTCTTTGGCATTGCCTTTCTTTGGGATTGGAATGAAAACTGACCTTTTCCAGTCTTGTGGCTACTGCTGAGTTTTCCAAATTTGCTGGCATCTTGAGTGCAGCACTTTCACAGCATCATCTTTCAGGGTTTGAAATATTCAACTGGAATTTCATCACCTCCACTAGCTTTGTTTGTAGTGATGCTTTCTAAGGCCCACTTGACTTCACATTCCAGGATGTCTGGCTCTAGGTCAGTGATCACACCGTTGTGATTATCTGGGTCGTGAAGCTCTTTTTTGTACAATTCTTCTGTGTATTCTTGCCACCTTTTCGTAATATCTTCTACTTCTGTTAGGTCCATACCGTTTCTGTCTTTTATTGAGTCCATCTTTGCATGAAATGTTCCTTTGGTATCTCTAATTTTCTTGAAGAGATATCTAGTCTTTCCCATT
>NW_011495050.1:14266644-14267073 GCF_000754665.1 Bison bison bison | reverse complement strand
GACAGCCATTTTGCTTTTTTGCATTTCTTTTCCATGGGGATGGTCTTGATCCCTGTCTCCTGTAAAATGTCACAAACCTGCCTCTTGAGAAACCTATATTCAGGTCAGGAAGCAACAGTTAGAACATCAGGCACTCTGTCTATCAGATCTAGTCCCTTAAATTTATTTCTCACTTCCACTGTATAATCATAAGGGATTTGATTTAGGTCATATCTGAATGATCTAGTAGTTTTCCCCACTTTCTTCAATTTAAATCTGAATTTGGCAATAAGGAATTCATGATTTGAGCCACAGTCAACTCCTGGTCTTGGTTTTGCTGACTGTATAGAGCTTCTCCATCTTTGGTTGCAAAGAATATAATCAATCTGATTTCGGTGTTGACCATCTGGTGATGTCCATGTGTCTAGTCTTCTCTTGTGTTGTTAGAAG
>NW_011495050.1:14248378-14266340 GCF_000754665.1 Bison bison bison | reverse complement strand
CTTCAGCGTTACTGGTTAGGGCATAGGCTTGGATTACTGTGATATTGAATGGTTTGCCTTGGAAACAAAGAGAGATCATTCTGTCATTTTTGAGATTGCATCCAAGTACTGCATTTCAGACTCTTTTGTTGACCATCATGGCTACTCCATTTCTTCTAAGGGATTCCTGCCTGCAGTAGATATAATGGTCATCTGAGTTAAATTCACCCATTCCAGTCCATTTTAGTTCGCTGATTCCTAGAATGTCGACGTTCACTCTTGCCATCTCCTGTTTGACCACTTCCAATTTGCCTTGATTCATGGACCTAACATTCCAGGTTCCTATGCAATATTGCTATTTACAGCATGGAACCTTGCTTCTATTACCAGTCCCATCCACAACTGGGTGTTGTTTTTGCTTTGGTTCCATCCCTTCATTCTTTATGGAGTTATTTCTCCACTGATCTGCAGTAGCATATTTGGCACCTACCGACCTGGGAAGTTCATCTTTCAGTGTCCTACCTTTCTGCCTTTTTCATACTGTTCATGGGGTTCTCAAGGCAAGAATACTGAAGTGGTTTGCCATTCCCTTCTCCAGTGGACCACATTCTGTCAGACCTTTCCACCATGCCCCTCCCATCTTGGGTGGCCCTACATGGCATGACTTAGTTTCACTGAGTTAGACAAGGCTGTGGTTCGTGTGACTAGATTGACTAGTTTTCTGTGATTATGGTTTCAGTGTGTTTGCCCTCTGATACCCTCTTGCAACACCTACCATCTTACTTGGGTTTCTCTTACCTTGGACGTGGAGTATCTCTTCACGGCTGTTCCAACAAAGCGCAGCCGCTTCTCCTTACCTTGGACGAGGGGTATCTCCTCACCGCCACCCCTCCTGACCTTGAACGTGGAGTAGCTCCTCTCGGCCCTCCTGCGCCCATGCAGCCACTGCACTTTGGACGTGGGGTTGCTCCTCTCCTAATAGTAACCCCTTCCAAAAGTAATGTCTATCCAAAATTTGCAGTCTTCAACCCATGCATTTCTTTATATTTTTACTGCTTATGTATATATATATATACTGCATGTGTGTACAATGTTGCTTTGTATGTTTGTAAAACTCTACATAAATAGCTTCATACTTTAAGTATTCTGAAATTCAAGATTTTCCTGCAAACTTGTCTGTCAGATGCATCCTTGTTGATATATAGAGAACTGGTTCAATCACTTCTCTGAGCTCTTCTTTGTGAACATTCCATGATTTCTTTATTTCTGCTATGCTTGGTAGACTTTTAACAAAAGCTACTCCAACACTGCTACCTATAAATGTTCCTACATAAGATGTCATATGCAAATGTATGTGTTTCTTAGCATTGTATTGGAAGTGAAATTGTTGGATTATTGAATATATGCAGCTTCCATTATATAGATGTTACCAAATTGCCCTGAAAATGTTGCTGTAAGCAACAACCCAAGGGCCCATCGATACATGAATAAAGAAGATATGTTATGATACACACACAAATACACAATAGAATATACAAAAGCAAAAAAAGTCAGTGAGTCTGTTTCTATCTTGTAAGTAAGTTCATTTTTAGATTCCTCTTATAAGAAAAATCATACAATATTTGTCTTTCTCTGACTTACTTTACTTAGTATTATAATCTCCAGGTCCATCCATGCAGCAAATGACATTATTTCATTCTTTTTAGTGGCTGAGTAATATTCCATTGTATACATGTACCAACTCGTCTTTATCCTTTTGTCTGTCAATGGACCTTTAGGTTGCTTCCATGTCTTGACTGTTGTAAACAGTGCTATAATGAACACAAGGGTGCATGTACTGTTTCAAACCATGTTTTCCTCTGGTATATGCCCAGGAGTAGAATTGCTGTATCATATGGTAGCTCTATTTTGATTTTCTGAGGAAGCTCCATACTGTTCTCCATAGGGCTGCTGTTGCTGCCAAGTCGCTTCAGTCGTATCTGACTCTGTGCGACCCCATAGACGGCAGCCCCCAGGCTCCTCTGTCCCTGGGATTCTCCCTTTCCATTCCCATCCACTGTGTAGGAAGGTTTTCTTTTCTCCACACGCTTCCCAGAATTTATTGTTTGTAGATTTTTTGATGGTGGCCATTCTGACTGGTGTGAGGTGATATCTCATTGTAGTTTTGATTTGCATTCCTCTAATAATTAGCAATTTTGAGCATCTTTTCATGTGTTTCTTAACCATCTCTCTGTCTTCTTTGGCGAGATGTCTAAGTCTTCTGCCCATTTTTAATTGCGTTATTTGCTTTTTGGATATTAAGCCACAAAATTTTTATAAATTTTGGAGACTAATACTTTGTCAGTCACATCATTTGCAAATATTTTCCCCCATTCTGTGGGTTGTCTTTTTGTTTTGTTTGTGGTTTTCTTTGCTGTTAAAAACTTTTAAGTTTAATTAGATCCCATTTGTTTATTTTTCTTTTTATTTCTATTACTCTGGTAGACAGACTGAAAAGATACTGCTATGATTTATGTCAGAGTGTTTTGCCCATGTTTTCCTCTAAGAGTATTACAGTATCCAGCCTTACATTTAGGGCTTTAATCCATTTTCATTTATTTTTGTGTATGGTATTGAATGTTGGTTTCATATCTTTTACATGTAGCTGTCCAATCTTCCCAGAACTATTTATTAAAGAGATGGGGAACACACATATACCTGTGGCGGATTCATTTTGATATTTGGCAAAACTAATACAATTTTGTAAAGTTTAAAAATAAAATAAAATTAAAAAAAAATAAAGAGAATGTTTGTTCTCCATTGTATGGTCTTGCCCCTTTTGTCATAGAATAATTGACTGTAAGTGTGTAGGTTTCTTTTGGGATGTTCTATCCTGTCCCATTGATTTATATTTCTGTTTTTGTGCCAATACCATATTATTTTTGATGACTAGAGCTTTGTAGTATAGTGTTAAATCAGGGAGCCTGATTCCTCCAGTTCTGTTTTTCTTTCTCACATTTACTTTGGCTATTTTGTGTCTTTTGTGTCTCCAAACAGATTTTAAATGAGGTGACTTCAGTGGTTAAAAAAAAAAGTGAGTGAAATCTTGCCATTGAAAACAACATGAATGGACCTAAAGGGTATAAAGCTATGTGAGATAAATCAGACAGAGAAGACAAATACCATATGCTTTCACTTATGCGTAGAATCTAAAGATCAAAACAAATGAACATTTACAACAAAATGGAAACAGAGTCATAGATACAGACAGAGAACAAACAGGTAGTTGCCAGAGCGGAGGAGGGTGGGTGATGAGAGAAATAGATGAGGGAAGTTAATAGATACAAACTTTCAATTTCAAAATAAATGAGTCAGGATTATGAAATGTACAGTGTGGAAAAAACGTTTTCAAATGAAAGAGTGTGAAATGGTAATTCAATATGGTTTCAACTGACATTTTCCTTTCTACCAGTGGAGCTGAGCATCTTTTCATGGGCTTAGTGGTCATTTGGGTTTCTTCTTGTATGAATAATTTTTGCCAGTTTCTTCCATGTGTCTTCATAGCAGAATAGGATGCAACTGAATCTTTTGGAATATATATTTTTAAAAACATAAATGAGGGGGATTCTTTCTGCCCTCTCAGTGTCTATGCTGAGAGCTTTGTACTTTCCTCCTCTCTAATAAATCCTATTCACTTGCTACCTTGAATGTTTGCATGTTTGTGGATTCCGTTCTTTGGCTGCGTGAATAAGAACTCAGATTCCTGTTTCATCTTTTGGGAGCTCATCTGGGATTCCTCAGTGCCAACTCAAGCACAGACACTCACTCTCAACTCTGTCATTCTGTAAGTCCTGCCTTTGGGGGGACTCTCTACCCGGTGTCAGTGTCTGTGCTGAGAACTCTGTACTTTCCTTCTCTCTAATAAATCCTATTTGCTTGCTACCATAAAAAACAAAACAAAACAAAACATAATGAGATTTTCCTACCACCTTTATCCCCAACCACCCAGTTTTCCTCTTTGTAATTAACTTGTTTTCAAATCTGAAATCTGTAAGCAACACATGGGATTATTGTTTTTACCTGGTGATTGTTCCATCTGTGCAGTGAGGGGGAATATAGTAAGTAGAGTGAAACTTAGGGTGCTGTGGCAATTTTTCAAGGACTAGAGAGACCAGAGTCAGTCAAAAGGCATTTATTATCCTTGTGCAGAGAGACAGGGTGAAAATAAAGGAGAGAGAATGGTCACTGATGGTTGAAAGTCACAGAGAAAATTGAGAATGGAAGGTCTCATCCCACTGGAGAGCTTAGGCTGGAACTGTCCTTGAGTACAGCAGTCCTAGGACCCATCAGCTTGGGTATGAACCTGTCTGTCTGTATACAATGTAAAGAACACTGGGTTGTACAGAGATGAGGGAGTCCATACCTGGTATCCAGAATTTCTTTACAAAGCCTGTTGAATCATGCAACATGATGGATGTTGCTTCAAGGTTCTCTGACATTATAATGAATAATATGCGTATGGCTTGTATTTATCATTTGTTATATAGGAAATACTTTGGACACTAACTCATTGGATTTATCAATACTTCTAACAGATTATTGAACCATTTCACAGATGAAAAACCTGAGGTTCATACTAGGGAATAGTTTACCCGTAGTCATAACCGACATGTTACAGCTTGCCTTGTGATGAAGTCTAGATTCATTTAAAATTCACTGGGAAGGAGAGTTTAGTTAGTCTCAAGTTAAAGTTGTTGACTCACTCACCTGCAAGTGAGAATGACCAGTTTATTGGGAAATGGCTGGGTTATTTCACACCACACCTCTCATAGCATTTCTTTACAATGAAGGTATCATATGTACAGAGTATATAAATCTCAGAAAAGTGGATGCCAGGTCACCACTGAGAAAGATCTGACTGGAAGCCCAAACAGTTGAACATTTCTAAACATATAGCACTTCTTCCTTAGTGCTATCATCCTCAATCACGTAGAGGGAAAAGTTACTCTTACATCATAGCTTTCTGGATTTATCATAAAAATGATGAAACCTCAGATTTTGGCAATTTTCAGTTCTGCAAGGAATTTTTAACAACCTAGCTCTAAGATCCCACACTTGCATATGCTAGCCAAAATGAACTCCTCCAGGATTTTCTTTCAGGGTTCCCTAAAACATTCCCCACTCTCCCAAGGTCTCCTTTCTCCAAGAAGTACTTGAGTGTGAACTTGAGGGTCTTACTGCCAGTTGTTGTTATTTAGTCGCTAAGTCGTGTCCAACTCTTTTGCAACCCCATGGGCTGTATAGCTCTTGTCCAGTGGGAGCCTGGCAGGCTCCTCTGTCCATGGGATTTCCCAGGCAAAAATACTGGAATGGGTTGCCATTTCCTTCTCCAAGGGATCTTCCTGACTCAGTAACTGAACCCACGTCTCCTGCATTGGCAAGCAGATTCTTTACCACTGAACCTCCAGGGAAGCCCTAACTGCCAGTGCCAGGTTAATTACTACTAAAAGAAGTTTCTCAGATGAAAATTCAGTGTCTTTTATAAAAAAATATTAAACATGTGTTTTAAAAGGTAATTTGTTCTCTCTGAAACCCTTTGTGCTTTTCAGCAGAATGAATCAAGCCAATTTGGTGGTGGGGGGTGGCGGTGGGTGTTCATCTTTAAAACTCAGTTGACCGCTAATCCATAGAAGATGTTTTACTCCTTTGAAGTTTCCTTTCACTCTGAGATGACAGGGTTTTTTTTGTGTGTGTGTGTGTGGTGTGGTGTGTGTGGTGTGTGTATGTGGTGTGGTGTGTGTGTGTGGTGTGGGGTGTGTGTGTGGTGTGGTGTATGTGTGTGGTGTGGTATGTGTGTGTGGTATGTGTGGTGTGTGTGTGTGGTGTGTGTGTATGTGTGTGGTGTGGTGTGGGGTGGTGTGTGGTGTGGTGTGTGTGGTGTGGGGTGTGTGTGTGTGGTATGTGTGTGTGGTGTATGTGTGTGTGAGGGGTGTGTGTGGTGTGTGTGGGTGTGGTGTGGTGTGTGTGGTGTGTGTGGTGTGTGTGGTATGGTGTGTGTGTGTGTGGTGTGGTGTGTGTGTGTGGTGTGTGTGTGGTGTGGTGTGTGTGGTGTGGTGTGTGTGGTGTGGTGTGGTGTGTGTGGTGTGTGTGGGTGTGTGGTGTGTGTGGGTGTGTGTGTGTGTGCGCGTGTGTGCGCGCACTGGTTTGGTTTTACTGGAGTGAACCCAGGAGATATGTATTGAAAAGTTTAATTGTGTGCTTAGTGTGTTCTAAACATTTATGTTTATCAGATCGAAATAACTTTGTTTCCAAATGGTAAGGACTATACAATGGTTATTCTCTATATATCATTCTTTCCCCATGAAATTCTTACCTAACTTGAAATAATGATGAAATAATCTCAGTAAATTGTCTAATAAAAAGTGTCATGCCAAATTGACCCTGAGCAGCAATGAAAAAGTAGCACATAAAAGTGGTTAAGCGTATTACGCAAAATTCCCATTACTGTATTCAGCCATCTCGCTTTACGAAGCACTAATATTTCTCTTAAATAGGGTCATGGATCATTAATTCCCTGCCTGGCCTTGCAATCTCTTATTATTAAAAGTGTTTAGCAACTTTTAGACATTGAAGTTAATCCAAGCACTAAAAGCCAAAAGGTCTGTTGGTCTCTTCACTCTTACTGTAAAAAAACGATCGATGTCCTGTGCTAAAATATTTTTCATTTGCTTTCTTAGAATTATATTGTATTGACTGGGTTAGGGAAAAAAAGGAGTAAAATATAAATTTCCTTGGTTCCCATAGATGAGAGAACAAAATCACAAACATATTCGGTGTTCATCTCATATGTCCACCTCACTATTCTGCATAAATGAAAATGATTTTCTTCTGTCCTCCAAATGTTGGATTCAGTCTTTAAGCAATACATATTATGTAATATCTAGCTGGTAATCCAGCAGGTCCAAATATGCCTTTTTCTGCAGGTTTGATTCAGTGTCTGCAATTTTTTTTTCTGAAAACAATCAGGTTTATGTTGATTACCATATACTAACTGGTGGGGCTACTAGAACTGTGTAGAATGAGAACTCCATTTCCACTGCAGCATGTGAATTTAATGCTGCACATGGCTATCTTGAAATTCATATGTTTTGAAGAAGACGTTCAACATTTTTTGTTTTGTACAGATCTCCACATGTTATGTAGCTAATCCTGCTTATATGTCTGTCTTCTTACTGGATTTGAGCTATTGGAGGGAAGAGGTTGGCCAGCTAACCCATGTTTCATGGATCTATTGTTTCATGGAGAGCAGAAAGTTTTGATTACTCAGACAGTAAAGAGTCTGCCTACAATGCGGGAGACTGGGGTTCAATCCCTGGGTCAGGAAGATCCCCTGAAGAAGGAAAGGCAACCCACTCCAGTACTCTTGCCTGGAAAATCCCATGGGTGGAGGAGCCTGGTAGGCTACAGTCCATGGTGCCATAAAGAGTCAGACACGACTGAGCGACTTCACTTCACTTCAGTACAACCTGATAATACATTATTTATTTTAAGTTTTGAACAGAAACTTCTTTTTTCAAGTTGAAGTCTATACCTAAATGATGCAATCAGTGTATTTTAAGTATCTCAGTTAGGGTCCTAAAATGCTTTGGGTACCAAGGCATGAAAAATTAAGGATAAAAGACAGTTTTTCTCAAGAGGAAGTTTAGAATTAAATATGATAGCATAGCTTTCTACCTGAGAGGAGAAAGCATCTTATTATTAGGGTTTTAAAATCTCATTATTAAAACTTGCGGATTTAATAACATAGCTGCTCTTAAACAGTGGCTATTAGCTATCATCATTCTCTTCTCTGTGCTCTGCATATAAAACATACTTGTATTCGTTACTTTTTTTCCTTTCAATTAGATCTCAAAATAGGGAATTTTCATGCACTATTGGTGGGAATAAAAATTATGATAAACTTTCTATAATGTAATATGCAATAATAATAAAAATCTTAAAATATACAAACTCTCAACTGACCAACATTTTAATTCCAGGATTTTCTCCTAAAATGCATTACATCTATAACAGTAAAATATAGGAATAAATAGTTTATTTTAAAATAATATATATTATATTAATGATTGAGGACAGTTACAGAATAATTATAAATAAATATAAATTATAAAAGTTGTAAAGCCATGCTTAAATTTTTATGATTCCAATTTTATTTTTCAATGGATAAATGCATTCAGTTCAGTCCAGTTGCTCAGTCATGTCTGACTCTTCGTGATCCCATGAACCACAGCACTCCAGGCCTCCCTGTCCATCACCAACTCATGGAGTTCACCAAACCCATGTCCATTGAGTTGGTGATGCCATCCAACCGTCTCATCCTCTGCCGTCCCCCTCTCCTCCTGCCCTCAATCTTTCCCAGCATCAGGGTCTTTTCAAATGAGTCAGCACATTAAGAAGTAGAAATAAACATACTAAAATACTAAAAGGAATGCTCTTTTGGAAGAAGGGATTATAGATAATTTTTGTTTTCTTTTTAATTTCTATATTAAAATGATTGTTACTTGTTTTTAAAAATTAGTTTTCCGCATTTGAGGTTGCCTCCTTCTTTGTTAAAGATGTTAATCTAAAATTATATGCCTGTGTATCAAAGATTGTATTTAAACTACAAAAACTCTTAAGTTCTATATGAATTTTTCAGGAATGAATGTAAACCCCAATGAATCCTTAAATGCAATGATGTTGAACTTGGAAAGTGTTCCCTTATTCCATTCTTTCAGAAAACATTGCCTGAGAATCAGCATTGTGGGCAAACACCAACTGTCCAACTTTGCAAGTCACCTTAACACTGTAGGAAAGCAACAGACATTCCCTGGACTTGGGAAAGAACTTTATAATGACGGATCCCTAAGTAAATATGTAAGACTGGGTCTATTGAACTGGTCTCTTTGCAAATGGTGGCAGAACCTTTGTTTTAACAGAGTAATTTATTCACAGCTCACTTTTAACACTTCATATTCGAAGTGTTCAAGTATCACTTTGCAGGTCTGTTTTCATTGCTAAACTTCATGCTGCTTGAGGGCATGCACCACGTATTTTTCACATACCACTCTTCCTAATGCACAGCACAGGCACTGGCAGATAAGACGACACTATATATGTTTTGAGAATGAGTGAGGAATGTGCAAAGGCAAGACTTATTTATCCTAATGTGGGTCATATTGCTTGACCTTTGGTGTTCAATAAAGCTGTATAAGTACTTTTTACATTTAAATTAAACAGAACCAAGTTTTGGTGTCAAAATTTTGAATAAGATGATGGAAATCGGCCTTAAATTTAGTTATAATAGCTGTTTAGTCCTAGAGGAAACACCTCTACAGTTTCACAGAACATTTGGCTGCCAATTTCAGATTCATTACTGAACAAATATTAGTTGATAGCCTGGTATAAAAAGAACTATAGATGTAGATAAATTACTCACTCAGTCTGTTTCCTGTTGTGTCAAATGGGAATACCACTATTTGCTTGTTGTACCTCACAGTCTTGTAGAGGCCAACTTTAAAAAATAACAAAGCTCTGCAGAAACATTACTTATCATAAGTCCCATGTCAAATGCTCTGGGAAAGCAATGCTTTAAACCCCAAAGTCCTATCTTCAGGGAATTTATAATCAAATTACAAGTTTGAATTGTTCAGTCTAACAATGGTGGGGGATTGGTTAACAATGGGGGGGCAGTTTGTTTGTTTTTTTGGATCACGGAGCAGAAGTACCTCCATGATAAGTCAATCCATCAAAGCCACCTATTTCTACTATAAACTTTGTGAACCTGTGCTTTTTAGCTGCTCAGACTTTCAGACAGTTTGGAACCTTAATTTTTGTAATTTTGCACATTTGAAACAATGACAGGCAAAGATTCTTATTGTTCTTTTTGAGTTTTTTCTGCTTTGAATAACATATAATTTCCAACAAAAATCATGGACCATAACTTTTCCTGTATTGTTTTTCTCAAATTGAGACAGATTATGGGAAAACAGAGGGGCTGGTGGAGTGGGAAAGAAAGAAACAGAGAGAGGAAGAAAGAGAGAAAGGGAATATGAGGGGCAGAAAGGGAGGGTGGGAAGCTGATAGAGTAGAATCAGGACTGTCTTCGAAGGTTGCATTAGATCTTATATTCATCCTCTTATCTCCTAGGCTTGTGAAAAATTTACCATATTTCCTGGATGAGGACACTTGGTAAATATTTAATATCTTCGTATAAAAGATTTTTTTAAGTTATAATAAGTTTTCTCAAAATCATTATCATCATTGCTACCAGAGGAAGGGAGAGGTTATATTTAAGGAATAAGCCTATACAGTAGTATAGAATTGGCACCACTAAGAAATTCTGTCACTTTAGGTAAACTTGAGCATGTCTAAGATATGAATTGAATCTGCCTTGAACTGGGACAGTTTGAGTTTTACCTGGAAGAACACAGAAGGAATTGCTCAGGTAATAATAGCCCAGAGATTTATGCAGAGCAGATGTGGGATGTGAGGTAGTGGGGAAAAAACGACTCCTATCCTTCTTTTATCTGGGCCCCAATTTCCTGTAACTCCATTGTCTAGGGAGTCCAGACCAGTTTCTGGACTCACTATAAACTTTACCCAACCTTCAACTATACTCATTTTTATGTAGTTTTATATTAAATCATCCAAGGCCCTCACAGAATCATAGGGTGAGTTTGTGGTAGCTTTTCCCCCAAATTATTCTGGAATGTGTTTGGATTGGCATTTGAGCACCAGTTTTATTTGCCTCCGAGTGTAAATCAAAGAAATAATCATTTCTGGGTAGAGCCAGATCCAAATATCTCCAACACAGCTGAAGTATACATACGGTCAGTAGAATGTTATTTGTTTTAATTTATTTTTATAAAATACTGTTTGTACATCAAAAAAAAAAAGTTTTAAAAACAAATCATGTCAGCACTTAATCAGTACTGTGAAGTTAAAAAAAATCATATAATCTGAGAAAATATATTTAATAATTGGGGCCAATTTTTAGATGGTGGTCTTTTGAATTTTCTAAATTTCCTAATTAGGGTGTAGCAAATTTAATGACAAAGAACTGCACACAAGCACCTAATTATAGTGGAGCACCACTGATATTGAAAAGCTAAAGAAAGGGTAACTGACATACCATCCATTTTGCCTGTTGCTATTCCGCAAAACACATCAGAGTTCAAAACTATAAGATGAAACACATTCAGCCAGCCTATTTTCAAAAGCTCAATTGCCTGTGTTTTTTGAAATGCACTAATTTAAATTTAAAGACACATATTTAATGTTTCCCCTTTGTAGGCTTTTCAGCAGCAAACACACGTGGCATCACCATCTGTTTTCTGCCTGGTTCATTACCAATTCATCCCCTGCTCTGTGTGATCAGATCAAGAGGGTGGACATAAATTTGGCCACCTGGGCACTGGTGTCATTAATGGGCAGTCCAGCCACACACTCATAAAGTGGTTTTGCTTGGAGCTATAGCTTCGTGGTGCTTCCTTTTTCCATTTGATCAATGTTGAGTTTTGCTCAGTAAGCTCTTAATAGTGTAATTTCAGAACAAACTAAGATCCAAGAGCTTTTCAGGAGTCCTACACATCTAGGAGAAAATAATTAGTGTTTTCAGGGACAAATACAGATTGACAAAACAAGCAGGGGTAGAGTCAGAGAGAGAGAGTAGAAAGGCGGTGAGAGACACACAAAGACACACAAACGGGAACAGAGAAGCATACACAGGGCCTTGTCCCTTTTATTTTAATGCATATGTATATGAAAGAGTTCAGACTATTTCAGTATAATTCTGAGTATGGTTTATGATTGAAAATGGGTGAGTCCATGTTTTTTCTTTGTTGTAATAGAAACCCATAGCTATTCATCCCAAATCACTTAGTTCATCACAAAATAAAGATGTTATATTTAAAACAGATGTTTTACATCCCTAATTAAAGCTTTAACTGACCAAATATCATGTTGCAAACTGCAGTGAATGGAGAAATAATATGATAAATTATGAAGTCAATTAATACAGATAAATCACCCTGTTTCCTTTTTTCTACCTCCTTTAAACATTGAGCAAAATCACGGAAACCTGGTTGTCTTATAAATATGATAAAAAATAATTTATAGTATAGAAATTTAATATAATTGAAAAATCTTACAATTAATATAAAAATTATAACCTGTGAATCTCATAAAATCTTTCTTGTGGTTCTGAGAAGTCAGATTTTAATAATCAAAAAATCAAAGATGTACCATTAACCAAATCCTTTAGTGAAAGCCTACTATGTATGCAATATTGAGAAATAGAAGGATGGAATATATAGCATGGACTCTCATCTCAAGGATTTACAATCGATTGATGAGATTATTCATTTGAAAAAAGTTATATTAAATCTGAAATAATTTTTACAGTAGAAATCCAGAGAAGGAAGGTATTGTAAGTCAGGAAAGTAAGGTTACATGGAGGAGGTGATAAGAATCTTGTGAAGGCTGGTGAAAAGTCTTCTAAAGTTACTGTAACAAAATACCATAGACTTGGTGGTTAAATAACAGAAATTTATTTCTCTTAGTTCAAAGACCAAACGTCTAAGATCAGGTATTGGAAGGTTTGATTTTTCTTTAGCCCTCTCACCTTGGTTCACAGGTAGCTATCTTCTCATTGTGAACTCACAGGGCTTTTCCTCTGCGCATACATGCTTTTGCTGTTTCTCCTCTTATAAGAACACCAGTCTTATTGGATTTAGATCCCAACTGTGTGCCCTCTTATAACTTTATCACCTTCTTGACGGCCTTATCTCCAAATACAGTCACACTGAGGGTTAGAGCTTCAAAGTATGGATTTTGATGGTGCATAATTCAGTGTGTAATAGGTGGGATTTGGATGGGGATATTTTGTGGGATGAGTGGTCAGTGATGTGGTACATGATATGATAAGGCAGTCAAAGATCAGCCTCTTAATGTAGAATAATTACAGGTTATTAGTTTCAGTCATTTTCCTCTTTGGCTTTATTGAAGTATAATTGTGCATTATTTGATATATATTATGGTATATATTATGAAAGAATTCCCCCCATACATCACCTCACATATTTATCATTTTTTTGTGTGAGAGAACATTTAAGTTCTACACTCAGCAAAATCCAACTATACAATACAGTGTTATCAACTGAAAATCACCATTAAATACAGATGGTCCTTGTGATTTTTCAGCTTTACAGTGGTATAAAAGTTATATGCATTCAGTAGAAACCATGTTTTGAATTTTGATTTTTTCCCTAGCTACTGATATTCAGTACAATTCTCTCTCTGTTTTTCTCTCTCATGATGCTGGGCCACAGTAGCTAGCCACAGTTTTCAGTAAACCATGCAGTCTTGAGGGTAAAGAACTACTCTGCACCCAAACAACCATTCTGTTTTTCACTTTCAGTATAGCATTCAGTAAATTACATCAACTTTATATTAATAAAGTATTTAATACTTTATTATAAAATAGGATTTGTGTTAGATAATTTTGCCCAACTATAAGCTACCACAAGTGTTCTGAGCACATTTAGGTTAGACTAGGCTTCCTTGAAGGTCAGACAGTAAAGAATTTGCCTTCAATGAGATAGACCCAGGTTCAGTCCCAGGGTCTGGAAGATCCCCTGTAGAAGGGAATGTCTACTCACTCCAGTAACCTTACCTGGCAAATTCCATGGACAAAGAAGCCTGGTGAGGTTGCAAAGAGTTAGACACTACTCAGCAACTAACCACTCTTTCTCAGGTTAAACTATGTTTGGTAGGTTAAATGTATTAAATGTATTTTGACAATATTTTCAACTCATGATGGGTTTTTGGGGACCTAACTATGTAAGTCAAGGAATATATTTGGATATTATGCATCATGTAACTAAAAATTTGTACCTTTTTACCAACCATTTCTTTTCCCCCACCCCTGGCAACCACTTTTCTACTCTCAGTTTCTAGGAGTTTATTTTATTTTTTTGATTCCACATATGATGCCATGCAGTATTTATCTTCATCTGTCTGGCTTATTTTGCTTAGCATAATGCTCTTCAGATGCATCCATGTTGTTACAAATTACAGAATTTTCTTCTTCTTTTTTAAAAAATCGAGTCGCCAGTGCAGGTTCGATGCACGATACTGGATGCTTGGGGCTGGTGCACTGGGACGACCCAGAGGGATGGTATGGGGAGGGAGGAGGGAAGAGGGTTCAGGATAGGGAACACATGTATACCTGTGGTGGATTCATTTTGATATATGGCAAAACCAATACAATATTGTAAAGTTTAAAAATAAAATATATTTTTAAAAAATTTGTTTTTTTGGCTGTGCTGGGTCTTCATCGCTGCACTGGCTTTTCTCTAGTTGCAGCAAGTGGGGGCTACTCTCTAGTTGCAATGGCTTCTCGATATAGTGGCTTCCCTTATTGCTGAGCATGGGCTCTAGGGCACATGGGCTTCAATAGTTGTGGTTCCTGGGCTCTAGAGCACAGGCTCAACAGTTGTGGTGCATGGGTTTAGTTGCTTTGCAGCAAGTGGAATCTTCCCAGACCAGAGATCGGACCTGTATCTCCTGCATTAGCAGGCGAATTCTATACCACTGAGCCACCAGGGAAGCCCCACAATTTTCTTCTTTTTTAAGGCTGAATAATATTTCATTATATATATATACACACACATATATATGCATTTTTCATTATCCATTCATCTGTTGAGGGCCCCTTAGGTTACTTTCATACCTTGGCTATTATGAATAATGCTGCAGTCAATGTGTATGCATGCTAAGTTGCTTCAGTCATGTCTAACTCTTTTTTTGACCCTGTGGACTCTAGCCTGCCAGGCTCTTCTGTCCATTCTCCAGGCAAGAATACTGGAATGGGTTGCTATGTCCTCCTCCAGGGGATCTTCCCAACTCTGGGTTTGATCCCGGGTCTACTTATTTCTCCTGCATTGGCAGGCGGGTTCTTTACCTCTAAGCATGTTCTCTACCTATAAGCCTGTTCTTTACCTCTAAACACCATGGGAGTTTAATTATTTCTTCAAGATAATGATGTCATTTCCTTCGAGTGTATAACCAGAAGTGTGATTGCTGGATTATATGATAGTTCTATTTTTATTTTCTTGAGAAGTCTCCATGCTGTTTTCCATAATGGCTATACCAGTTCACTTTATCACCAACATCATATAAGCATTCCTTTCTCAGCTTATCATCTTGATTTTTTGATAAGAGCCATCCTAATAGGTGTGAGATGCTATCTTATTGTTGGCCTTTTAGTTTAGTTTTGTTTTGGTAACAAGAATCATTTTAATGGAGACAGTGAAGAGATTGGATTCTGGAATAAGTTAATATTAGTAAAGAATGAGTGTGAGTGTTGTCTTTTTAATTCACTCGGGATTATCATTTTCATTATTCAATATTTTTTCCAGTTTTACTGCATTATAATTGACATGTGACATTGCATTAGTTTAAGATATATAACATAATGATTAGATATATCTACATTGTGAAAGGATTATCTCAATAAGTGTAGTTAATATTCATCACCTCACAGTTACAATTATACTCTCCTAGCAACTTGTGCTCCAAAATCACTGCAGATGGTGACTGCACCCATGAAATTAAAAGATGCTTACTCCTTGGAAGAAAAGTTATGACAACCTAGATAGCATATTGAAAAGCAGACACATTACTTTGCCAACAAAGGTCCATCTAGTCAAGGCTATGGTTTTTCCTGTGGTTATGTATGGATGTGAGAGTTGGACTGTGAAGAAGGCTGAGCGCCGAAGAATTGATGCTTTTGAACTCTGGTGTTGGAGAAGATTCTTGAGAGTCCCTTGGACTGCAAGGAGATCCAATCAGTCCATTCTGAAGGAGATCAGCCCTGGGATTTCTTTGGAAGGAATGATGCTAAAGCTGAAACTCCAGTACTTTGGCCACCTCATGCGAAGAGTTGACTCATTGGAAAAGACTCTGATGCAGGGAGGGATTGGGGGCAGGAGGAGAAGGGGACGGCAGAGGATGAGATGGCTGGATGGCATCACTGACTCGATGGATGTGAGTATGAGTGAACTCAGGGAGTTGGTGATGGACAGGGAGGCCTGGCGTGCTGCGATTCATGGAGTCGCAAAGAGTCAGACATGACTGAGTGACTGAACTGACTGAACTGAACTGAGCAACTTGTAACTTTATAGTACAGTGTTGTTAACTATAGTAATTATGCTATAGACTATATCCCCTTAATTTTTTATTTTATAACTAGAAGTTTATACCTTTTGACTACCTTCATCCATTTCCCCTACTGTCAACCCCCTGCCTCTGGCAACCACTAATCTGTTATCTGTTTCTATGAGTTCAGATTTTACCAAATTCCACAATTAAGTGAGATCGTACAGTATTTGTGTTTCTCTGTCTTATTTACCTCACTTAGCAGAATGCTTTCAATTTCCATCAATATAGTCACAAATGACAGAATTCCATCTTTTTTATAACTGAAAATTATTTCATTGTGTGTATACATATATCACATTTTCTTTATCCATTCATCTCTAGATAAACACTTAGGTTGTTCCCATGTCTTAGCTATTTTAAGTAATACTGCAGTGAACATGGAGACACATGGATGTGGAGATATCTCTTTGAGTAGTAATTTTCCTTTAGTTGAATATCCAGAAGTGGCATTGATGGATCACATAGTTCTTTATTTGATTTTTTGAAGTGATGTCACACATGTTTTCAGTACAGCAGTGAACAGGGGTTCTCTTTTGTGTCTTCACTAGTATTTGTTATCCGTTACTGGTTTTTTATGACTGCCATTTTAACAGATGTAAGATTATATCACATTTTGCTTTTGATTTGCATTTTCCTAATGATTAGTGATCTTGAGTATTTTTTCATATATCTCCTGGTCATCTCTATGTCTTCTTTGGAAAAGTGTTTATTTGGGTCCATTATTCATTTTTTAATTTGGCTATTTTTTTGCTATTGGTTTTTATGTGTTTCTTATGTATTTTGGATATTAACGCCTTATTAGGTGTGTGTTTTGCAAATATTTTCTCCTATTCCACAGGTTGTATTTTCATTTGATTAATTGTTTCCTTTACTGAGCAGAAACTTTGGTTTGATGTAATCCCATTTGTTTATTTCTCCTTTGTTGCCTTTGCTTTCAGTTAAATCAGAAAAAAAAAAAAAAAAAAAAAAAAAAACAACCACTGCCAAAACCAATGTTAAGGAGTTTACCCCATATGTTCTCTTCTAGGGATTTTACAGTTCAAATCTTAAAGTCTTCAATTTATTTTAGGTTTATTTTGATGTATGGTGTAATTTAGGGATCTGGTTTCATTCTTTTTCATGTGACAAGTTCCGACACATTTATTGAAATGACAACCCTTTTGCGTCATATATTCTTGACTTCTTTCTCATAGACTAATTGACCATACATACATGCGTTTATTTCTGGGTTCTCTATTCTGTTGCAGAGAGCTATGTGCTTATTTTTGTATATGTGCCATTTTGTTTTACTTAATGTAGCTTTGTAGTTTAGTCTGAAGTCAGGGAAAATGATACATACAGCTCTGTTCTTCTTTCACAAGATTGCTTTGGCTACTCAGTGTCTTTTATATTTCTATAAAATTTTAGAATTATTCTTAGTTCTGTGAAAAATACATTTAATAGGATTGCATTAAATCTTATCAGTGTATTGTCTTGAGTAATATCATCATTTTAATAATATTAATGGAGAGGAGGAGCCAAGATGGCGGAGGAGTAGGACGGGGAGAACACTTTCTCCCCCACAAATTCAGCAAAAGAGCATTTAAACGTCAAGTAAATTCCACAAAACAACTTCTGAATGCCCGCAGAGGACATCAGGCACCCAGAAAAGCAACCCAACTCTTCGAAAGGAGGTAGGAAAAAATATTAAAAACAAAAAAAAGAGACAAAAGAGGGAGGGACGGAGTTCCGTCCCGGGAAG
>NW_011495050.1:14228507-14248278 GCF_000754665.1 Bison bison bison | reverse complement strand
AAAAATAATATTAATGCTTCCAGTCCATGAACAAAGTATATCTTTCCATCTGTTTGGATCCTCTTCAGTTTCCTTCAGCACTGTTTTATAATTTCCTTTTACCTCCTTAGATAGATTTATTCCTAGGTATTTTATTCTGTTTTGGTGCAATGGTAAATGGAATTTTTTTTTTTTTGGTTTCTGTTTCTGACAGTTCATTGTTAGCGTACAGAAGTGAAACATTTCTGTATATTAATTTTCTAGGTAGCAACTTTATTTTTTTTTTTCATTTATTTTTTTTTTAATTTTTTTAATTTTTTAATTTTTTTTTTTTTTTAAATTTCAGGTATGGTATGGGGAGGGGGGAGGGAGGAGGGTTCAGGATGGGGAGCACGTGTATACCTGAAATTTAGGTAGCAACTTTATCAAATACATTGAGCTCTAGTAATTTTTTGGTAATGTCTTTGGGATTTTCTGTATATAGTATCATGTCATCTGCAAACAATTTGGACATCTTATTATCCTTTTTTTTTCTTTTTCTTTTTTTGCTCATTGGTCTAACTGGGACTTCTGCCCCTATGTTGAATAAAAGTGGTGAAAATGGGCATTCTTGTCTTGTTCATGATCCTAAAGCTTGCAACTTTTTACTGTTTAGCATAAGATTGGCTATGGGCCTATCATATACAGCCATTTTTATGTTGAGAAAAATTCTATTATACCAACTTTATAGAGAATTTTTATCATAAATGGATGCTGAATTTTGTCCAAAAGCTTTCTCTACACCTGTTGAGATGATCATAGCATTTCTATTCTTCATTGATTAGCAGATATTGAACCAACTTTGCATCCCTGGGTAAATCCCACTTGCTCATGATTCATGATCTTTTTAATGTATTGTTAAATTTGGTTTGCTAATATTTTGCTGATGATTTTTGCATCTTTGTTCTTTTTTATTGGCTTGTAATTTTCTTTTTTGTGATATCTTTGGAGTTGATATCAGGGTGATGCTGACCTTGTAGAATGAGTTTGGAAGTGTTCCTTCCTCTAAAGTTTTTGGTAATAGTTTGTGAGGACAGGTGTTAACTCTTCTCTAAATGTTTCATAGAATTTACTCTCTGGTCATGGACTTTGGAAAATGTTCCTCTGTCATCTCATTTTGCCTAATTTGCTGGTTTTTTCCTATGTATCTGGTAGGTTGGTTATGTTTTCTGACTTGGAGTAATGGCCTTATGTAGAACTGTCCTATGTATCCCAGTAGCACATTCTACTCTGATCACCAGAGATATGTTCTCCAGGGGTAGCCCCCTGTGGGGTGTGTGGGTACTTCTATTGTGGTAGACTGGCTGCTATGGGTTATCTGGTAGACATGGCTTGCCCCCAGTCCAATTGGTTGTCAGACCCTTCCTTGTACAGAGGATGCCATATCTAGTTGGCAGGGCTAGGTCATGAGGCAGCTGGCTACAGAAACCCAGGGATACCCAGGGCTACTGTTGGTTCACTGGTGGTAGAGCTGACTCCTGGGGTGGTTGTTTTCAGGGTCTGGATTCACAGATCTAGTGTCAGCCTGCTAGTTGGTGGGGTTAGTTGCAGACATGGTTGGCTTTGAGTTCTGAGATATCTCAGAGCTGATGCTGGTCTACCAGTGAGTGTGGCTAAATTTTAGTGTGGCTCGTCTCCTTGAAGGAGATCAAGGTGTCTCAGAGCTGTTTGTTGGTAGATAGATCTAAGTCCCAGGGCCTCTGGCTGTAGAGTCCTGGAGGTCTCAGAGCTGGTGTCAGCCCATTGGTGTGTGGGGCTGGATCCTAGAGTTGCTGGTTGAGAGACTCAAGTTGTCTGAGAGCTCTTGTAGGCCTGCTGGTAGGCAAGGTTGGGATCTGAGGGGTCCCAAGTCTGATGCCATTCTGCTGCTGTGTTGACTGTGTCCCAGTAAGGCAGGCTGCAGAGGCTCAGGTGATCATGGGGCTGGTGTCCACCCACTGGTGAGAAAAGCTGGGTCCTGGAGCTAGTGCTGGCCCACTTACAAGTAGAGCCAAATCCTGGGGTCTCTGGTGCAGGGCTTAGGTGTCTCTGAGCTGGCTTAAAACTATTGGTGGGTAGGTCCAACGCCCAGGGGTTTCTGGGTGTAGTTCAAACTGACTGTTAAAGCTGAGTCCTGGGATTTCTGTGCTGCAGAGCCCTTAGAGCCAGGAGCTAGTATAGGCCTGCTGGTTCCTGACAGCTTTCTGGGGGTTCTGGGGTGTCCAAGAGCTTGTCTCAGTGGGTGGTTGCTGGGATCAGACCCAGGGTTCCTGACTGAGGGGTGCAAGGTATATCAGAACTACTGTTTGCCTGCTGGTGGGTGTGGCTGATCCCAGGGTGAGGCTTTGGTGGGTAGGGCCAAGGCCCAAAAGGTTGCAGGGCTCATGCTAGCTCACTGGTAGATGCAGCCAGGTCTCAAGTTCTCTGGCTACAGGGCCCTGCATGTCCTGGAGTTTGTGTCAGCCTCCTGGTGGTGGGGCTGGGGCCTAGGATTTCCTGAAGTTGGTATTCACACTCTGGTAGGTGAGACTGGTTCTGAGACTGGAGCTGGATCACTGGCAGTCAGACCTGAGTCCCAGTGTCTCTGGCTGTAGGATCCTGGGTGTCCCGGGACACTGCCTACACACTGGTATGTGGGGCCAAGTCCTGGGTGCTTTAGTGATCAGGATTGTATCCCAGCGTGACTGTGGGCTTAGGAGGTCTTAAGGCAGCCTGCCTGCTGGTAGGTGGGGCTGTGCTGTTGCCCAGCTAGTTGCTTAGCCTGAGGTGTCCCAGTGCTGGTGCCAACAGGCTGGTGGGTGGGGCTGGGACCAGGTGCTAATAAGCTGGAGGGAGATTTCCAAAATGATGCTTGCCAGCACCAGTGTCCATTTGATAGAGTGAGCTCTCTATAATGCCTGCCACCAGGGTCTGTGTCCACAACATGAACTGTAGTTTTTCCTTTCTCTTCAGGAGACTTTACAAGAGCAGCAAATGGATCTGACCCTTGCTTCTTTCAAATTATTGCTTCTTCCCTGGGTCTCGGAATGTGTGAAATTTTGTGTGTGCCCTTTAAGAGTGGAGGCTCTATTTCCCATAGCCCTCTGGGTCTCCCCAAAGTAAGCTCCACTGGCTTTCAAAGTCAGACATTTTGGAGAATCAGCTTTGCAGTGTAGGATCCTAAATTTGGAAGCTCAGTGTGGGGCTCAGACCCATGGCTCCTTGAGGAACCTCTGCAAGTTTAATTATCCTCCCATTTGTGGGCCACTCATCCTGGGGTATCATACTGGACTATACCACAAGTTGTTTATATCTTTAGTTATAGAAGATTTTTTTTGCTAGATTCTGGTCTTTCTCATCAGTAGTTAAAATTTTGGTGTGCCCATGACAGGAAGTGAACTCATGGCTTTCCCACTCTGCCATCTTGGCCTGGACCTCTCTTTATAGTTATTTTTAATCTTTATTCAAGAGTTATAAGTGATTTACCCACACACATTATATGATAGTATTTTGAATTTAACTATATATTTACCAGTGAGTTTTATACTGTCATATATTTTCTTGTTACTAAACAACATCCTTTTGTCCCAGCTTGAAGAATTCCTTTTAACATTTCCTGTAAGGCCAGTGTAATTGTGATGAACTCCTTCAGCTTTTCTTTGGCTGGGAAATTCTTTATTTTTCCTTTTATTCTGAAGGACAACTTTGCCAGGTAGAGAATTATAGGTTAACAGCTTTTTTTTTTTTCTTTTAGCATTTTGATTATGTCATTCCACTCCCTTCTGGCCTACAAAGTTTCTGCTGAAAACTTTCATAGTCTTATGGGGGTTCCCTTATGTATAACATGTTGCTTTTCTCTTACTGCTTTTAAAATTCTCTTCTTCTCTGTAACTTTTGACAATTTCATTATGTTTCTTGGTGTGTGTCTATTTAAATTTATCTTATTTGGTTCTCTCTGGGCTTTCTAGATCTGGATATCTGTTTCTTTCCCCAGGTTATGCAATTTTTCAGTCATTAATTTTTTGAATAAGTTTTTTGCTCTCTCTTACTTCTTCTGACACTCTCTATAATGTATATACACTGGTCCACTTGATAGTGTTCCATAAGTCCCTTAAGCTGTCTTCATTATTCTCTCTCTCTCTTTTTTTTTGGCTCCTCTAATTGGATGACTGCCCTGTCTTTGAGTGCACTGATCCTTTATTCTGTTTTACCTAGTCTGCTATTGAACCCCTCTATTGATTTTTTGTTGTTGTGCAGTTGTGCAGTCGTGTCTGACTCTTTGCAACCCCGTAGGATGCAGCACACCAGGCCTCTCTGTCCCTCACCATCTGCCAAAGTTTGCCCAAGTTCTTGTCCATTGCATTGGCAAAGCCATCCAGCCATCTCATCCTCTAATGCCCTCTTCTCCTTCTGCCTTCAATCTTTCCCAGCATCAGGAACTTTCCCAATGAGTCAGCTGTTTGCATCAGGTTACCAAGATACTGAAGTTTCAACTTCAGCATCCATCCTTTCAACGATTCACAGTTGATTTCCCTTAAGGCTGACCGCTTTGATCTCCTTGCTGTCCAAGTAACTGTCAGGCGTCTTCTCCAGCACCGTAACTCGAAGGCATTACTTCTTTGGTGCGCCACCTTTACAGTCCAGCTCTCACAACTCTACATGACCACTGGGAAAACCATAGCCTTGACTATACAGACCTTTGTTGGCAGAGTAATATCTCTGCTTTTCAGCACACTGTCTAGATTTGTCATAGCTTTCCTGCTAAGAAGCAAATGTCTTATGATTTCATGGCTGCAGTCACCATCCACAGTGATTTTAGAGCCCAAGAAGAGGAAATCTGTCACTGCTTCCACCTTTTCCCCCTCTATTTGCCATGAAGTAGTAGGCTAGTAGTAGGCTAAATGCCATGATCTTAGTTTTTTTAGTATTTAGTTTTAAGCCAGTTCTTTCACTCACCTCCTTCACCCTCATCAAGAGGTTCTTTAGTTCCTCTTTGCTTTTTGCCCTTAGAGTGATATCATCCGCATATCTGAGGTTGATGTTTCTCCCGCCTATCTTGATTCCAGCATATAACACATCCAGCCCAGCATTTCTCATGATGTGCTCAGCATACAGGTTAAACAAACAGGGTGACAGCAGACAGCCCTGTCCTACCCCTTTATCAATCTTGAACCAATCACTTGTTCCATAGAAGGTTCTATATTTTTAGGTTCAGTTGTTGTATTTTTCAGCTCTGTGACTTTCGTATGTTTCTATATTTTCTCTTTGTCAAAATTCTTGTTTTGTTTGTTAATTGCTCTCATCTCCTCAGTGAGCATCTTTATATCATTACTTGTTTGTTTTTTTAACAGTTAAAATAAAGGGATTTTTTTTCTGAGCCAAATTGAGGCTTATAACCTAGGAGACAGACTCTCAGAAAGCTCTGAGAATTGTTCTGCCTGTTAGAAGTCAAAGTTCCAGTTGTATATGTTTTTGAGACAAAAGATTTATCAAAATGATATACTAATATTTTACATAATGTTCATCAAAATATATTGTCAAGGTAAGCACAACAAAGTGAGTACTAAGACATTATGACTCTCCCTAATTTAGCTTGGCAAGACTATGTGGCTGCACATTACCAAGAGATGTAAGAAGCTATTTGAATAGAAATATGGTTTTGAAAAAAACTATAGTTAAAAAATTTCCTTAAAAATTGATATAATTTGCATCCACATAATTTATTTGTTCTTAACTATCATACATAGATTATTCATGAAAGTTGTATGAGACATTAAATAAGTCATTATTTTAAAGATCTTTTTTTCATTTTGCTGACAAATTTTGTAACAGATAAAAATGAGCCTATTTGATTTTACTTGACACAGGTACAATACACATGCATAATATGCATAATACTGATACCTTTAAAGACATGTCTATATTAATTTCACCAACAGAGTTAAACTAGCTTTTATTTACCAAAAACAATCCTAGATGACATGAAATTCAAAAATATTTTGCTTAGCTTTATTATATTTTTAGAATTTATATTTAATTGTCAAATCAGTATTTTATATATATATATACACACACACATACACACACACACACATAGATAAAAATAGACACAGGCAGAAATCTCATAGTTTTTATTTAAAACTTTAGGAGTGTTGCTGTTGTTCAGTTGCTCAGTCATGTCCAAATCTTTGTGACCCCATGGACTGCAGTACGCCAAACTTCCCTGCCCTTCACTATCTCCCAGAGTTTGCTCAAACTCATGTCCATTGAGTCGATGAGGCCATCAAACCATCTTATCCTATGTAGCCCCCTTCTCCTCTTGCCTTCAATCTTTTCCAGAATCAGGGTCTTTTCCAATGAGTCAGCTCTTCCCATCAGGTGGCTACAGTATTGGATCTTCAGCTTCAGCATCAGTCCTTCCAATGAATATTCAGGGTTGATTTCTTTTAGGATTGACTGGTTTGATCTCCTTGCTGTCCAAGGGAGTCTCAAGAGTCTTCTCCAGTGCCGCAGTTCAAAAGCATCAATTCTTTGAAGCTCAGCTTTCTTTATAGTTCAACTTTCACATCCATACATGACTACTGGAGAAGCCATAGCTTTGACTAGATGGACCTTTGTTGGCAAAGTAATGTCTCTGCTTTTTAATATGCTCTCTAGGTTTGTCATAACTTTTTTTTCCAAGGAGCAAGCGTCTTTTAATTTCATGGCTGCAGTCACCATCTGCAGTGATTTTAAAGCCCCTAAAATAAAGTCTCTCACTTTTCCAGTGTTTCCCCATCTATTTGCCATGAAGTGATGGGACCAGATGCCATGATCTTCGTCTTCTAAATGTTGAGTTTTAAGCCAACTTTTTCAAGAATCTTCTCTAGCCCCACAGTGCTCAGCCTTCTTTATGATCCAACTCTCACATCCATACATGACTACTGGAAAAAAGCATAGCTTTGACTACATGGACCTTTGTTGGCAAAGTGATGTCCCTGCTGGGTTTGTCATAGCTTTTCTTCCATGGAGCAAGCGTCTTTTAATTTCACCATCTGCAGTGATTTTGGAGTCCAAGAAAATAGTCTGTCACTGTTTCCATTTCTTCCCATCTGTTTGCCATGAAGTGATGGGACCAGATGCCATGATCTTAGTTTTTTGAATGTTGAGTTCTAAACCAGCTTTTTCACTCTTGTCATTCACTTTCATCAAGAGCCTTTTTATTTCTTCATTTTCTGCCATAAGGGTGGTGTCATCTGCATATCTGAAGTTATTGATATTTCTCCCAGAAATCTTGATTCCAGCTTGTGTTTCATCCAGCCTGGCATTTAACACAATGAACTTTGCAAAGAAGTTAAATAAGCAGGGTGACAACATACAGCCTGATGTACTCCCTTCCCAATTTTGAACCACTTTGTTGTTCCAAGTCTGGTTCTAACCATTGCTTCTTGACCTGCATACAGGTTTCTCAAGAGGCAGGTAAGATGGTCTGGTATTTTCATCTTGTTAAGAATTTCCCACAAATTGTTGTGATCTACACAGAGGCTTTAGTGTAGTCAATGAAACAGAAGTAGATGTTTTTCTGGAATTCTTTTGCTTTTTCTATGATTAAACAGATGTTGGCAATTTGATCTCTGGTTCCTTTCCCTTTTCTAAATCCATCTTGTACATCTGGAAGCTCTTGGTTCACATTACTACTGAAGCCAAGCTTGTAGGATATTGAGCATTACCTTGCTAGTACGTGAAATGAGTACAATTGTGTGGTAGTTTGAACATTCTTTGGCATTGCCTTTCTTTGGGATTGGAATGAAAACTCACCTTTTCCAGTCCTGTGGCCACTGCTGAGTTTTCCAAATTTGCTGGCATCTTGAGTGCAGCACTTTCACAGCATCATCTTTTAGGGTTTGAAATAGCCCAGCTGGAATTCCATCACCTCCACTAGCCTTGTTCGTAGTCATGCTTTCTTAAGCCACTTGACTTCATGCTCCAGGATGTCTGGCTCTAGATGAGTGATCACACCATTGTGGTTATCCGGATCTTTAAGACCTTTTTTGTATAGTTCTTCTGTGTATTTTTGCCAATTCTTAATCTCCTTTGCTTCTGTTAGGTTCATACCATTTCTGTCCTTTATTGTGCTCATCTTTGCATGAAATATTCCCTTGGTATCTCTAATTTTCTTAAGAGATATCTAGTCTTTCCCATTCTATTGTTTTCCTCTATTTCTTTGCACTGATAACTGAAGTCTTTCTTATCTCTCCTTGCTATTCTTTGAAACTCTGCATTTGGATTGTATATATCTTTCCTTTTCTTCTTTGCCTTTCACTTCTCTTATTTTGTCAGCTATTTGCAAGGCCTCCACAGGTAACCATTTTGCCTTTTTGCATTTCAGGTGCAATATAAAACTCACTAAATTTTAAAGAATAGTCGCAATAAATTAAGTTCCTAATATGCCAGGGTCGTTTATTATTTGATGAGAAAATTTTTGTGTACTTGTCTTTTTGTAATTCAGTCACTCAGTTGTGTCTGGCTTTTTGCGAACCATGTACTGCAGCGCTCCAGGCTTCCCTGTCCTTCACCGTCTCCTGAACCTTGCTTAAACTCGTGTCCATTGAGTTGGTGATGTCTTCTAACCAACGCGTCCTCTCTGGTCCCCTTCTCCTCCTGCCTTCAATCTTTCCCAGCATCAGGGTCTTTTCCGATAAGTTAGCTCTTTGTATCAAGTGGCCAAAGTACTGGATCTTCAGTTTCAGCATCAATCCTTCCAATGAATATTTAGTACTGATTTCCTTTAGGATGGACTGGTTGGATATCCTTGCAGTCCAAGGGACTCTCAAGAGTCTCCTCCAACACCACAGTTCAAAAGCATCACTCCTTAGACTCAGCCTTCGTTATGGTCCAACACTCATATCCATACATGACTACTGGAAAAAAACATAGCTTTGACTTTTCAGACCTTTGTTGGAAAAGTAATGTCTCTGGATTTTAACACACTCTATAGGTTTTCTTCTACATCATAGCTTTTATTCTGTGGAACAATTGTCTTTTAATTTCATGGCTGCACTTACCATATGCAGTGATTTTGGAGCCCAAGAAAATAAAGTCTGTCACTGTTTCCATTGTTTCCTTATCTATTTGCCATGAAGTGATGGGACCAGATGCCATGATCTTAGTTTTCTGAATGTTGAGTTTTAAGCCAGCTTTTTCTCTCTCCTCTTTCACCTTCATCTAGAGGCTCTTTAGTTCCTCTTCACTTTAGAGTAGTGTCATCTGCATATCTGAGGTTATTGATATGTCTCCCTGTGATCTTGATTCCAGCTTGTGCTTCATCCAGCCCAGCATTTCTCATGGTATACCCTGAATGAATATAAATTAAATAAGCAGGGTGACAATATACAGCTTTGATGTACTCCTTTCCCAATTTTGAACCTGTCAGTTGTTCCATATCCGGTTTTAACTGTTGCTTTTTGACCTGCATACAGGTTTTTCAGGAGGCAGGTAATGTGGCCTTGTGCTCCCATCTCTTGAAGAATTTTCCAAGGTTTGTTGTGGTCCACACAGTCAAAGGCTTTAGTGTAGTCAATGAAGCAGAAGTAGATATTTTTTCTGGGATTCTCATGCTTTCTGTATGATCCAACAGATGTTGGCAATTTCATCTCTGGTACCTTTACCTTTTCTAAATCCAGCTTGAATATCTGGGAGTTCTCAGTTCTCATACTGTTGAAGCCTAACTTGGAGAATTTTGAGCATTATTTTGCTAGCATGTGAATTGAGTGCAATTGTGTGGTGCTTTTTACATTCTTTGGCATTGGCCTTCTTTGGTATTGGAATGAAAACTGACCCTTTCCAGTCCTGGGGCCACTGCTGAGTTTTCCAAATTTGCTGGCATATTGAGTGCAGCACTTTCAAGCATCATCTTTTGGGATTTGAAATAGCTCAGCTGGAATTCCATCACTTTCACTAGCTCTGTTCATAGTGATGTTTGCCTTGACATAAACTTTTTTAAATTAATTTTTATTGGAGTATAGTTGCTTTATAATGTTGTTTTAGTTTGTACTGTACAACAAAATAAATCAGCCATATATATATATGTGTGTGTATGTATATATATATATACATACACACACACACACACACACACACACACACACACTGTATATATATATAGGGAATTATGTAGGTAAGCCCTTTCCTGGGAGAACTTGGGGAATAGTCATTTTCACCTGTTCCCTCAGTCTGGGCTTGGGGTTTTAGCCATCATGGGGAGGGGAAGGAGATGTGCTTCTATACCCATTAAGAATCACTTCTTTGCTGCATTAGTGGGGGATCATGAGTGCCATCCCCATTGGCTCTCAGAACCAGGAGATCAGAGGCCTGTCCCTCAGGCAGCAGCCATGAATGCTGGGGTGTCCGATGTGAGTATGGCTCCCCTCATGGAGATACTTGTGACCTGGAGTGGCCTATGGGGAGAAAATGGAGGAAGTGTCCATCAGCTTCCCTGGCCTCCAGGAACAATAGTTGTCAGCCCCTAAGTGCGTGTTAAGTTAAATGCCTGGCCCTTAGGCAGAAGCTTTTAAAGTAAGCAGATTTATTCCTTTCTGGGAGACTAGGAAATGGGCATTTTTGCCTTTTCCCTTTGCACTGAACCTTGGGGGATAGCCACTTAATAACAGTTTTCGTGGGTTTCATGGGTGGAAGCTCTATTGGGTGTCAGAGCCAGCCAGTCCAGGGATCCGTTCTTCAAGTGGCAGCACAACAGCCGGGGTGCAGGTATGTCTAGAAGCTCCTTCCGGGGAGATACTAGTGATTTGTAGGCAGCTGCAGGAAGACAGGGAGGTGTCCACTGGTGTCTGTGGTCTTCAGGGGTGATCACAGACAGCCCCTGGATGTGTGATAAGTTAGGAACGTAACCCTCAGGTGTGTGTGTTAGTCCCTCAGTTGAGTCTGACTCTTTGCAACCCCATGGACTGTAGCCCATCAGTCTCCTCTGTCCATGGGATTCCCCAGGCAAGAATATGGGATAGGTTGCCATCCCTTTCTCTGGGGGTCTTCCCGACCCCAGGATTTAACCAGGTCTCCTGCACTGCAGGCAGATTCTTTACCATCTGAGCCACCAAGGAGGCCTCAGGTAGCAGCTTTCAAACTATGCAGATGGACCTCTCTCAGGTAAAAACTGGGAGATGAGCAGTTTGCTTCTTCTGCTCCCTTGGCACTGAGCCTTGGGTAGATAGCCATAGTGAGCATTTGTACCAGTTAACAACCTCTTCTTTGTTCGCTATAGTCTTGTGGGTCTCATGGACACAAGCTTCATTGGCTTTCAGAGCTAGGTGTTTTGGGTGCCTGACCCTCTGGTGGGAGTCTTAAAAGCTGAGGTACTAAATTATAGGGTCAAAAATTCTTCCATCTTCAGGAAGAAGCTGGGAGTTTGAAGCACCCTCTCAATTGTATGGTGCTGTCCTGGGAGTAGGGTTTATGGTAAACGTATGTCTTAGCCTTTCCTATCCATTTCACAGTGGGTATTTTCTCATTTGCCCGATGTGGAGGAGTCATTCCTCTAGTTTATGGGTCTCTTTTAGAGGTTTTACTCTGTAGCTGTACATTCAGTGTGTCTGTGGAAGGAGGAGGACTGAAACTCTTGATCAACCCCCACTATTGGTGTTTTATAGGCTGCTTACACTTGTTGCATAGGGTAGGTGTGTGGAGACAAACTATGGCAATCATGTGTTGCCTTGAATATCTAAGAATATTTTATGAGCCTTTGAGAAAGTATGACAACAAATTATTGCACCATGATTATCAGAATGTCAATCTCTTACATCAAAATGAGACAATTCACTAAAAGTAGATGTTATTGTTCTAATTCTAAATGTGCACAAGCTGATTATTTTGGTTAAATATCCTTTTGATTTTTGTGCTTTTGTGTATCTACTGTTTGCTGCTGCTAAGTCACTTCAGTTGTGTCCGACTCTGTGCGACCCCATAGACGGCAGCCCACCAGGCTCCCCCATCCCTGGGATTCTCCAGGCAAGAACACTGGAGTGGGTTGCCATTTCCTTCACCAATGCATGAAAGTGAAAGTGAAAATAAAGTCGCTCAGTCGTGTCCGACTCCTAGTGACCCCATGGACTGCAGCCCACCAGGCTCCTCCGTCCATGGGATTTTCCAGGCAAGAGTACTGGAGTGGGGTGCCATCGCCTTCTCCGATCTACTGTTTAGGTTTCAACTAATAAGTAAGAGTTTCTTGATCCTAATAAAAAGTGAAACATTACTCTGAAACCAAAGAATTGATGCTTTTGAACTGTGGTGTTGGAGAAGACCCTTGAGAGTCCCTTGGACTGCGAAAAGATCCAACCATTCAATCCTAAAGGAAATCAGTCCTGAATATTCATTGGAAGGACTGATGCTGAAGCTGAAACTCAAATACTTTGGCCACCTGATGCAAAGAACTAACTCATTGGAAAAGACCCTGTTGCTGGGAAAGATTGAAGGTGGGAGGAGAAGGGAATGACAGAAGATGAGATGCTCAGATGGCATCACCGACTCAATGGACATGAGTTTGAGTAAATCCCAGGAGTTGGTGATGGACAAGGAGGCCCGGTATGCTGCAGTTCATGGGGTCGCAGAGTTGGACACAACTGAGTGACTGAAATGAACTGAACCCTGAAACACTGCATTATACAGAGTAATGCCAGACCACGCAAGGTAACTGATGACTTCAGAATCTCAATGGATTAATACAATAAAGGTTTATTCCTTGCTTGTGCAAAAGCAGAATTAGGTTGACCAACTACCCAAGGCAACTGTTTTCTGTGCACTGACTCAGAAATCCAGGCTTATTTCATCTTGTGATTCTGCCTTTTTAGTCACAGCCAAAGAAGAAAAGAAATCATGAAGAGCATATATCTGCTTTTAAGGGCCCCAGCCCTGAAATGACACATATAGTTTCCAGCCAAATTTTATTGATTAAAGTCAATCACAAGACCCCACCTAACTAAGAGGATTGAGAAATAGAATATTCCTTGAAGGTCAGAAAGGAGAGAACTGGATATAAGTAAGCACTAGGTTCTCTATCACGTTTAGTTTTTCCAGATAGTAGTAATATGTAGGAAAGACTAAACTTAGGAGAAGCATGCGTGATGGGAAAAAAAGATTAGAAAAGAAAAAGAAAAACAACAAAAAAATTAGAAACATATTTACTTTAATTTACAAATGTAATAGAAGTACTTAAAACTTTAGCCATCCTATTTTATACAATGAACACTGAAAAATGTACTATAACACTTGTCTTGTTTTCCAGTCAAGTACCATGATTATGTATGTGTGTGCAATACCTAACTCTGTTCAGACATGTATGGTCAGAAAGCTGTTACAAAAGTGGCTCAATAATTACAAGTTTAAAAAATCCTCACTGTTGAAAATTACAAGCCTAAGGACCTATAATTCTCAGAAGTCTGTTTCCTGCTATTCACTTGATATATTTCATTAAATTTTAAAGAAATTAGAAAATTCTTAGTTGGGTCATTGAAATAATTATTTCATCATAAATGTAGATGAAATTGGTATCATAAAATATGGTAACCTGAAATTAAGTATCATTATCACATTTATGTAAAGAATTTCTATAGTTTTTAAGAATTTGCTTGAGTTCATTCTATATCAATACTGTTTTCAAGGAGAAATAAAATTATTGGTAAGTTTCACTTCTGGAGTGTAAAATGAGGGGGAAAAAAATGGAAAAGATCAAACTCCTTGATTATTACAAAATTTTCCTAATTGTCCTTCACTTCTTCTGGTGACTTTTCCTAAAATGAAGGGGAAAGGAACAATGTAAGCCTTGAATCCCAGCTCTTGTGGTCTCTCTTACTGACAGATCCTGGTTTTCCTCCCTGGACACTTTCTCACTGTCTCTTTACTGGTACTTCCTTTTTTGGTTGGTGTCTGAAGGTTGAGTAAGTCTATGTTTCTTTGCTCCTCTTTGTCCATTCATTCTCTGCATCAGCCCACAAAGTTCCTTGGTGCCAAGTGCCATCTGTACACTGATACAGCTCACAATTATATCTCTAGCCCTGACCTTTTCCCTAAACTCCATATTTATATCCAGCTGTCTATGTGGTATCTCCATTTAGCTATTTAGCAAGCATTTCACACTATGTGAAAAATGGATTTATTTATGCTCCAGTTTTCCTTACTTCTCTATATATCCTGTTGCATAGGGCAAGAAACCTAGGGGACATATTCTGTTCTTTTATCCCATGTTCCTCCTGACTACCCTCTAGCAACTTCTCCCTTTGCTCTATACTTTGATCATGCTGACCCTTTCGCACGTCAAGACCTTTGCACCTCAAGACACTGGTTGTTTCCAGTGTCTGGGCTACTTCTTTCCCAGATGGGCATACACCCAGGGTCCAGGCTTCATGCCAGAGTCCACCTCTTGAGAGAGATCTTCCTTGACACTTCTGCCATTATCACATAATCTGTTATGTTGTCCATAGTAGAAGAGCACAGGTGACACAGTCTAAAAACCACTGAGCATCTAGGTTGCTTCCATGTCCTGGCTATTATAAACAGTGCTGTGATGAACAGTGGGGTACACGTGTCTCTTTCCCTTCTGGTTTCCTCAGCGTGTATGCCCAGCAGTGGGATTGCTGGATCATAAGGCAGTTCTATTTCCAGTTTTTTAAGGACTCTCCACACTGTTCTCCATAGTGGCTGTACTAGTTTGCATTCCCACCAACAGTGTAAGAGGGTGAATACATTTGAATCAGTTCTAATGAGGTGGATGAAACTGGAGCCTATTATACAGAGTGAAGTAAGCCAGAAGGAAAAACACCAATACAGTATACTAACTCATATATATGGAATTTAGAAAGATGGTAACAATAACCCTGTGTACGAGACAGCAAAAGAGACACTGATGTATAGAATAGTCTTATGGACTCTGTGGGAGAGGGAGACGGTGGAAAGATTTGGGAGAATGGCATTGAAACATGTATAATATCATGTAAGAAACGAGTTGCCAATCCAAGTTCGATGCACGATACTGGATGCTTGGGGCTAGTGCATTGGGATGACCCAGAGGGATGGTAGGGGGAGGGAGGAAGGAGGAGGGTTCAGGATGGGGAAGACATGTATACCTGTAGTGGATTCATTTTGATATTTGGCAAAATTAATACAATTATGTAAAGTTTAAAAATAAAATAAAATTAAAAAAAAAAAACACTGAGCAGCCAAAATGAATAAGCCGGAAAATAGGGGCACTACAACCAGTCTATAAAGTTTCAGTTTTAAAAAGACATGGCATATTCTGTTTTCACAGGCTAATACGGTAAATGAAGCCAAACTAAGGCACTAAGATAATGGGGGAATACAATTAAGGAATTATAGACCCTAGAAGTATAAATATAGACCCTATAAGTATAAATGATTATTTGATTACATGTGTAATCAAATAATCATTTTGAAAAGTGTCTTTTGCTGTGTCTAAAATCAGTCCACTTTTATAAGAACAAAGAGTACACCACTGACACCTGTTACAGAAAAAAAGATGGGGAGGTCTTGATGTTGAAGGGACAGAAGATAAAGTATAGATATGATTCTCTAAACAGAACACAAGGGCTCCGCTATGCTACAAGATAGTTGCCACAATGAAGTTATAAAGGAGAGAACTTAGAACAAATAATTTTGCTTTTTGAGTTTTTACTATTTCACTTCAGGTTTGGGCCAGAAATATACTAAGAGTCTATGGCCAGTAAGAAATAAAACTGGAATTGGAGTGAGATATCAAGAGTGGAAATATCAATTCTGTACTTATTGCCATACACGGGGTGGTTTTAAAATGGCATATGCATTCAATGCATTTATTGGATGCCTCCAGAGGCAGAGTGTGAAGAGCTGAGGCAGAGTTAGAGGCAGCCTCTCAAAGAGTTTGCAAAGGGAGTCCACGAGCCAACAAGTTATCTTCTGTATCAAGGATTCAGGATAGTCCTGGACCAACAAGGGTCAACAAACCCAGCCTACGGCTAAATCCAGTCTCCCACTTATTTTTATATAACTGGTGAGCTAACAATTTTACATTTTTTAAATGGGTGGAAAAAAATCGGAGGAAGAGTAATATATCAGGACATGTGAAAACTGAAATTCATATGTATTTGTACATAAAATTTTATTGCACTATAGCCATAGCCATTTGTTTATATATTGTCTTAAGGCTTGATTTGTGCTACAAGAGCATAGGATTGAATAGTTGTGACTGAGACATGTGGCTTGTAAAATCTAAAATATTAAATCTCTGGCCCTTTACAGAAAAAAATCTGATAACCTCTCTTCTCCAAAACAGACATAGGGAGGAAGGGTTGTGGTCAAATGTTATATTGATAAATAAAGTAGGAGGGAGAAAGGGAACCGATAGTAAAGAATTAGAGTTGGATGTGCACCCAGACAGCATGCTGCCATGGAAGCTAAGGTTATAAAACCCATGGAGGAGCGAGCTGGTTAAGACACTAGAGAACTTCAGAACACCAGAAAGGGGCCACTGCTGAGTTACTTAAAGGGGGATGTGCATTTCTTCAAGTATAAGTGACTATGTGCCAAGGAGTATATGAAGCCACAGGACCCAATAAGCATAAAACATCTTGGAACATGATTTCACTCCAGGTTTGTTGGGGGATGCTAAAGGCTGGGGGACTGGTTTTATATATAAACATTTTACTGAGTAGAATGCAAAATTTGTATGATGTTTTATATTAAAATTTTTATGTTGCATAAATAATTTGTATATTTAAATCAGGATGCTGAAACACTTCAAATTTTAAATAAGTCGGCTCCATGTTAGAATCCTGGAATTGTAAATTCACTTTTCTCTGTCTTTAAGGGTACTTTCATGGGAAGGTTTGAAAAACAGGACATGGAATACTCCAGAGGGTATTTCTGAGAGACAACAGGTGCCACCATCTAAGGCTTTAAGTTGACCTGGAAATCAAAAATAATATACCTCTGAAAGGTTATGACTCCTCTGTCAACTCCAATCTATTGGTAGTGTTTCCTTGGAAGAGGTTTGCTGGGAGGGATTCTGAGACTTGTGTTTAGTTCAGCAGTGTTTAGATTAGCAATGCGTTCCAATGCTGGGGGAGGTGATCCATGGCAGTTTGCTTTAATGATTCACCATAGATTAATATGAGAATCTATTATCTTTGACACACTTTTCATACTGTTTTACTGCTTAATCAGAACTACATTAAGCATCTACTTTCAAAGCCAGATTTGCCCTTATGTCTCTGCCTTCATGATTCAGGGGTATCAACAAACATGACAAGCTTATCCAAGTTTACCATAAAAGAACCCTTGAAAATTTTACAGTAACTATCATCTGAGTCCATTCTTAATCCCCACAAAATACATAAGAAAATTAAAAAGACACTATATTCCATGTGAAAATTTTAAATATTTTATTATACAAGGATAGGATAGCATTTGAGAGGCTAGCAGAATAAATGTATTAATACAAAAATAAATGAAAAGTTGAGTGAAGTTGGGGCAAGAATATTTAGGATAAAAATGGGAAAGTTTAGAAGAGAGACAAAGAGGATCAAACAGGCTTAAGTGAAGAGGTAGGGAGAAATTCAAGAGATGTTTCTGATGTGGACTCATTAGAATCTAGTAGCAGATTTGATGTATAGAACAATGATAGTAAATGGTGAATACAAGAGTCTTAGCTTAACCAACTAGGTATGTAAAAACATTAATTATTAAATGGGGAAAGCAGGAAGAGGAATTGATTGGGGAGGTGGGTAAACCAGTGATTATGCCATACCATCACAAAGAACTACATTATCCAGGGTCCCTGGTGTCCAAGCAAGTTAAGACAGGTGCTGTTGGAAGACTGGAAGTGACTGTAGGGAGAAGCTAGGGTATTTCTTAGTCTCTCACTTTGCTTCAGGCAGCATTTCTCTTGGTGACTGGAATCTTTTCCGAGATTTCACTTCCGATTAGACAAGCTCTGTCTGGTTCCAGCTTCCCTAGTGGCCATAGCTCTAGCCTGAGCTACAACTCTAGCTCTAGCTGGGTGGCCTTGCCTTCTGGATTTTGGAAACTACACCTCATCCTGTTACCCCTCTTGATAGTGGCTTTCTGCTGTTGCTAATCTGCTTATCTTATCATCCCAATTTTAGTTTCTCATCTCCTTCATCACTGGTATAAGCAATTCCCAATATTAAATTTCCTATTTGAAATACCTAGACTGTTTTTTTTTCCCTAACTGAAACCTAAATGATAAAGTAATAAATTCAGTTCTAGAAATATTGAGCTTCAGATAAGTATGGGGCCCCCTGGTAAAGATATTTAGTGGAGGCTTGGAAATAGTTAACAAAGCCCTGGAGACAGAGATAACAGACCTACAAGCCAACAACTGCAGGTGGTAGTTAAAGCCATAAGGTTTGATTTCCCAGGTGGAATGAGGAGGTGGAAAGTTTAAACCAAAAGGATTAAGCAGTGGGCTAACCCCTGAAAAGTCAGTATTTTTTCATTTAAATCAGGAAAGAACTGAAGACTGAAAAGGAGTAACCAGAGAAGTAGAAACCCAGGTTAGGAATGTCACAGAAGCCAAATGAGAAACAAAAGTCCTCAAGGAAAGGGCCCAGTTGAGTCAAAATTGGTGAAAATAGCAGATAGAACACATTAAAAGATTGAGGCAAATAAAGCAAATATTTTCCTTTGTGGCTAGCAAAGGGCCTGTATCGCTACATCTGTCAGAACAATTATAATACAGTGGCGGAAAGAAACAAGATTATGAGTTAAGACACAAATGAAAATAGGAAGAGGTTGAACATGTCAAGGAATGTAGGCTACTTTTTCGGGATCCTGAATGATGAAGACCTTGAAAGAAAGAATACCTTAAGTTGGAGGGAGAGGAAGGCCTGCAGCTATGAAAGGAGTGGATACTGAAGGTCTAACTGAAGAGGAGATGGGTCAAGAGTAGAAGTAGAATGGTTATCCTTTTGAAATAAGGAGGATAATATGGGTGGTCAACATATTCAAGGTTACTAAGCCTGCTTTTTCTAACATGGTATTATCAAGCAGTATCCATCATGCACAGATTTCTCTAAAATGAACAGAAGTACCATTCACGTTTGCTCTCCTACTCATAGCTCCCCTCTAAATCAACAACAAAAATGTAGTCCAATGAAAGAATCATGATCATTTTTATATATAAATCACACCCTTAAGGCTGAGTGTTAACTGTTTTCCAAATGTTTCCACCAAGACATGAAAATTCCACGTTTAAAATGGATGATATGAGCATCATGAGAAAGAACAAAGATATATTCATAAAATTGGCTTCCCTAAGTGCTAATCTGTCAAACTTTTTTCTCTTGTGATGAGGTCATTTAAGATTTACTCTCTTAGCAACTTTCAAATATGCAATATTTTTTTGCGATACAAATTTATTAACTACAATCACCATGCTATACATTACATCCCATGACTTATTTTATAAATGGTAATCTGTTGCTTTTGACTTCCTTCAACCATTTCACCCACCCCCCACTCACATTTGTTTTTTTTTTTAATTGAAGTATAGTTGATGTAAAATGAGGCAAGTTACAGGTATCAGATCAGATCAGAACAGTCGCTCAGTCATGTCCGACTCTTTGCAACCCCATGAATCCCAGCACGCAAGGCCTCCCTGTCCATCACCAACTCCCGGAGTTCACTGAGACTCGCATCCATCGAGTCAGTGATGCCATCCAGCCATCTCATCCTCTGTCGTCCCCTTCTCCTCTTGCCCCTAATCCCTCCCAGCATCAACAGTGGAGCCTAGTGG
>NW_011495050.1:14227119-14227435 GCF_000754665.1 Bison bison bison | reverse complement strand
GAGGGTGTTTGTTATGACCAGTGCATTTTCTTGGCAAAACTCTATTAGTCTTTGCCCTGCTTCATTCTGTATTCCAAGGCCAAATTTTCCTGTTATCCAGGTGTTTCTTGACTTCCTACTTTTGCATTCCAGTCTCCTATAATGAAAAGGACATCTTTTTTGGGTGTTAGTTCTAAAAGGTCTTGTAGGTCTTCATAGAACCGTTCAACTTCAGCTTCTTCAGCATTACTGGTTGGGGCATAGACTTGGATTACTGTGATATTGAATGGTTTGCCTTGGAAACGAACAGAGATCATTCTGTAGTTTTTGAGATTGC
>NW_011495050.1:14225099-14225547 GCF_000754665.1 Bison bison bison | reverse complement strand
TGTTATATAATTACTAAGCAAAGAACCTCAAACTCAAGCTGTACTAAATATTCTAATTCTTATTGATAGATCTGAAAGTAAATTATAACTGCAATTTGAATAACTGAAGTTTTAAAAGCCTGATATCTAGGTTTAACATTTTTTGTTGTTGTTCTTTATTTTTCTTTTCAGTTTTTCATTTTAAATTTTATTTATTTATTTTTTTAAACTTTACAAAATTGTATTAGTTTTGCCAAATATCTAAATGAATCCTCCACAGGTATACCTGTGTTCCCCATCCTGAACCCTCCTCCTTCCTCCCTCCCCATACCATCCCTCTGGGTCATCCCAGTGCACTAGCCCCAAGCATCCAGTATCGTGCATCGAACCTGGACTGGCAATTCGTTTCATACATGATATTTTACATGTTTCAATGCCATTCTCCCAAATCTTCCCACCCTCTCCCTCT
>NW_011495050.1:14223129-14224999 GCF_000754665.1 Bison bison bison | reverse complement strand
CATACATGATATTTTACATGTTTCAATGCCATTCTCCCAAATCTTCCCACCCTCTCCCTCTCCAACAGAGTCCATAAGACTGTTCTATACATCAGTGTCTCTTTTGCTGTCTCGTACACAGGGTTATTGTTACCATCTTTCTAAATTCCATATATGTGTGTTAGTATACTACTTCACTCTGTATAATAGGCTCCAGTTTCATCCACCTCATTAGAACTGATTCAAATGTATTCTTTTTAATGGCTGAGTAATACTCCATTGTGTATATGTACCATAGCTTTATTATCCATTCATCTGCCGATGGACATCTAGGTTGCTTACCGTTCATGGGGTTATCAAGGCAAGAATACTGAAGTGGTTGGCAAACCACTTTAGTTACAGGTATACAATATAGTAATTCACATTTTAAAATTTATACTCATTTATATTTATCAAATATTGGCTATATGTCCTATGTTGTGCAATCTATTCTTATAGATTATTTTACACATAATAGTTTTTACCTCTTAATCTCCTACCCTATTATGCCTCTCCCCTCTTCACTCTCCCAACTGTACCCAATGATTTGTTCTCTATATCTGTGAGTCGCTTCTTTATGTTCACTAGTTGTATTTTTTAGATTTAGCAAATTAGGGAAACTCAGCAGTGGCCTCAGGGCTGCAAAAGGTGAGTTTTCATTCCAATCCCAAAGAATAGCAATGCCAAAGAATGCTCAAACTACTGCACAATTGCACTCTTCTCACACGCTAGCAAAGTAATGCTCTAACTTGTCCAAGCCAGGCTTCAACAGTATGTGAACTGTGAACTTTCAGATGTTCAAGCTGGATTTAGCAAAGGCAGAGGAACCAAAGATCAAATTGCCAACATCTGCTGGATCATTGAAAAAGCAAGAGAGGTCCAGAAAAACTTCTGCTTTATTGACTATGCCAAAGCCTTTGACTGTGTAGATCACAACAAACTGGAAACTTCTTCAAGAGATAGGAATACCAGACCACCTGACCGGCCTCTTGAGAAATCTGTATGCAGGTCAGGAAGCAACAGTTAGAACCAGACATGGAACAACAGACTGGTTCCAAACACAGAAAGGAGTACGTCAAGGCTGTATATTCTCACCCTGCTTATTTAACTTACATGCAGAGTACCTCATGAAAATGCTGGACTGGATGAAGCACAAGCTGGAATCAAGATTGCTGAGAGACACATCAATAACCTCAGATGTGCAATGACACCACCCTTATGGCAGAAAGTGAAGAAGAACTAAAGAGCCTCTTGATGAAAGTGAAAGAGGAGAGTGAAAATGTTGGCTTAAAACTCAACGTTCAGAAAACTAAGATCATGGCATCCAGTCCCATCACTTCATGGCAAATAGATGGGGAAACATTGGAAACACAGTGTCAGACTTTATTTTTGGGGGGCTTCAAAATCACTGCAGATGGTGACTGCATCCGTGAAATTAAAAGATGCTTATTCCTTGGAAAAAAAAGTTATGACCAACCTAGACAAAATATTAAAAAGCAGAGACATTACTTTGCCAACAAAGGTCCGTCTAGTCAAAGCTATGTTTTTTTCCAGTAGTCATATACAGACATGAGAGTTGGACTATAAAGAAAGCTGAGCACCAAAGAATTGATGCTTTTGAACTGTGGTGTTGGAGAATGCCGGGGACCAGCCCCAGCTGATCCAGGGTATTCGAAGGAGAGACAGCATAGGCGAGGATCAGGATACAATAGCTTCAATTAGATATTAATTAAAGATATAAAGAGTAATAGAATAAGGATAGCTCAGTAGGAAAATTCAGTGGAGAAAAGAGGCTGAGTGGCTTGGTTTACGCGGGAGACCAATAAAACTTCAAGACAAGAAGTTTGCACCA
>NW_011495050.1:14221196-14222092 GCF_000754665.1 Bison bison bison | reverse complement strand
CTGAATATGACTGATGCTGAAGTTGAAACTCCAATACTTTGGCCACCTGATGCAAAGAACCAACTCATTTGAAAAGACCCTAATGCTGGGAAAGACTGAAGGCAGGAGGAGAAGGGGATGACAGAGGATGAAATGTTTGGCTGGCATCACCGACTCAATGGACATGAGTTTGAGTAAACTCTGGGAGGTGGTGATAGACAGGGAGGCCTAGCATGCTGCAGTCCATGGGATCACAGAGTCAGACACGACTGAGCAACTGAACTGAACTGATAACATTGGGGTGGATGTATCTTTTCAAATGATAGTTTTCAAATATATACCCAGGAGTGGAGCTGGTGGGTCATATGGTAGTTCTATTTTTAGTTTGTTGAGGAACATCTATACTCTTTTTCACAGTAGTTGCACCAATTTACATTCCCACCAATAATGCATGAGGGTTCCCTTTTCTCCACATCCTCACCACCATTGTGTTCTTTTAGATGCCAGCCATTTTGACAGGTGTGAAGTGATAACTCATTATGCTTTTGATTTGCTTTTCCTTGATGATTAGTGACGTTAATCATCATGTGCTTGTTAGCTATCTGCATTTCTTCTTTTAAAAAAAAAATGTCTATTCATGTCTTCTGCCCATTTTACATCTTGAGATTTTTTTATGATGTGTTGTATGAGCTATTTATATATTTTGGCTATAAACCCTTTATTGGTCACTTAATTTGCAAATAGTTTCTCCCTTTTGGTAGGTTGTCTTTTCATTTTATCAATAATTTCCTTTGCTGTACAAAAGTTTTTAAGTTTAATTAGGCCTTGGACTGCAAGGAGATCCAACCAGTCCATTCTAAAGGAGATCAGCCCTGGGTGTTCTTTGGAAGGAATGATGCTAAAGCTGAAACTCCAGT
>NW_011495050.1:14217092-14221096 GCF_000754665.1 Bison bison bison | reverse complement strand
GGGGGCAGGAGGAGAAGGGGATGACAGAGGATGAGATGGCTGGATGGCATCACCGACTCGATGGACATGAGTTTGAGTGAACTCCAGGAGTTGGTGTTGGATAGGGAGGCCTGGCATGCTGTGGTTCATGGGGTCGCAAAGAGTTCGACATAACTGAGAGACTGAACTGAACTGAACTGAAGGTCCCATTTGTTTATTTTTGCTTTTATTTCCTTTAGGAAATTATCCTGAAGCTTTAGGAATCAGATACAAAAACATATTGCTACGATTTATGTCAAATAGTGTTTTGCCTGTGTTTTTCTCTAAAGGTTTTATGGTTTCTGGTCTTAAATTTAGGTCTTTAATTCATTCTGTGCTTGTTTTTTGTATATGGTATTAGAGCATGTTCTAATTCCATTCTGCTGCATGTAGCTGTCCATCTTTCCCAGCACCACTTGAAGATACTGTCTTTCCACCATGTATATTCTTGCCTGCCTTGTCCCAAATTGGCCAGAAGTCTGTGAGTTTATTTCTAGACTCTCTATTCTATTCCATTTTTTTCTTTTTTTTTTTAATTTTTATTTTTTTCATTTATTTTAGTTGGAGGCTAATTACTTTACAATATTGTAGTGGTTTTTGCCATACATTGATATGAATTAGCCATGGGTTTACATGTGTTCTCCATCCTGAACCCCCCTCCCACCTCCCTCCCCATCCCATCCCGCTGGGTCATCCCAGTGCACCAGGCCTGAGCACCCTGTCTCATGCATCGAACCTGGACTGGTGATCTGTTTCATGTATGATAATATACATGTTTCAATGCTATTCTCTCAGATCATCCCACCCTCACCTTCTCCCACAGAATCCAAAAGACTGTTCTATACATCTGTGTCTGTTTTGCTGTCTCACACATAGGGTTATCGTTACCATCTTTCTAAATTCCATATATATGCGTTAGTATATTGTATTGGTGTTTTTCTTTCTGGCTTACTTCACTCTGTATAATAGGCTCCAGTTTCATCCATCGCATTAGAACTGATTCAAATGTATTCTTTTTAATGGCTGAGTAATACTCCATTGTGTATATGTACCACAGCTTTCTTATCCATTCATCTGCTGATGGGCATCTAGGTTGCTTCCATGTCCTGGCTATTATAAACAGTGCTGTGATGAACATTGGGGTACACGTGTCTCTTTCAATTCCGGTTTCCTCGGTGTGTATGCCCAGCAGTGGGATTGCTGGGTCATATGGCAGTTCTATTCCCAGTTTTTCAAGGAATCTCCACACTGTTCTCCATAGTGGCTGTACTAGTTTGCATTCCCACCAACAGTGTAAGAGGGTTCCCTTTTCTCCACACGCTCTCCGGCATTTATTGTTCATAGATTTTTGGATAGCAGCCATTCTGACCTGTGGTACCTCATTGTGGTTTTTATTTGCATTTCTCTGATAATGAGTGATGTTGAGCATCTTCTCATGTGTTTGTTAGCCATCTGTATGTCTTCTTTGGAGAAATGTCTATTTAGTTCTTTGGCCCATATTTTGATTGGGTCATTTATTTTCCTGGAATCAAGCTTTAGGAATTGTATATTTTTATATTGTATATTTATATTATAAAAATAACTGTATATTTTTGAGATTAATTTTTGTCAGTTGCGTTGTTTGCTATTGTTTTCTCCCATTCTGAAGGCTGTCTTTTCACTTTGCTTATAGTTTCCCTCATTGTGCAAAAGCTTTTAAGTTTAATTAGGTCCCATTTGTGTATTTTTGCTTTTATTTCCTTTACTCTGGGAGGTGGGTCATAGAGGATCCTGCTATGATTTATGTCTGAGAGTGTTTTGCCTATGTTTTCCTCTAGGAGTTTTATAGTTTCTGGTCTTATGTTTAGATCTTTAATCCATTTTGAGTTTATTTTGGTGTATGGTGTTAGAAAGTGTTCTAGTTTCATTCATTTACAAGTGGTTGACCAGTTTTCCCAGCACCACTTGTTAAAGAGATGGTCTTTTCTCCATCGTATATTCTTGCCTCCTTTGTCAAAGATCAGGTGTCCATAGGTGCATAGATTTATCGCTGGACTTTCTATTTTGTTCCATTGATCTATATTGCTGTCTTAGTGCCAGTACCATACTGTCATGATGACTGTAGCTTTGTAGTAGAGCCTGAAGTCAGGTAGGTTGATTCCTCCTGTTCCATTCTTCTTTCTCAAGATTGCTTTGGCTATTCGAGATTTTTTGTATTTCCATACAAATTGTGAAATTATTTGTTCTAGTTCTATGAAAAATCCATTGGTAGCTTGATAGGGATTGCATTGAATCTATACATTGCTTTGGGTAGTATACTCATTTTCACTATATTGATTCTTCCAATCCATGAACATGGCATATTTCTCCATCTATTTGTGTCCTCTTTGATTTCTTTCATCAGTGTTTTATAGTTTTCTATATATGTCTTTTGTTTCTTTAGGTCGATATATTCTTAAGTATTATATTCTTTTCATTGCAATGGTGAATTGAATTGTTTCCTTAATTTCTCTGTTCTCTCATTGTTAGTGTATAGGAATGCACAGGTTTTCTGTGTGTTAATTTTATATCCAGCAACTTTACTATATTCATTGATTAGCTCTAGTAATTTTCTGGTAGAGTCTTTAGGGTTTTCTATGTAGAGGATCATGTCATCTGCAAACAGTGAGAGTTTTACTTCTTCTTTTCCAATCTGGATTCCTTTTATTTCTTTTTCTGCTCTGATTGCTGTGGTCAAAACTTCCAAAACTATGTTGAATAGTTGTGGTGAGAGTGGGCACCCTTGTCTTGTTCCTGACTTTTGGAGAAATGCTTTCATTTTTTTTTAATTATTTTATTTTATTTTTAAACTTTACATAATTGTATTAGTTTTGCCAAATATCTAAATGAATCCACCACAGGTATGCATGTGTTCCCCATCCTGAGCCCTCCTCCCTCCTCCCTCCCCATACCATCCCTCTGGGTCGTCCCAGTGCACTAGCCCCAAGCATCCAGTATCGTGCATCGAACCTGGACTGGCATCTCGTTTCATACATGATATTTTACATGTTTCAATGCCATTCTCCCAATGGCATTGAATCTTCCCACCCTCTCCCTCTCCCACAGAGTCCATAAGACTGTTCTATACATCAGTGTCTCTTTTGCTGTCTCGATCACAGGGTTATTGTTATCATCTTTCTAAATGCTTTCAATTTTTCACCATTGAGGGTAATGTTTGCTGTGGGTTTGTCATATATAGCTTTTATTATGTTGAGGTATGTTCCTTCTATTCATGCTTTCTGGAGAGTTTTTATCATAAATGGAAGTTAAATTTTGTCAAAGGCTTTTTCTGCATCTATTGAGATAATCATATGGTTTTTATTTTTCAATTTGTTAATGTGGTATATTACACTGATTGATTTGTGGATATTAAAGAATCCTTGCATTCCTGGGATAAAGCCCACTTGGTCATGATGTATAATCTTTTTAATATGTTGTTGGATTCTGTTTACTAGAATTTTGTTAAGGATTTTTGCATCTATGTTCATCAGTGATATTGGCCTGTAGTTATCTTTTTTGGTGGCATCTTTGTCTGGTTTTGGTATTAGGGTGATGGTGGCCTCATAGAATGAGTGTGGAAGTTTACCTTCTTATGCAATTTTCTGGAAGAGTTTGAGTAAGATAAGTGTTAGCTCTTCTCTAAATTTTTGGTAGAATTCAGCTGTGAAGCCGTCTGGTCCTGGGCTTTTGTTTGCTGAAAGATTTCTGATTACAATTTCAATGTCTGTGCTTGTGATGGGTCTGTTAAGATCTTCTATTTCTTCCTGGTTCAGTTTTGGAAAGTTATACTTTTCTAAGAATTTGTCCATTTCTTCCAAGTTGTCCATTTTTTGGGCATATAGTTGCTGATAGTAGTCTCTTATGATCCTTTGTATTTCTGTGTTGTCTGTTGTGATTTCTCCATTTTCATTTCTAATTTTGTTGATTTGATTCTTCTCCCCCCCCCCTTTTTTTTTTTTTTTTTTTTT
>NW_011495050.1:14199696-14216992 GCF_000754665.1 Bison bison bison | reverse complement strand
TTTTTAATGAGTCTGGCTAATGCTTTGTCAATTTTATTTTTCTCAAAGAACCAGCTTTTAGCTTTGTTGATTTTTGCTATGGTCTCTTTTGTTTCTTTTGCATTTATTTCTGCCCTAATTTTTAAGATTTTTTTCCTTCTACTTTCCCTGGGGTTCTTCATTTCTTCCTTTTCTAGTTGCTTTAGGTGTAGAGTTAGGTTATTTATTTGACTTTTTTCTTGTTTCTTGAGGTAAGCCTGTATTGCTATGAACCTTCCCCTTAGCACTGCTTTTATAGTGTCCCGTAGGTTTTGGGTTGTTGTGTTTTCATTTTCATTTGTTTCTATGCATATTCCGATTTCTTTTTTGATTTCTTCTATGATTTGTTGGTTATTCAGAAGCGTATTGTTTAGCCTCCATATGTTTGAATTTTTAATAGTTTTTTTCCTGTAATTGAGATCTAATCTTACTGCATTGTGGTCAGAAAAGATGATTGGAATGATTTCAATTTTTTTGAATTTACCAAGGCTAGATTTATGGCCCAGGATGTGATCTACCCTGGAGAAGGTTCCGTGTGCACTTGAGAAAAGGTGAAATTCATTGTTTTGGGGTGAAATGTCCTATAGATATCAATTAGGTCTAGCTGGTCCATTATGTCATTTAAAATTTGTGTTTCCTTGTTAATTTTCTGTTTAGTTGATCTATCCATAGGTATGAGTGGGGTATTAAAGTCTCCCACTGTTATTGCGTTATTGTTAATTTCCCCTTTCATACTTGTTAGCATTTTCCTTACATATTGTGGTGCTATGTTGGGTGCATATATATTTATAATGATCCATGTGTCTGTTTTTGTGCCAGTACTGTACTGGATTTAATTAGTAGCTTTGTCGTATATAGTCTGAAGTCAGAATGGGATTCCTCCAGCTCTGTTCTTCTTTCTCAGGATTTTTTTGCCTATTTACAGGCTCTTGTGTGCCATGAAAATCTTAAAAATCGTCCTAGTTTTTGTAAAAAATACCATTGCTATTTTGATAGGGATTGGAAAGGAAGAAGTAAACTGTTACTCTTTGCAGATGACATAAGAGTATACATAGAAAAATCCCAAAGATGCCACCAAAAAACTATTAGAGCCCAAAGAATTCAATAAAGTTGCAGGATCCAAAATTAATGTACAGAAATATACTGCATTTTATACACTAACAATGAACTACCAGAAAGAGAAGTTAACCTCCAATTTAAAGTAAATTTAAAAAACAAAACAAAACAGAAGTTAAGTGAACAATCTCATTTACCATCACATCAAAAAGAATAAAATATAAAGGAATAAACCTACCCAAGGAGGCAAAGACCCATAATCAGAAAATTATAAGACACTGATGAAAGAAATTGAAGACAACATAAGCCGATGGAAAGGTAGTTTTCTTGGATTGAAAGAAAAATGGCCATACTACTGAAGGCAACCTACAATGCAGTGCAATCCCTATCAAAATACCACTCAAGCTTCTTAACTGAGAAAGTTGTAGTTCCGTATTTTACTTCTACAGATGCTAAGATACCTGAAAATACTAAGAAAAGCAGTTTCACATGTTCTATTTATATACACTGTATGAAGTATAGGAATGGTACAGCCACTTGTGGAAAACCACCAGATGTTCTTTGTATAATTACCCTGAAGCTGTGCACTACCCTGTAGTCAGTCAGTCTCTCTCTCTCTCTCATGAGTGCATGCACGCAGTTTGCTTATAACTAGAGGTTTAAAAATCAAGTAGCTTTAATCAATTCCTATAAAAGTTTGAGCAAAGAATATCCAGACATCAAAAATAGTTTGAAGGGAATGGATATTTTCATAAATATATTCTATTTTGTTGATAAGGAAGATAATTTGGGGAATAAATAGCCAAGGACACAGGTAATAAGAGTAGCAGGTAACTTGTGTATTGCTCAGTCTGCACCATGCTGTACTGACCATACCTTACACAGTTTACCTTAAGACACAACCTTACACAGTAGGTAATACCATTACCTCCTTTTTACAGACGACAAAACTGAGACCTAGGAGGACAGTTTGCTCCAGGTTACTTCAGAGTCCAAATGAGACCTCAGGCAGTGTGGCTTTAAAATGCCCACTCTTAATCACTCTGCATGCATGCCAAGTCTCTTCAGTCATGTCCAACTCCATTGCTGCAATGCAATTTATAGCTAAACTAATCTCCTTGATATACTTACAAACACAGGTTTTAAAAAGTTGCTTCTTTTTAAAGACCACTATTTGGGGCTACAGTTGCTAAAATATTGCTTTTCCCCCTAAATGTATCTCTAAAGAAAAGAATATCTCCACAAAAATAATTTTGAATTTTTTTAATGCACAAAAAGAACATCCCAGAAACAGAACAAGTATTGATTTATTAACAATGAAGCACTATATAAAGAAGCCCCCTCCCCACTTAGTAAATAGGAATATAGTCTAAATAGATGTGAAAGGAGGTGAACACTTTAGGATTAAATGCAAACCCTAAAGTTGTATACAACATTCATATATGGCTTATCTCATAGCAATATTATTTTCATAATGATGTACATGACATTTATACTTATTGGTAAGATGCTTTTGACTCAAAAGTTAAACAAAAATGCAAAGAGGTAGTTTAGCCAATGCAAGGTGAGAAAAAAAGGCTTTTACCTTGCTTTATTTTTTCCCTCAAAAAAATCTTCCACCATTCCTTTTGGTTCTAATTTTCTTCTGGATCATCCAAGAAGATAATAATGCTTCTGGAAGAAGCATCATTATCAAAACCCTCTATGAACTGATACCCCCTAGTGGACAATGGTGTTTTTGGAAACCACTACTCTGAAAGTCACCTGGGAAGTCTCCACAGGGTTCCTCTCTCAGTCTTGAATCAGAAATTCTGGCTTAATGGGGCCCTGTTAAGATCTGACCAGTAATTGTAGGAATTCATCGTGTTTTCTCCTCCAATTCCATGCATGGTCTCATGAGGTGGTCACTTCTACACGGACCCAAGAATATTGGTAGGTGCTCTGTCATTGCAAGTCAGGAACTGCTTTAAATAAAAACTATACATATTGAAGTCTGAAAGTAAAAATTTGAAAAATTCTCTAGCTGGCCTGTGAAACTGCATAGTAGTAGTATAAGTACTGCATGTAATTGCTCATGGAGTTGTGTTTCATAAAGTCATCACATCTTAGACTCAAAGGCAGTTTTTGGCTTCTGACCTCCAGATGCCTCATGCTTTAGCTATGGTGAGGAGTGGGGAAGGTCTATTGATATTCAAATTCTCTGACAAGGGTCATTTGATCCTATGTACAAACTAGCTTATCCTATCTTTACAATGAGAAATAAGCCCACAAAGAGAAGTTTCAAGGGGCAGCAAAACATTCATCAATTCGCAAAACTAGAACAGTCATTTACGGGACGATGGTTAGGAACCACTAGAAACGGGAGACATAACATTAATTGGGTATGACTTGTTACACAGAAAAAAGCATAAATATACAGTAAATAAGAGGTTTATATGCAGCCCCAGCAGGGTATGTACACATCCGAGCTGCTGTGAAACTGAGCAGGAATTCCTGCCGCTAAGAGCAGTCTCTGGACACAACAGTTGGAAGGTAACAGATGCCGAGAACAACGTGTGGTAACACTAGGCAGATATCCACATACACTGATCCTTGAAAATACACAGCGTGGGAAACACAGGTCACAAGTGAAACAGCACTTTGCCTGCCAAGGGTCGTCCTTCCATAAATATGCACAAGTCAGTTCTCCAGTTGGGGGGTGGGGGGTCGCAGCCTTGCACCTCCGCCTCGGGGCACACAGGGAACCCAGTCACATGCTCTGCACTCACTCCTGCTGCCTTGGCTGCAGGTCGCAATCGCCCACCTTCACAGTCTCCCAATGCAAATCAAAGCATAAATAACACAGAGCCCACGCTTGTGGCTCCTCCTTTCACAAGGTTACTGGGAACAGCTACTGGTCAGAGCAGCACAAATGCCACCATGTCCGGGAGTGGAGAGTAGCTGTGTGCACTTTTGCAAAAAACACCACCCCCTGCCCTCCACCCAAAACAAAACAAAACCTCCACCCTCCGTGTCTTTTATTTTACTGGTTAGCTCTGTCTGTAGCTAGGAAGACGCTGTGTTGCTCCTGGGCTCTTTCTATCAGCTTCCTCTTCTTTTTCTTGTTTTTTTTCTCCTTTGCTTTTGGAGTTCTCTTCCCTACAATAACCGGAAGAGAAAGAAATGAAGACATGTCAGAAAAGGCTCTTGCTCTCGGAAAGAAAACACAAAACATTAAGAGTTTTACACAAAGCCCATCTGGAAAACATCACCTATGGAAAAAGCAGCCTCAAAGAGAAAATTGTTCACATTAATTTTGACGGAATAATAATAATTTACTAAATTGGATATGCTGTCTCAGAGACTGATCTTCCTGTTACAGGGAACTGGCATATTTAAAAACCTCCCAGCGGCCTGATCAGTCTTGCAAATATCATTCTGCCACAAAAATTCCATTTATCCCCTCCTCCTTTTAACAATGCTGCCCTGTACTAGACATCTTTACATATTTCTACTGCTCCACATGTCAGTGGGTCGAAAGAAAATAAGCATTTATCTACAGTAAATATACCAGAAGTTTCAAACGCCCCTCTCCCTGCCCCAAGGGAGAAAAAAATGTCTAGCTTTTAACATTATTCCCTCAGTGTTCTCCAAAGGCCAATATTTGAAATGACATATGTGGAATACCTCTTTATTTTCTATAAAAATTCATGAGGACATCATTTATTATGTGGTTTATGGCTTTTTATATAAATCCTCCTAACCAAGGTATTCTTACTGAGAGCAAGAAAAATGCTTGTTTCTGAGGAACTAGCAGGGGTGTGTCTTACTACCAAAAAACAATCACACCCCGTTATTCCTGTTTCTCCTCTTCACCTTAGCCACTAGGAAGCCCAGACCACAGCTAAATAGTTGAAGTTTTCCTCCATCAGGAGTTTGAGGATGCAGTTTTCCCTTGGTCTCTACTGTATTTGACTTCTTCCACTTTGTGGTTACCATTTCCAGTCTTTATAAGGTCTCAACATTTCTTTGCAAGTATGTCTACATAGAACTGTGAGAAAAAAGAATAAGGAACATAGATGTTTGCTTTAGGTCCTTTGCCCTCTTTGGGTTCTAAGCACATAGGAATCATGGGACTTTTAGAACAGGAAAGAGCTTGAAAGTTCATCTGCACTTGTAGTTTGGTACTGTACAGCTTCAGTACAGGAAGGTTCTTCCTCACAGAGTGAAAAGAATCCTCCTGTCAGCTCTTTTTCCTCTTCTACCTGTCCCTACTTCCGATTTTATCATGTAGTTGCACAAAACATAAGCTTCTCTTCCTGTGAGGTATAGCTATTCGGTACCACAAATAGAACATTCCATTCTAATCCATGATCTCCATCCTTCCTACATCTAAGAAATCCAATATTCCTGAGATCCTTTTATTACATAGACATAGCTGGTCAGCTTTTCAATCCAGACAGTGGAGAAGGTGGCTGATGACATGACATGGAAAATAAACAGACCAGAGGTTAGGATGATAGATACGTGCTGTAGGAAACTAGAGTCCTCCAAGATTAAAGGAGGTCATGGGACTTTTAAGTGAGGAAGGTGGTTCTCATTTCTCCTCTTTCTGATCAGAAATGGTCTGTTTTGTTTGAGAATGGAAAATAGTCTCACTCATGAGATGCTGGCACCTGGTAGGCACATAGTTGGTATTCAATAAGTACAACTTTGCTGAGTTAAACTTTTTATCACGAGAACAAAGATAGGATGTTATGGTAAAATAGTAAGAGTATAAGGGTACCCTCATATTAAATTATAAATGTCCTTGAAGTTAACTTCTGGTTCTCATTAAATTCTGGCATTAATGTTATAATGGCATTTTGTCATCTTTAAATGTAGTTAATCCTACCCAATGAAACTTTAGTGGAAGGCTTCATTAATCAAAGAAACTGTAAAGTTACAACTATTTAGTAACACTGTATCTAATGAAGAGACACACCTAATGAGGGCAGAGAAATACTTAACATAAAATAGCATATTTTAAAAGACGCTCCACTTATAAAGTTTTATGAAGGTTTTCTTAGTTCTATGTTCTCTCTCTAAAATATTTTGTTAAAAAAAATTCACTGCTGACTACCATTTAAAAATTCAGTCCATTTCTGTTTCATTTATTTAAAGGCTGGAATTTCTTTTAGAATCAAAACAAAATTAAATGAAAAAATATTTATGCAAACATTCCTAGATTTTAAAATTTGTTAAGATATATGCTGAATATACATTAAAGAAAACTTCACAATCACCATTTCAATTCTTCATATAAATTATGTAGTTGAATGATAAATGTTCCCTACTTTCACTAACAGCGAATCCACGCTTAATGACTGAAAAGAGAAGGTTAGTTTCATGTCACTTACCTAATGTATTATTGTGATGTAACTGTAAGTGCCAAGTGGTTTTTGTGTTTGCTGGCTGATGGAACGCTGTGTGGTAGGGAAGTTATTCAGTATCTGCATAAGGCAGTTCATATTGTGGCAGAAAATTCAGAAATGCTTCTGAACACTTAGTTTTTATGATTGTATGATTATCCCACTGGTAATAAGTTATATGGTACTGGTTCCAACTAGAGATGTTTTGGGAGATTTTATTACAACCCTAAAATTTGCCTTAGATCTCTCTCTTAAATGACATCTCTGTGCTATTGGTTCATTGCTTGGTTTTGTTTTTGGTCAGCCCTATTTCTCATGTCAGAGAAGGCAATGGCACCCCACTCCAGTACTCTTGCCTGGAAAATCCCATGGATGGAGGAGCCTGGTGGGCTGCAGTCCATGGGGTCGCTAAAGTCAGACATGACTGAGACTTCACTTTCACGCACTGGAGAAGGAAATGGCAACACACTCCAGTGTTCTTGCCTGGAGAATCCCAGGGACGGGAGAGCCTGGTGGCTACCGTCTATGGGGTTGCACAGAGTCGGACACGAATGAAGTGACTTAGCAGTAGCATCATTTCTCATGTAGGATATATTGCAAACGCCAAAGACTTAAAGCTGGTTAGCCAAGATTTGACCATGCTGCTGCTGTTAAGTAGCTTCAGTCGTGTCCGACTCTGTGCGACCTCCATAGACAGCAGCCTACCAGGCTCCCCTGTCCCTGGGATTCTCCAGGCAAGAACACTGGAGTGGGTTGCCATTTCCTTCTCCAGTGCATGAAAGTGAAAAGTGAAAGTGAAGTTGCTCAGTCATGTCCGACTCTTAGTGACCCCATGGACTGCAGCCTACCAGGCTCCTCCGCCCATGGGATTTTCCAGGCAAGAGTACTGGAGTGGGGTGCCATTGCCTTCTCCAGATTTGACCATGGACAGTACTAAATGAACTGAAAACATTTTGTGGTCCATAGTAGGTTGTTTTGACTTTAAGCCAACTCTGAGTAATAAACTATTAAAACATAACCTACCATAAAGTATGAAAGGGGTCTTGCACACATTTTCTGAACTCTACTAAGATTTTCAGATATAAAGAATTGGGAAGATTAAACCTAATAAAATATATATATTTGAAGGGAAGTTATATTGGACACGTGAGCTTGTTAATTCATTTCCACTTAAGTTCACAGTCAACATCTGTGACTATGAAATTAGACTCAGAGAATGACTTCTGTACCTTCAGATTATTTCACATTACCAAGCACTTTCACCCTGAGCATTTAAGGGCAAATATGATGCCAGTCACCCAAAGAGTAACTCAACTCATGAACCTAACTTTCTTAGTTCACAAGAGAAAATGTTCTGCCCAAGATGAGCAGAAAAGGTTTGAGTTTTATGAGGAGATTGTCAGTCTTCAGGTATGTTCAACTCCAGTGAAAAATTCTACATATCCTGGGTACTTGAGAGTGGCCTTAAGTCACTATTAGAAGAATCTCTTCAAGATCAGGCAGAATTTGATCTACAGAGCAAATATTAACAGCCCTGTTATATAAATGCAAGAAGATGACTGGCCCAGATATTACAATTTTTAAGGAAAACATTGCATTTCATAGAGAAAGGCCCCTCTGAAAGGAAAGAAACCCAGTAGGTAGGCAGTCTTGTAACTGAGTTGTCTAGTAACACATTATGGCTGTGACTTTCAGTTTCTACATTTATAAAATGAAGATACTACAATCATCTTTCCCCTCGAAGCTTATAAGGCATTATGTAAAAAGGTGTTCCTAGGATGAAAAGATGTGTAAAATACCACGAGCGAGACATGATTATCATCAAAATGAACAAAGTTAGAATGATGCTATCAAAGCTACACTAACCAACATAATGACACTGACTTGCACACATGTGGAAATGGTCCAACAGGATAACCTATCAACTCTTCTACAGAAAAAAGTGAACAGTCCCTTATGGAAATACTCGTAACATCTAGCTGTAGATTGCTGCTATTAGAATCAGAAATAGGATAGATTATTTTGAACCAAGGTATCAGTCAGAATCACAAATTACATGAAGCTGTGAAAATACCAGCTCCACTGCCAATCAAACATGAATTTCATTCTTTCATAAGCTCCCTAATTCAAGGAAGGTCTTCAAATGATTTTTCCTCTTACTAGATTTAGTTAAGAGTCTTTTCATCATTGGAACAATGGTTCTTGTACATACATCATAACATACAAAGGCTGTCTAGGGTTTGCATCTTGATTACTAAGTGCTTTGAGAAAGATTTCCTTATGGTAAATACAATACAAAAAAATTGAAAAAGAAATTCAGTAGCTGTGACTATGGAAAAAGATAAAAGCTTCTCTCTGTAGACACACATGTACACACACAACAGGGCAAAGTAAGCCACATCATGCAAATGAAATTGACCATAATTACCATTGTTATAGCCACAACTATGATGAAGAGGCTAATCACCTGAAACCAGTACCAATTTTTACTAAATTTTAATGATAAGTCTGTGATGTTGACTGGAACCTGGGCTTCACTGTATTTATGAAATTCACTATGGGGACTTGGGAGTCACCTCCAGTGATCCTTCAAAGCAGCTGAAACTGAGGACTAGAAGTCTATAACTACTGACTCAATGAATCTTAGACTTCAGATGGGGTGCTGGATGCATAACATAAGGTTGCTTCAACATCTAAAGCCACAAGGACTGAGATATAGACAACAAACAGAAACTGGGTTATTTCTCTTTTTTTGTATGAGCAACTTTAGTTTGCCCAATAGCAAACTAAAGAAACTGAGGTTTATTTATTTAAGAGTGATTGATAATTCTCTGGAAAAGTGCCAGCTGCTTCCTGAAATACTTTGAAAGCTAAAAATAAACAGACAAAAGACAAATATAATTCATAAAGGAAGTAAAATAGCTATTAAGTATATTTCAAGAATCAAATCTCATAATTAAAACCTCCAACGAGGATGAGTTGTCACCGGAAAAATTCTTAAAATATGTAAAAGCTAGTGAGACTGTGATAAGATAGGCATCAGGATGCATTATGAGAATATAAAATTGATACAGCCTTTTTGAAAAGCCATCTGGCAATGTGTCAAAAACATTAAAAATATTCTTAACTTTTGACTTAGATCTAGAAATCTATCTTAGGAAAGTGACCTAAAGTTGGACACATAAGATATTTACACGTAAGAGATGTTTACTATTATTCTAGGAAAATTGCAAATTACCTAAATGTCCTACTATAATTTTTCATGACTTCTTTTTTTATGATTACAGAAATAATAGTTTGTTTTCAGCTATGAATTGAAGTTTTTTGTATTTTAAGGCCATGACAAATTTATTCCTAGGAGTACTACTATAACTTGTCCCTAAAACTTATCATAATGAGTACAAGGAAAAGCTGTCATTCAAAAGCATTCGTACTGTGGTGGTAAGCATGTTCCTCAGCAGGGGCATCAGTCACAAAAGTATCTAAGCTGTGAAACCTTAAGAACTACTACCTAAATATTTTAGACATTAAGCTCACAAAGCTTCTTTTATCTAGAAAGGAGTCCAAAGAGGCAAATACGATGAACATGACTGGGACCTACCCCTCTATATTCTACACAGCCCAAGATAAAAATCTTACCACTGTTCACAATGGTTCAGAACAACATAGTGATGGTTATGTATTTACATCATCTGGAAAGCCAGAGAGAGTGAGCTAGAATGAGTAAAGGAAATGAGTCTATTTGGCTCCTTGATAACAGTAGTACAAAGTTCATTAATTGTATTTTTATCTGGTTTTTCAAAACTATAGTTAAATAAAATAAAATTTTAAAAAATAAATAAAATTCAGTGAATTCACTAAAGAAAAAAAAATAAACATTTCACAGAGAGACTGTTGTCTTTTTAAAGGACTGGCAAATTGTTCAATAGTTGTTTGATGACTGTGATCAAATTTTCTTTGAGAAAATTTTAGGGACAATCCAATAAACGTCATGGTGTTGAAAAATAACCAGCCACCTACTAAGGAAACTTCACTAGACATCTTGAATTTCAAGTCATAATTTGAAACTTCCAAGTAGTCACTTAGTCTTTTCATCTTTATGTAAAAAAAAAAAAAAAAGAGCATGTGCTTTTAAAAATATACACACGATCTGGAGATAACTTACTAGTTATCTTGTTCATATTACAAGGCCATTGGTGGAGAGTGACAACCATCCAAAGTAAAAAATAACCAAGAAAATGGGTTTCTCTGAACATATAACATGAAAATGATTCAGAATTCAGAATATGTACTACCTATGCAGATTTATACTAACTTGTAAGCACTAAATCAATAAACCAATTCTGTGTATTTGTAAAATTTTACTGTTTTTTGTTGCAAAAAGACAATTACAAAATGGCTTCCTTTCTCTCTGAGGCCTCTCTACTCTTCTCAGAGACAATTTAGTAGGCATGAGGTCTGCTGCCTATTTCGCTGAAAGGGAAGTCCCATTTAGTTTAAAAGTCTTATTTCATTGTTCAAACTGATGAGAGTAGAAGAGAAAAAGTAATCCTGAGGATGACCTAAACCTTTATGAATTAAGTTTATTACCACTACGATGTCCTGCACGTGGTGTTTCAAAATTTCCTCGGTGAGTAGCTCTGGGTAAAATTATTGTTCTTCAGGTATAGGACACAACTTCTATGCCTGAGTCCTTATCAACTCATGTGAAGCAATCAAGATTACAGAAAAGTAACTTGAATAATATCTGAGTTTGTTCCATATAATATTGATCACTCCAGCTGATTTAAGTTCTTTGATATCTGGTACCTCAAACAGAAAAGGAAAATCAATTTAGACCAAGTTCCACAGAGTTTAAGATGAGTGAGAATAAACAGAGAGGTGGCTTCAAAAATATCTCAAGTTGTTTTCATAACTACTTTAGATTCACTGTAAGGACAAAGAGTTTCGGGGTAGTGAAGCCTGAAATATCCTGTCCAGAATTTCATTTGTGTGAAAAAACAAATATATAACTCTACCACAAGGGGGCAATAATTCACTTTTACTGTAAGAGTATCTCTGGTTTAAAATATATATACAGGGGAGTTTTTAGGCTCTCACTTCTTAAATACTTTCTTTTAACCGCAACTGAAGGTCTTTTTTTTTCTTTTTTTTTCTTTTTTTTTTTTTTTTTTTGCTGGCAATGGTAAGCTCTGTAGTGGACTAAAGAATACATAGCAAGATCCAAATGCAGGGTGAGGAAAAATATAGTAATTACATTTCTATTAAAAAGATGTTTGAAGGTAAGGAGGCGAAGAAGAAAGAAAACAAGATGAAATCTGCTGAAATTATGCAAGCATGTATTTAGGAGGAAAAAGTATTATTCATAAACTCAGGTTTCCATTTTCTTCTGAGGAAAGTTACCATAAACTACCTGCAAACACCAGGTCTTTTCCTCTCACATCTCTTTATCTACGAGAATGGAACTGTAAATCTAAAAATGATCTTCATTAACTTCTGGTCCAGGAAATGCACGGAGATTTAATGTCAAGTACAAGAGCTGATCACTAGGTGATGATTCCTAACCAAGGCTTCTGCTGGCGTTGGCTTCCCAACCTTAGTCAGTGGGCTGTGTTCAAAACAGTGGAGAGAGAGCAAGTATGCCTGACATCACTACCCTCTGCTCTAGTCCAGCTCTGCTAAATGCTTTAGAAATGAAGCAGGCCAGGCACACAAAAACTCAAGTGACCTATCCAAGTTCCTACAGCTAATCAGCAGCAGAACTGGATTTGGAACCAGCTTTCAGTATTTCTTTCTCAATTCTACAGCTTTAAAAGTCCCTGGATAAGGACACAGCAATAGTTACTTTTCAAAAGACAGAAAAGCGTTAGACAACAACTAATATTGCTCTGACAGACTTCTAGGAGGAAAGTCCATGACCTCATCATAACTGAAAACCCTTTATGAACTGTTAAGCACAGCATACACGATAGCTTATCTGTAACCTAGACTTTCTGTAAATATACACTGCATAGATTCATTGCTTATTCTTTTCCATACCTTTTATCAAGATGCAACCTATGAAATTTCTTGAGGGGGTAAGTGGATTGGTGAACATTTCTGCTCTAGACTACCACTTTAAGCACTTCATGCACATTCTCATGTCATTGACCATCATCAAAAAATGTAAGAACCAAACCATTCTGCTAGGATGTACAACCATGCACCCTAAGTTTACTCAAAATAAGTAAAATGTGCAGAAAACCATCATGCTCATTTGCCACTCTTAAATTAAGTCAGAAAAACATCAACTTCTGCAGAGAAAATGATACTGATTTCACTTGATTAGGAGTGATGGGATAAGCAGAGAAGAATTTCAAGTTGCTCCAAAGCTGACTTCATACTGTAAGGGAAGGTACCTTTTAAGATAATTCTATTTGAATAAGATGATTTAATCCCTTTGTCTTGATCTTGAATCGATAGCCATTAAGTAAATGAAAAAAGAAGTCCAAGAAATGATATTTAGGACTATCATCATATGGCAAGCATTTATTTAATTTGGATTCAACACAATTTGGAACTTGAAGACATACCTACAAGTAAAAAGAACGTAAGTAATGGTTTCTGTATGGTAGCCACATCAGAGCGTCTAGCCTATGGCACACCTAGGTGTCAGGCCCGACATGAGGACAGTCAACATGGGGTGACATGAGGGGATGGGGGCTCCAGCCTCCATAAATGTGCCCCCTCCCCTGTGCCCTTGTAGAACTTTCAACGTCCCTCCCTAAAATATTTGCCACCTTTTGTTGCAATTTTATGTGTACTTGTATTTCATGGCTACTAGTTTGTGAATAAGTACAAATAGCCACAATTTAATGCCAATATGTGTCACAGAGTACTGGTTAGAGACTTTCTAAAAATCAAGTTACAGATATTCACTCAAAGAGATCTCAACTGATATGGTAAGTTAGAGCAAAGATTTTAACACCGAATATGGTCAGGAGCCAAAACCATAGGGTCTCTGTCGTCCATCATCAAGTGAACTCTCTTGCTTTTCCTGGGCTCCACTGGGCTTTTGCCCTCAACTACAGCTTACACATGAACTATGAAGAGACCTCTGGCCCTGAAAAAAATCCCATGACCTTTTAGCTCACCTCCCCCTTACAACAGCCTCAATCTCTTTTGCCTGAATTGCATACTCCCAAGGGAAGAATTCAGTGTGCCTTGCTCCCTGCTGAGCTAAAACACACAGTCATGGATGCCTGGCCAGTCCACAGATAGGTCATTGCCAGGTCCAGCCTGGAGTGGCAGGGGAGTCCCATGACACTGGATGGGCCGGGCGTCTAGGACACATGGTTAAGGACATGGGTTTGGGGGTCAGGTAGTCATAGATTCAAACCAGAGCTCTGCCTCTCCAAAGCTAGTGATCTTGGATCAACTGATCAACGTTTCCTAAGGCTTAGTTTTCTCTTTTCTAAACTGATATTATCAATCATATCCACCTTGACATTGCTGTGGGGGTAAAGAAAATGTCAAGTTTCAGATACTCTACCTGGCAGTACATGATAAATCACTTCTAGCACCAGATGAGGTGCCTCACGTGTGTTTTCTAATCCTTATGACAGCCTGCAAGGTAGGCATTATTTTCACTTTGCAGATGAGGAATGTCAATAACAGATATGCAGATGACACTCAGATATGAGACTCCAGTACTTTGGCCGCCTCATGCGAAGAGTTGACTCATTGGAAAAGACTCTGATGCTGGGAGGGATTGGGGGTAGGAGGAAAAGGGGACGACAGAGGATGAGATGGCTGGATGGCATCACCGACTTGATGGACGTGATTTTGAGTGAACTCCAGGAGTTGGTGATGGACAGGGAGGCCTGGCGTGCTGCAATTCATGGGGTTGCAAAGAGTCAGACATGACTGAGCGACTTAACTGAACTGATGAGGAAATAGGTTTAGAGAAGTTAAGTAAATAGCTCAGAATCACACAGCTCGGCAGTGAGTCAAACCAACATCTGGCAGATTCTAAAACCTGTACTCTCTCCATTATACTCTTTGGATCCCTTGTGCCCAGCAAAATGTCTTTGATCTCATAATCATTTAAATGGCTGCTGAACAAACAAATTAATCAGTAAATACTAGACTGAAGAAAGGCATCAACCTCCCCACCCAGTCCCCCCACACATCAGGGTGCTTGTGGGCTGTATTAGCTCCCCAGTGGACCTGGCCTACAACCTCCATTTCTCATATTAATTATTCTCTGGGGTTAAAGGCCTTCAAAGTTTCCTGGGGTCAAGCAACACATTTAGCATTTTGAACTCAGTATCAACATTGCGCCCGTGGTAAAACTCAAGGGAAGACGACACAGGGATGTTTCTTTTTCAGCTGAGAGTTCCAAAAGCTAGATCATGAGCCAGAGACAGTAGAATCCTCCAGGGAGGTGTTTTCTTTCTTTTTTTTTTTTTTTAGTGTAGGTTCCCTAACCATACACTCACTTCTGAATGAAACATTCAGGAGGGAAAATCCAGAATTTTTGGCTAAGCTTCAGACATGATTCAGTGCAAAATCAAGATTATATACAAGTCTAGAACATAAAGCTATGCTGAAAAGGGTGTGGGCAGTAGAGAGAAAGAGCTTTGGAACAGCAGAGAGAAAGGAGAGCTAGTGTGTGGGTGCTCAGTTGCATCAGTCATGTCCGACTCTGCGACCCCATGGACTGTAGCCCACCAGGGTCCTCTGTTCATGGGATTCTCCAGGCAAGAATCCTAGAATGGGTTGCCCTTTCCTCCTCCAGGGGATCTTCCTGACCCAGAAATCAAACCCCTATTCTGCAGGTGAATTCTTTACCATTGAGCCACCAGGAAAGGCCCAAGGAGCGCTAAACATCCCTTTAAAATAAATGGCATCCTCCTTCCAACTCAGCTGAGACGTCACTTCCAAGTTATGAAATGAGGCAAACCTCTTTGTGCCTGGACTCCCCTCCCAAGGTTCTGCTTGTGGTGATGCCCAAAGAAAGCAGCAGAGATCAGGCTACCCATGTTGGAAGGCATGCGCACACCGTATCTTTTCATTCAAGCTGAGTTATTCATGCTGTAGGTCACTCGGGTTACAGCAGGTTCATTTCTCCTGTGATTATATCCCACAAACTTGCTTCACTCTATAGAATCTATCAATTCACTCAATATATTCTGTTTTGAAAGACAATCTATTTGGTTTGCCAAAATTCTAGAGTTGGACCAAAAAAAGAAAAAAATTATAGTTGAAAAAAATTAAACCTATGATCAACTTTGGAGCTTCTGCCTTACTTGGGTACAGATTTGGCACTTTAAACATTGGAAAAACAAGAGAAGTACCCCTCATACCTGGTGACGCAAAGACTAGGGGTCTTAAAATGTTACTGGCTGTATCACAGAAAGGAGGAGACATATTACAAATCTTTATCCTTCTTTCAGAAAGATACTATGAGTTTCCTTCATGTTATTAAATCATCACCACGATGCTCTGTTAGCTGTGTGCCAGGACAAAGTGTTTTATATACATTATCTCATTTCATACTAAAAATATTCCTATGAAATAGATATTCTCTTTGGTCTGACTTTGCAGAAGGAGATCCAGAGGGTCAGAGAGGTAAGGTGACCTCAGGTGACACAGCCAGTAAGTAGGAGAGTTTGGATTTGAACTCAGTCTGGTCCCAAAGCTTACCCTCTTATTATCCCTTATGCTATACTTTCTCTCATCACCTTTGTGGTATAATAACTGTGATCCCCTTACGGGGAAGCAAATAAGATGGAGTCAGTATTACACTCCTCCCTTTAATCATAAACTCCCACAAATCCTACGATTAGGTCATTCGATTAAACAGTTGAACCATTAAATTCCTAAGATGAGGGCGGGGACTATCACTGGTTTGTTACAAGACCAAGATGATCAAGGGCATATTTTCTTTGTTATTCTTACAAGATAAGGAAAGTAAAAAAACACTTGCCAAAATATATAGTCTCTACAAGTAAAGATCAGACAAATGTTTTGGTCACTGTGAATCTATGTCAACCACCAGAGTAGCAGCAATGGATTTCAATTAGAAGAAAAATACTTTTCAAGGTACTCTAAATAACATTTCACACAAGTAATGATGATTAATTAAATCTAAATAGCATGTTCCACACAATTAATGATTAGAGACATCACATTTCTAAGGTTGTAAAAAGTCTGTACCTTTTCCTGGGTTATCTTGAACCCTGGTATCTTTGTGATTCAGTTCAGTTCAGTTGCTCAGTCATGTCCGACTCTTTGCGACCCCATGAATTGCAGCATTCCAGGCCTCCCTGTCCATAACCAGCTCCCAGAGTTCACTCAAACTCATGTCCATCAAGTCAGTGATGCCATCCAGCCATCTCATCCTCTGCCGTCCCCTTCTCCTCCTGCCCCCAATCCATCCCAGCATCAGAGTTTTTTCCAATGAGTCAACTCTTCGCATGAGGTGGCTAAAGTATTGGAGTCTCAGCTTTAGCATCAGTCCCTCCAATGAACGCCCAGGGCTGATCTCCTTTAGGATGGACTGGCTGGATCTCCTTGCAGTCCAAGGGACTCTCAAGAGGCTTCTCCAACACCACAGCTCAAAACCATCAATTCTTCGGCACTCAGCTTTCTTCACAGTCCAGCTCTCACATCCATACAGGACCACAGGAAAAACCATAGCCTTGACTAGACGGACCTTTGTTGGCAAAGTAATGTCTATTCTAGGTTGGTCATAACTTTCCTTCCAAGGAGTAAGTGTCTTTTAGTTTCATGGCTGCAATCACCATCTGCAGTGATTTTGGAGCCCAGAAAAATAAAGTCTGACACTG
>NW_011495050.1:14133686-14199596 GCF_000754665.1 Bison bison bison | reverse complement strand
GTTTTCTGAATGTTGAGCTTTAAGCCAACTTTTTCCACTCTCCTCTTTCACTTTCATCAAGAGGCTTTTTAGTTCCTCTCCACTTTCTGCCATAAGGGTGGTGTCATCTGCATATCTGAGGTTATTGATATTTCTCCTGGCAATCTTGATTCGCTTGTGCTTCTTCCAGCTCAGCGTTTCTCATGATGTACTCTGCATATAAGTTAAATAAGCAGGGTGACAATATACAGCCTTGACATACTCTTTGCCTATTTGGAACCAGTCTGTTGGTCCATGTCCAGTTCTAACTTTTGCTTCCTGACCTGCATATAGGTTTCTCAAGAGGCAGGTCAGGTGGTCTGGTATTCCCATCTCTTTCAGAATTTTCCACCATTTATTGTGATCCACACAGTCAAAGGCTTTGGCATAGTCAATAAAGCAGAAATAGATGTTTTTCTGGAACTCTCTTGCTTTTTCAATGATCCAGCAGATGTTGGCAATTTGATCTCTGGTTCCTTTGCCTTTTCTAAAACCAGCTTGAACATCTGGAAGTTCACGGTTCATGTATTGCTGAAGCCTGGCTTGGAGAATTTTGAGCATTATTTTACTAGCATGTGAGATGACTGCAATTATGTGGTAGTTTGAGCATTCTTTGGCATTGCCTTTCTTTGGGATTGGAATGAAAACTGACCTTTTCCAGTCCTGTGGCCACTGCTGAGTTTTCCAAATTTGCTGGCATCTTGAGTGCAGCACTTTGACAGCATCTTCTTTCAGGATTTGAAATAGCTCAACTGGAATTCCATCAGCTCCGCTAGCTTTGTTCATAGTGATACTTTCTAAGGCCCACTTGACTTCACATTCCAAGACGTCTGGCTCTAGGTGAGTGATCACACGATTGTGATTACCTGGGTCGTGAAGATCTTTTTTGTGCAGTTCTTCTGTGTATTCTTGCCACCTCTTCTTAATATCTACTACTTCTGTTAGGTACATACCATTTCTGTCCTTTGTTGTGCCCAACTTTGCATGAAATGTTCCCTTGGTATCTCTAATTTGATTACCAGATATCAAAAGAGCAGAACATAGCTAGTTATATTTTCCACAAGTATCCTACTGTTTAATAAAATGAGTTTACTTCCCCACAACTGAAAATGGCATTTCACTCTCCAGAAAGTATACTTAGACTGTTAAATATATAAGCTAAAATCAAAATAAACTACTTCACATATGTACACACACATATACACATAAATATCTGTAGTATTTCCCAAGCACTGCTCATGTTCATGCTTGTATCACTATGTTCTAGTCAGTTTTGACTTATGTGTTAAAGAAAAACATGAGAAATGAAAAGTTTACATATAACATGAAAAAAACTAATGTAAATGATTTAAAATAAATCATCACTGAACAAGATATATCCAAGAGGAGACTTGCATTCCAAACTACTATAATTTCAGTAAAGACATCACCTGAAATTTGATAAAAACTACATTTCAAGGTCCTGTGCTGAAACTTGACCTAAAGCTTCAATATGAAAATGGTTATTTTAAAAAGGACTTTTGGGAAATATACAGAGAATCAAAAAAGATGTCAATAGTCATAGGATATGTTAACAATTATCTTTTAAAATAGAACTGTTCTCAACCTTTCTACTTTGTTGCTAATCAAAAATAGATATTAATACAATTATAGCTACAAAGCTATCATTACAATCATGTGAAGTGAAAGTCGCTCAGTCATGTCCGACCCTTTGTGACCCCTTCTATACAGTCCATAGAATTCTCCAGGCCAGAATACTGGAGTGCGTAGCCTTTCCCTTCTCCCAGGGGATCTTCCCAACTCAGGGATCAAACCCAGGTCTCCCTCATTGCAGGCGGATTCTTTACCAACTGAGTCACAAGGGAAGCCCAAGAATACTGGAGTGAGTAGCCTATCCCCTCTCCAGGGTATCTTCCTGACCCAGGAATTGAACCAGGGTCTCCTGCATTGCAGGCAGATTCTTTACCAACTGAGCTATCAGGGAATACAACCAAAATAATTTCTTTGTCTATTGGAGAAGTTAGAGAAAAAGTTACTGAGAACAGATGTGAAAAGCTTTCTGCTTTACCACTTTTCAAAAATTAGGTTACCATTTTTCAAAAATTAGGTAACCATTTTTCTGACAGTAGCTTAATTAGAACTCAGTTGGAAGACAAGGGATGAATTAAGAAAACTTCTGGAAATCACTTCCAGTCAGTTTGATTCTAATACAAAACAGAAATAAATGTGTGGGTGATAAATGTAAGATTGTTACTTATACTTTGATCCTTTTTAGAAGTAATATTAAATTACCCTAATGTGTTTCCACTTGGTCAACTGATGAGAAGAGCTGACTCACTGGAAAAGACCCTGATGCTGGGAAAGATTGAAGACAGGGGCAGAAGGGGATGACAGAGGATGAGATGGTTGGATGGCATCACCAACTCAATGGACATGAGTCTGAGTAAGTTCTGGGAGACAGTGAAGGACAGGGAAGCCTGGTGTGCTGGAATCCATGGGATTGCAAATATAGGACACGACTGAGCAGCTGAACAACAACGTGTTTCCAAGTCTTCTTGCAGAAGAATTTAAAATTCTACCAAATAATGCCATTGAAATATCTTAAATTCTGGTTCACCAAAAGTCTCAGTAGCAATGAGGTATGCAACCAAAATTACCAGGGACAATTTCTCTGAGGGGTGTGTGTGTATTCCTAAGTGCATGTGTATCCAAAATATATCCTCCTCCATAGACTAGGCATATTAGTTAAGAGGCCAGCTTACTTTCATGTAAATATGTGTGTTTGTCTTACAGCATACAATTATATATTTTTGTATTATGACCAGCAAATTATAAGTTTCTTTTAAAATAAGACTAAAAAATTCTGGGGAATTTAAAAATGGTAAACTGAAGAAGGCTTGCAAAATTCCGATGGTAAAAGTTTATGACTTGGAGTCATCAATAATCAATGCTATTTTCTGGCTCTGACGAAGAATATTCTGCACTGAACAGCAAAGTTTCTTTAAGGGGCCAGTTTTCATCCATAAAATACAGGAAAATGATTCCTATTAACTTAGGACAGAGCACAACTTCAGATCTCTCTTCCAGTTCCTGTGCTCATAAATAAAATATGGAAATAACCAAAAATATGGACAAGAGGAAGTTGTGTGGTGACAGGGAAGAAGAGAGGGAGGAAGTAAAGAAAAGGAGGGAGAGGAAAATGATTGATCATTATGGCTACCATTCAACTCAAATGCAAATTGGTCTAGGGGACCATTTTAGAAATATTTCCTCATTTAGAAATCAATCACTGATGTAACTCAAAGACAAGGAGACATTTTCATCATGATAGGATATGATTTTTGAAGTCTTACTAAACTACTACTTGTTAGAGCTTATAAGCTTATATAAAGATTGCTTTGTCATAGGTCCTATCCTAAGGATTTCCATTATAGAAACACCAATGAAACTAGATCATAAGGAGGTTCTGAACACATGATCTGCTAGGGAAGTGTGCAAGGAAGATGTTACAGAAACAAAATGGCAACATTTGGGTCCTATGCATTTTGTTCTAAGCATTAAAGTAAAAAGGCAGTATGATGACTATAGTTACTATAGTGTGTGTATGTGTGTGTGCATAGTCATGTCTTATTCTTTGCAACCCTATGGACTGTAGCCTGCCAGGCTCCTCTGTCCATGGGATTTTCCTGGCAAGAACACTGGAGTGGGTTGCTATTTCCTCATCCGAGGGGATCTTCCCAATCCAGGGATCAAACCCATGTCTCCCATATCTCCTGCATTGCAGGCGGATTCTTTACTGCTGAACCACTGGGGAAAATTTGCTAAGAGTAGATTTCATGTGCTCTCATCCAACACACGAAACAGTAGGTATGTGAGAAGATATGTTAATTAGCTAAACTGTACTAATCATTTTGTATATGTAAATCAAATTATCATGTACACGCTGCTGCTGCTAAGTTGCTTCAGTCGTGTCCGACTCTGTGCGACCCCATAGATGGCAGCCCACCAGGCTCCCCTGCTAAAGATACACAATTCTTATTTAAAAACTAAAGAAGAGAAAATGGCCATTTGATTTGGTCCCTGGGACACCATCAATGACCTTTAAAGCAGGAGTTCAGAGATGCTGAATGCAGAAACCAGGCTGGCTGTATTAAGTCAGAAATGAAGGAGTGAAGCAGAGAGCATAAAGGCTCCACTAGAAAGCGCTGTTCCAAGAAAGAGATGGAAGGAGCGACCAAGGGATTCTTCAGAATGGGGAAATCCGAGGTTACTGACACCTGAGGAAGAGAAGCAAACAGCAGATTGGAGATGCTTTCTATGGCTATGATGTGTCTGGCCACATTGACATGATCAAAGGGATAAAAAAAAAAAAGCAGAGAAGGGAGTCTCTCCAGGCAAAACCGCATTAGCACCTTATCTGGTAATATTAGACTTAAGCAAAGGAAACTATTTAATTCCTGTGTAATTCACTCTGTATCTGGAGTGCAGGGAAATCCAGAGACCATGGACATGTTTAATAACTTTCTTTGGTTCCTGATCCCTTCCTCATACCATCATTCTTAGATCTTTTTAAAAGAGAAAGCCAAAAAATTAATGGTCTTTCCAGCAGGAAAAAATTGAATTAATGTATTCTCTGTGCCAAACTGTGATAATAAAAAGTAAATAAATAAAGGAAAAAGAAAAGTAATATTTGAGCTTAAATCCTTTTCCAAATTCATTTCACGTAACTCCACAAATTGCGCATTACACATGTTGAGTACACTGATGAAAGACTGTGGCTTTTCCATTGAGTAATAAGTACTCCCTAATGCCAGCAAAGTTCTATTTTATAGGTAGGAGTCAGACCACTTCCAATTAAGGGTTATCTGAATGTATAATGTTATGCAGGTAAAGTGCTTTTTCCCTAAGTGTTACTCCATGGGAATTTTATATACCATCAACTACAACTGGTATGCACGCATAACATGTATACATTCAAAAGTAAGCGCAATAAGTATGAAGTAGATTTAAAAAATAATGAAGTTTTTACATATATGCTGGCTTAAGTGTAAAGTAATACAGTCCTTCTGAAAAGAGACTTTCACCTGTTTTCTTCTAGGAATTTTATGTCTTCACGTCCTACATTTTGATCTTTAATCCATTTTGAGTTCATATCTGGTGATGTAAAATGGGGGCCCAAATTCATTCTTTTGCATATGGATATTTAGATTTCCTCCAGCCATTTGCTGAAGAGACTCTCCTCTCCCCATTGAGCATTCTTGCCTTCTCTGTCAAATATTAGCTGACCTGATATGTTTGGGTTTACTTCTCTGTGTCTGCTCTCATGCCAGTACTAAACTGTTCAGATTGCTTTGTACCAGGAAGTGTGAGGCCTCCAGCTTTGTCTTTTCTCAAGATTGCTCTGGCTCTTTGGGGTCTTCTATGGTTCCATATGAAAATTACGATTGTGCTTTCTATTTCTGTGAAAAACAGTGTTGGAATTTTGATAAGAGATTACTCTGAATCTACAGATGGCTTTGGGTAGTATCAACATTTTAGCAATATTAACTCTTCTGATTCCTGAATATAGGATATCTTTCCATTTGTGTCTTCTTCACTTCCTTTCACTACTATAATTTTTGGTGTGTAGATCGTTCACTCCCATGGTTAAATTTATTTCAACAGTATTCCCTTTTACTGTTTTTCATGCTATTGTAAATGGACTTATTTTATTTCTTTTCCCAGTAGTTAATTCTTAGTGTACAGAAGGGTATGTTTGTATGTTGATTTTGTAGCCTGAAAGTTTACTAAATTCATTTATAAGGTATAAAAAAATTTTCGGTGGAGTTTTAAATTTTTTCTAGGAGCAAGATCATACAATCAGCAAACAGCCAATTTTACTTCTTCGTTCCCAATTTGAATGCCTTTTATTTCTTTTCCTTGTCTAATGGATTGCTCTGGCTAGGAATTCCAATAATATGTTGAACAGGGGTGGGGCAAGGAAGCACCCTCTCAACCACATGGTCTTTGGTGATGCTTCAGGAAGAATATCTTCAGTGGCCACAAGGGCAGTTGGGGTTCTCAGAGGTGAGCCCCAGTTCAGAGGCTAGGGACCAAGGCAGGCAGCAGTAGTGGCTGGAGCCTGTTGTGAAGACACACTCGGCTGTGGCAGGGCCAGCTGCAAACACACACAGTGGTGGAGCCAGGGCAGGCGGAGGGGCTGCGGTCGCAGCTGCAGGTGCACCAGCAGCTGTGAGGGCTCTGGCTGTCAGTGTGACCGTCCCAGCTGCTGACTCTGGTCTCTAGGGCACAGCAGTGGAGCCTGGTGTCAGGAGTCAGGCTGGCAGCATGTGACGTACAGCTGGAGTGACTAGCTGCAGGTGCGCAGTGGTGCAGCCCAGTGATTGCAGACAGGGCTAGATCCAGATCCACAAGCAGCTGTAGGAGCCGTGCTATCAGCTCATCCTCCCTGACTGCGTGGTCTCTCCGTGGGCGTGCACACAGCCGTAGAGGCCAGTGATGGAGGCTGGGCCAGAGGTATGCAGCTGTGCGGCTGGAGGGGCTACCTGCAGATGAGCCCACTCAAGTGGTTCAGGCCAGTGACCGGGCCAGATCCAGGACCACAAGCAGCCCTGGAGGTCTTGGCTATCAGCGTGCACGTGATGGCTGTAAGACCTCGTCACATGCACACATGGCCATGGAGGCTGATGATGGGCGTGAGACAAGCAGTGTGCAAGTGCACAGCAGGAGGGGCTAGCCCAGAGAGCACACAGAGCAGAGAGGTCAGCTGGGGGGCTCCAGGCTGGCGTCAGCCAGGCACACAGCCACAGAGGGTCCCCGGCTTTTGCTGGGGTGGGAGGGGCCAGGGGAGTGGGGAGGGACTCAGGTGGCTGGTGTCAGCAAACGTGAATACCTGGGGGTGAGAGCCCAGTGAAATCAGTGGTGACTGTGCGGGCCCCTGGTTTCTTCGGTAGCAAAAGCTGCTGTTCTCATCTGCAGGACAGGCCACTGGGAGCTGTGCTTTCTTCCTTTGTGGATCTGACACTGGAACACTGGCAGCCGTCTTTACAGGTCATGCCCCAGCTCTGCTGGTCTCTGGTGGAGGTGACTGAAGTGGGTCCTTCGAGTAGTATCCCTGAAGGGCAGGGGAGCTGGTCACTCAGCCCACTCTTCCTCTCCCTGTGGGGGGAACTCTTTCCAGCTGGGGAGTCTCCTTTGGTGCCAAGAATGTGGCCTTGGGGGCCAGGATGATGAAGGCAGAAAAGAAACGTTCTTCCTTCCCTTTTTGTGGGGTTGTTCTCAAGTTGTTTTAGTCAACTGAGTTGCTGAAGTTTCTCTGATTCCAGAGCTCTCCCAGCGCTGTTTTTGTTTGTGGCTAGCTCTCTACTTGATTGATTTTTGGGGGATGGAGGGATTGAGGATTGAGGGATGGAGGCTGGGGATCTCCTACTCTGCCATCTTAGTGAAATCGCTGATAACTCTCAACTTTATAAACAGAATTCTAGAGCTCAAGGATAACTTTATCATTGTTCTTTAAATTGTACATAGAGGTTACGTGCACTTTTCAGTAGGTATACTATTTCTCTAAAAAAATACAAAATCACCATAAAATATGCCCCCAAAATAGAAAAACAACCCTCAGAAATAACCGTTAACCAAAAGTGTATGTATCTATATATACATACACACATTCTGTAAACAAAAGTGTTACCATTCATAAATGCTAATCAACCACTTGGTTTCTTACAGTGTTTTGCAATGTTTTTTCAAGAAATGAATACACTGGCATTATACTTTGTAATTGTCGTACATTTAAGTATATCGCTGTCCTGTCACTACAATAATCCTCACTATCTGGATCAAATTCATTTCTGAAAAACAGGCTGGATGGCAAATTTTTGGATAGTGGAGGCCAGTCTTCCATTTTTGAAATGGATAAAGTAATTTATTTCCAGTTTATGAAAATATCCCAAATACTTTCCCAGAATATCTCTAAAATCCTTGAAAATATCTATGTAACAATCCAGCCAAGGTTTTCTGAATTAAAAAAAAATAACCTAACGACTTGTTTAATAAAATTCAACAAACTCTTTAATGTGTTTGTGTTACCCAAGCAATGATGCTATATAGTGCTGAGTTCAGTTCAGTTCAGTTGCTCAGTCGTGTCCAACTCTTTGTGGCCCCATGGACTGTGGCACACCAGGCTTCCCTGTGCATCACCAACTCCTGTAGCTTACTCAAACTCATGTCTATCAGGTGCAGTGCTGAAAGCCTTCTACATTGGGACATAAAATGAGCAGTGAGAAACAGGATAGTGGTGTGACCCCAAGATAGCTGCCGGCATTTTCTTCCTTTCTTGTACCCATATGCCATCCTCTCACCCACAGGAGTCTGATCCTCCACTCCCTTTGAATCTGGACTTGCATGACAGACACGGTATTCTGGAACTTCTTTCACTAGAATCATTACAGCTCCATGCTAGGTCTGCCATCCTGTAAGGAAACCCAAGCTAATCATGTGGAGAGACTATGTGGATAGAGAGACATCAGTTAATACCAACTGTTCTGACCACACCAGCCTAGGACTCAAACATGAGAGTAAGAAGCCTTCAGATGGATGCACCTTCAGGAGTGACTTGATACAACAGAATAAGCACCCCCCAAATGAGAGCCTCCTCGCTGCAACCTGTCTATGCTTGGATCCATGCAAAATTATAATAAACTTCTTGATTGTTAGCTACTAAATTTTGGAATGTTTGTCATGCAGCAATGCACTATCCTATTGAGAAGACTAACTGAGGTAGGATTGAAAGGCACTCCTCCTTGCTTGGAGTCACATCATTGAAACCTTTTGGCTGGCAAGTGCATGTGAATCCATTATGACAGAGTTTGACTCATAAATTTGGAGTAAAACTTTTGCAAGTTACAGAAATATCCCCTTAGTGACAATTCATGATTGTCACTAAGGTAACACGATATGTCAGCAAAGATAACTTAGCTGGGTTACAAGATTATAGGGTTAGATTCTTCATCTTTCAAAATTTAAATGCTATTTCTACTACTTAAAAAACAAAACAAAACACCAAAACTGGAAGCTTGAGGACAGCTTGACTTTGATTTTTGTCCTTTGGATGTAAAGTACTTTCTTTAGAATTTTCTTTTTATCCTTTTTTTTAAATTATTTTTTATTGAAGGATAATGGCTTTACAGAATTTTGTTGTTTTCTGTCAAACCTCAACATGAATCAGTCATGTTTTTGCCAGGCTATGACTATAGGTAGATCTCTCTTTAACAGACTAAGTTATTTGTCTCTATAAAACCAGGCCACTTTTCAACTCAGATTTTTTACTGTTAATATCTATCATCTTTTCCATCACCATTTTTAGCAATTTGTCCTTATCTGCTAAAATTCTATTCACGTCCCAAGTTTCTCCCCTATATAATTATTCTATTTCCCAAATGATCGATTCAGTACCTGACACTCTCCAATGAACATGTTAATATGACCATCTTGTGTTTAGTTTGCTTCAACTTTTTATCTTGCCTGACCTCTGTTTATCTCAGTCTATTTGCTATTACTTTCTAACCTATTTTATGAATATTATGTTTTCCCTTTATCTTTTTGAGGACAAACTTTCCCCCTAATTTTTTCCTCTGTCTTATAATACAATATCAGGAATCTGAACTTTGCTAAGTTTTAGAATGATTTCCCTCTTATTTTACAGTAATTATTCCATAAATTCACATTTTCCTCCAAAAAAGTATAGTCTACTCAGATTTAAGGGATGAATTGGTCGGACTGCCTTTAGAGCCTCTCTTTGCCCATCTTGGTGTTGATTAAATTCCATATTCATCTCAACTCTTAAACAGCACTTGATTTAGCCAGCTCCCAACCTAATCAACCTAAAAAGGCTGTGCACCAAACAATTGATGCCTTCAAACTGTGCTGCTGGAGAAGACTCCTGAGAGTCCCTTGGATAGCAAGGAAATCAAACCAGTCAATCCTAAAAGAGATCAGTTTTGAATATTCATTGGAAGGACTGATGCTGAAGCTGAAGCTCCAATCCTTTGGTCACCTGTTGCAAAGAGCTGACTCATTGGAAAAGACCCTGATGCTGGTAAAGATTGAGGGCAGGAGGAGAAGGGGACGACAGAGAATGAGATGGCTGGATGGCATCACTGACTCAATGGACATGAGTTTGAGCAAGCTCAAGGAGATGGTGAAGGACAGGGAAGCCTGGTGCGCTGCTGTCCAGGGGGTCACAAAGAGTTGGACACGACTGAGCGACTGAACAACAACAACCTAATCTGTGCTTCCCAGGTGGTGCTAGTGGTGAAGAATCTGCCTGCCAATGCAGGAGATGCAGAAGACACAGGTTTGATCCCTAGGTTGGGAAGATCCCCTGTAAAAGGAAATGGCAACCCATTCCAGTACTCTTGCCTGGAAAATTCCATGGACAGAGGAGACTGGCGGGCTACAGTCCATAGATCCACAAAGAGTCATCAGACATGACTGAGCACACACACACAACCTAATCCAATGCTTAGGCATTTGTTCTCTGCTATGACTATGCTGAACTAAAATGGAACCTTCTCTAAATGACTGTCTAGATTTCAGACACAATAAAGAGAAACACATTAAATTATGATCTTTAACAATCACTCCCATCAGGTTCCCGGCACCCTCTGACTTACCGAAGTTAAAGGAACCACATTTTCCAGGACACAATGTGCATGCTTATGTAAATGCTTATTTTCTGGGAACTGGTATTTGTAAGAAGAGCAATACCTATAGACTTTAGAGAGAAAGATGTAGGGAAGAGGAATCTGGCTTCATAGGCAGTTTATCCTTGTCACTAGGAGCAGAGGCCCTGAAACCAGACAGTGCAGATTCAAATTGTGGCCCCATTAGTCAACTTGTTCAAACCACACAGTTAATGCTGATCATCTCTGTGCCTCTATTTCCTCATCTGGAAATCAAGAACAACAACAGAATCTAACTCACACAATTATTATAGTAATTAAACAAGCTAATGATTTAATGGACTATTGTAAGTATTCACTATTAGGTATATCACTATTAGTTCCAATTATCATTTTGTTGTTATCAAGCTGAGGCCACAGAACAAAAGGACATCCCTCCAGTTTTCTAACTGACACAAAACTTTCATTTCTGACCCAGGAGCCAGTGGGTTGCAAGTGCAGGAAGTATTTCTAGCTTTCAGGGAGACACAGTCATCAGCAGCATAATGTAAATGACCCTCTGCTTGTGTTTTTAAATATAGTCCTTTCGGTTCTTACTGAAACTTCCCTCTGGATTCTGATGACAAGCTGTGGTTGGTTTTAGTTTACAGTGTCATCCATTTCATCCTTATCAGGGTTTTAGGGAGAAGTCAGGAGGGTCACAAAGGCAAATCCATCTAGATACCATTCTAAACCAGAGGCCATTGATCATTAATCCTAAATATGTTCAAATGCTAAAACCTCAAGTTTACATAACTAAGGGCAGCTCTCAAGTCCAACCGTCTTATGTTTACACCACCAATGGCAGATGTCAAATTCTAAAAACCACCTCTCACTATTTAGAATTATTAAATGTGGACCCTAAAAATATCACAGTGCTGGCCAGGACATGGAGAACGCATCTACTCCATCAATCTGCCTTAAAATGTGTCTGTATCCATTTAACCTGGAAAAAAGCATATTGGAGACCCAAAGGAATACTTAAGTATTCTTAAAAACCTTAAGTACCAAGGAGCTCTTGATTATGTGAATTCTAAGCCTTCTCCTGTGGTTATAAAAGTACTGTTTTTCAGAAAGAAAAATACTTGGCCACCAGGTTCTGTGTAATCTTTATGTTCTTTAAACCTTATCATTCTTTACTGCCCTTTTTCTCAAGTATATAGTTAACAGTCACTTAAAGTGAAGTCGCTCAGTCGTGTCCAGCTCTTTGCGACCCCATGGACAGTAGCCACCCAGGCTCCTCCATCCAAGGGATTTTCCAGGCAAGAATACTGGAATGGGTTGCCATTTCCTTCTCCAGATAGTTAACAGAGGCACTGCTTAACTGAGAACGTTTGCAGAAATAATTAGGCTTATGTAAACACCACCCATTCTTCTTTGGAAATCTCTTATTTATTGTAACAAAAAACTAAAAGTTTAGTCTTGCCAAATTATGTAAAGATTTCTCCAACGCTGTTTCTAGCCTCACCTTTTGATTCCTTTTACTGGAGGTACTTACATTATATAAAAGTAAGGGAACTGGGAGAAATGCCATTCCAAAGTTTTATGTATATAGCATTTAAAAGTGGTAAGTTCGTAAAGTGGATACTTTTCAACAGTCATCTGAGTTCAGGAAAGCAACATTGCCTAGGAGGTTAAGAACATGCTCCTTAGAGACTGAGAAACCCAACGTAAATCTTCACTCTGCCACATTCATTCATCCACAGCCTCATAGCTGGTGTCTTCTAAGCCTCAGTTTCTCATTTTTAAAATGTAAGAAATAGTTGTTCCTACCAGATAAAGTTGGGGTTATGATTAAACAAGGAAATAAAGTTTTAGCCCAGTTCATGGCAAGTACTGGGCTGCCCAGCAAGTTTATTTGGGTTTTTTCATAAGATATTAGTGGGGGGCGGGGGGGGGGGGCGGGGAGGGCGGGGCGGAACCAGAACAAACTCTTTGCCATGCAAATAGTAAGCGCTGAATGTATGTTAGTAGTGGTGGTGGTGATGGTGATGATGATGATAATAACAAAAAGACTATTCATGAGACAGATAGGAAGAAATCTCCTTAGCATCCCTTAAACCAGCCACGTGAGACAAGCTGACTCACAGCCAAACCACAGGGGAGGTTTGATCACATGCCCAACACTACCATAAGCCCGTCAGAGCCCTTCTCTTCCAGCTCGGATGGACTGTTAGCTTTCTGACTTGTATTAGAAGTTGCTCTTCCTCCCACCTCTGGATGGATGGGAACTGCTGCTTTGGATGGGATTTACATTACATCCTCTGACTTAAACAGCTTTGCAAAAGTAATTTTTCCTTGTTTTGAGAGGATAAGTAACCCTACAGAAGTACTTGGGTTCAACAAAGTGAGGATCACGCAACAAAAGGCAAACACCCAAAGGAAAACAGAAGTGTAGAGGAGATAAACTCACTTCAGGATGGACGACCAGAGATACATGCACAGTTCCCGCAGCTGGGGCCGATGGCAAGCTATGCGCCCCCTGTCTAGCAGCTGAAAGGCAGCCAGGTCCTGCGGCTTGGCTCCCTCACAAACTTTAAATACGCGGACTTGCAGAACTGCACCCAAGGAAGCAAATAACATGCAAACTGCTTTCGGCTAAGAATAGAGAGAAAAGACAAGTTTTTCAATAACTCCAAGCTTGAAGAGATTATACAGATAAATGGGTTCAGTTTTGCCAAGGTAGAAACGTTCAATTAAGTTTTCAAAATCTCTAAAGGATGCCTTAAAACTCTCTTCTCTTGCTTTGTCTCTCCCATCTCACAACTAGCTAAGGTGGGTTGTAGGAAATTTAGATAAATTTAGTATTTTAAACAGCTGCTTTTTCTTCTACTTTTTTCTACCCACCCAAATAGTTTTCCCACTATGAAGGGAAATGTGAAGCCATTCTGTCTATACTATTAACTCTGATTTTTTTAAGAAGCTGTAAGGCAGAGTATCTACCAGTGAGGAAAATTTTGCCAGTGGAGATTATGCGATCTCTTTTCAGCTAGAGTATTCATAGAAAAAAATCTACGTGTCTGTTTTGCTACCTATTTTAAGTCATCTGGTTGATTCTGCTGTGCTCTCCTTATACTGGATCCTCTCTCTAGATGAGTGCCATTAAAATTGTTTTTATCTGTCTTCTTTAATTGGACTGATATTACCAATATCCTTATTAGTTAACATCCATGTGAGGTATTATACTACGCCAGGCATTTCACATGTATTGATCCACTTAGTTTTCATTACAACTTTGGAAGTGGGTGTTATCATTTTACAAATGAGTAAACGAAGGACTTGAAGTTAAGCAGCTACAAGTAAAGGAACCAGGACCTAAATTCCAAAGCTTCAACAATATGTCATCATGCCTGGTTAAGTGAAAGTTTCAAGAGTTCGAAATACAGTAGGAGTGGAGAATAGGAAACCAGATTTGAAAGAATAACAAAGATAAAAGAAGAGGGTTTCAACTTCCCAGGCTCTGCTAGCCCAATCTCTGTCACTCTAATTGCTGTACTGTCCCACTGTCTCCAGTTCTGAAGGACCATGAGTCTTTCAACTGCTCAGCTGATGAACATGGTGAGTCCCTCAGACATCTGACCTAATAAATGTCCTTCATGACACCGTGTTGCCACCAGGATTTCTTGTGAATGACAGAAGCAGTCTGAACCACGATGAAGAAAAACACCAAAAATTATGTAGTCTTGGTTTTGTAATGATTTTGAAGAATGTTGCTTCATCTCTAAATAAGTCATCTAACTCATGGCAGGCACTCAACAAAGCCTTATTGAAAACACACAACTCTGATCTTGCACTTGGAGAAACTGCTTCCTGTCAGGGGCCCAAACACCATCCCCTACGTCAATAGCGGAGCCATGCGCTGAGGTTGAGCTGTTACCAGACTGGTCCTGACCACCGTGTGACTACAATATGGTTCAAATCCTAACTTAACTAACTGACATGCTAAACCACCAAGTAGGATTTTATAATCCAATTTGCTGCTCATCATTCAGGCAGCTGTTTTAACCAAACTGTGCTAACTTGTTTCAGGACATACATAAAATCTAGCATTCCTCTACCCAGGCTAGAAACATGATAGCACTTTGCCAGGGGATAAAAAAGCTGAGACAGCTCCCATTAAAACCTGTGACACAAAATTAAGCTAATTACGAGATGCAAACTTAAGGTTTAAACTACTTAATAATTCTTATTAATCTTACACTGAAAATTGAAGCTAACAATAGACAAGAGTTACTTTGTGTAAACTAACTCTCTTTAAATTAATGCTACTTCCTTTATAGTAAAAAGAAATGTTAATATAAAGTAGGTCTTTATTCTTCACATACCCTCCAAATCATAGCTTTGCAACACTTATAGCTCCAAGATAGCCAAAGTCCTGTAATGCCCTTGGTAATTTGAGATCTGCAGTACACTTTTGACACAGCCTCCTTTATTTTCCCTTTAAATGCTGTCAAAACACATGAATGTTATCACTCCATATTACTTATGTTTGGATGCCTGGTGCTCCCAAAACGAATTGAATCATTTTTGGTGTCAAGTTACAGAAACAAATATTATACCAAAAATAGAAAAGCAACATAAACCTTATAAAAGTCCAGTTACATAAAACTAGGAACTAACAATGAATATGAAACAAGATGTTGGCTAAAATTTAAAGTGAGGTGATACTAATAGAATAAATGCAACATGTATTTTTTAAAAAAAGACTATCACTAAATAATAGTTAATCTAAAAATGTCAGCAACATTTTTTAAATCTGTATATTTGTTTCAAGGTAATACCTGGATGAAATTAGATTCTAATTTCACATACTAAATAGGTACTCTTCTAAAGTTAGAGGGGGGAAAGACCAGTCAAGAAACTACTAAAGTAGTCAAGGTAGGAAAGACGAAGGAAGAGTGGGACTGAGCAAAGACAAGGAGTGCTCAATAAGTTGTTGAGGTGCTAGAATCAAGTAGAAAGTGAAAATCACTCAGTCGTGTCCAACTCTTTGTGACCCCGTGGACTACCGTCCATGAAATTCTCCAGGCCAGAATACTGGAGTGGGTACCCAGCCGTTCCCTTCTCCAGGGGATCTTCCCAACCCAGGAATTGAACTCAGGTCCCCTGCATTGCAGGCAGATTCTTTACCAACTGAGCCACAAAGGAAGCTCAAATCAAGTAGAATCAGTGACCAAATGAATATGGAAAATAAGGATAACAGAGGAGTCGGATGATTTCCAGGCCAAAATGAGTCAGAGGTGATTCCAGTCTCTAAAATAGGACATAGTAGGTGGCAGAGCTTATTGAAAGAAGAATTAGAAGTCATTTTAAATGTTTTAAAATTTGAAGTATATCAATACATGTAGAAATGTTGGGTCAGGGGTTAGGGTAATGAAGTCACTGAGAGGGAAGATATAATAAAGAAAAGGTCATAACAGACAAATAACACCTTGAGGAGAAGGGCCAAGACTCAGGAATACTGGGGTAGCCTGGAAAGAAAAAGGTTTGTCTTTTTCATGAGAAAATGCAAGTTGAGTAGGTACAGTATTTGAAAATATACACATGGAAAGAAAGGTAAGGAAGTTTAATTGTCTGTCCTAAAGGGAAGATATTGTCATCTGAAGAGTCAAGATTAAGAATAACTTCTGTAAAAAATGAGAAAGAGCTTAGAGAATAAGAGGTAATAGAGTCTTCCAGCTGGGCTGAGGAATTCACTAGGATTGTGAGGTCTTCTGTCCACATGGCTTGTGACTTCCTCAACCTTAGACCGAATCAGGTTTGGAGGATTCTGAAGCATTAGACGTGAAGTGAAGTGAAGTCGCTCAGTTGTGTCCGACTCTTTGCGACCCCATGGACTGTAGCCCACCAGGCTCCTCCATCCATGAGGTTCTCCAGGCAAGAATACTGGAGTGGGTTGCCATTTCCTTCTCCAGGGGATCTTCCCTACCCAGGGATCGAACCCAGGTCTCCTGCATTGTAGGCAGACGCTTTACCATCTGAGCTACCAGGGAAGCATTAGATGAGGCTAAGTTCCAGCTATCCTACTGAGCCTGTCGTTCAGTCACAGAAAGACTAACAGCCGTTATGCAACCTCCTCAGAACACTGCCTCATGGAGTTTCCACTTATATATACATACGCCTCTCTGATCTGATGCTGAGTTTAAGTGAACATTGTTACTATCAACATGAAAAAGATGGCATAATTTTTCCAGTATTACAACCAAAACCACATACATGTTAAGTCTGCTGTAAAAGTAAACTAAAGCTCACATAAGACAGTCAACTTTTGAAAAGAAACTGGCCAAAGAAACTGCATATTTGTTCATATGAAATATTGTTGTTGTTCAGTCTCTAAGTCATGTCTGACTCTTTGCAACCCCATGGACTGCAGCTCTCCAGGCTTCCCTATCCTCCACTATCTCCCGGAGTTTGCTCAAAATCATGTCCATTGAATTGATGCTATCTAACCATCTCATCCTCTGCCATGTATATTTCAAATACATATGAAATATACATTTATTGAAATGATCCAATCTCTTTCCTTTACATCAGTGCTCCTAAAAGAAATGCTGATCTCCAATTTATCACCCATATAAATAATACAAATTGGTGTTAAAAAAAAAATTGTAAGTACCATCACATGAACAATTCTAAAAAATGTTGAAACCTGTGAACAGATTTCTGGGGGAGCACATATGCCAAATTTTACCTCAAAGGAATATTTTAAAATTCATTTTCTTAGAACAATTTTTCAAAAGAAAAGCTTAATTCTTTTTGTTTTAGCCGCTTAATTTAGCCCCTTAATTCTGTTTGTTTTAATCGGCACTACTCAAGGCTTAGAAAGCTTAGAAGACAAGAGCAGAAGCTAAAACTATCATTGTACAACACAAAAGATTAGAAATTCAACATTTTTATGCAACTTTGTACTCATTTCAATCCATCTAAAAGTTAAAAACTTTATACTTAGACTGAACAATCTAGTCATAAATAACCAGCTGTGATCATTTCAAAACTCTTTTCCATTGTGAAGGTTTTAGACCTTCATCTTAAAAAATAAAATGACCACATAATTCTTTATATCTCTTTTTTCCTAAGCTTCTTAATAAACACACATGCTCGTTGCCTATCATGGGCAAAGGTTCCAAAGACAATTCACAAAAGACAAAGCGCAGCTGGTAAACAAAGGAGTAGAAGAGGGAGCCCCCTCGTTAATAAATGAATATAACTGAAAACAGATGAAATATTTTTCAAAACATAATTGTTTTAAAATAGAACACGTAGTTCTGGCAAGTTGTAGCACAAGGCTAATACTATTTTGCCAGTAGCACAATAATACACATAAGTCCTTTGGAAAGACATTTGGCAATATGAATTTTGGCTAAAAAAACATTCTTTGATATAGTAATTCTACTACTCGAACTAAGAAAATAGTTCAAAATATTAGTACATTTATAATAATAATCACAAAAATATTTTCTTGTAAAATAACTTTAGGGTATTTTTTCCTGATTATAATACTAAGATAATGTTATTCATACAAAATTTAAAAACTTCAAAAAAGTACAAAGGAGGAACATTCTACATAGCTACATTCATTCAGATATTTACTGACTCCTACTTATATAGGGCTTTCCTGATAGCTCAGTTGATAAAGAATCTGCCTGCAATGCAGGAGACCCTGGGCTGATTCCTGGGTCAGGAAGATCCACTGGAGAAGGGATAGGCTATGCACCCCAGTATTCTTGGGCTTCCCTGGTGGCTCAGCTGGTAAAAAAAAATCCATCTGCAATGTGAGAGACCTGGATTTGACCCCTTGGGTTGGGAAGATCCCCTGGAGAAGGGAAAGGCTACCCACTCCAGTATTCTGACCTGGAGAATTCCATGCACTGTATGGTCCATGGGGTCACAAAGAGTTGGATGCGACTGAGTGACTTTCACTTTAACTAAACACTGAGGACTGAGAAGCGGGTGTGACAATCCTTTCCATCGGAAGCATAAACCATGTTGGCTTATGGTTGATTGACTAATACTTGTAACTAGGGATGCTATTGATTTTTTTCATGACAACTCTTTTTTTGTTTAGGAGCCTTGTTGACCAAAAAAAAAAAAGAACTCTCGCCCAAAGCAGGAAAATCTTAAGTGCTCAAATTTATATTTAGATATAGTAAAAAAAAAAAAATAGGATTTTACCTGCAAGGTGTCTTCTTATTCTTATGATTATATCATATCTTCCTATGATACTTATATGTAATATGTGTAAAGTAATTATATATATAATTTAATATATATTTTACACAATAGTCAGACTTTAATATGGATAAAAATGTCCAGATACACATAAATTATGTACTACTGCAAATCTATAAGCTAGTAATTTTAAAACTTGTTTCAGAAAACATAGTAGTAGTACAAAAGATACCTATCATGAGAAAAGGCTCAAAGTGGATATAATCTAATATTCATCTTTGAATTTTGCCATCTCATGGCTTCCTGCTGAGTCCTGGATTTGTGGGAAGTCCTTACACCTGTGGGAAGATAGTCAAGATTGGAGGAAACCGTGACCAGGTCTGAATTAAAGACAATTGCCCGACTAAGTGGGCAGAATAGGAAGACATAAAGGCGTAGGAATGCTGCATCAGGGCCACAAAATAGTACTGAATACTTAGTGGCAGAAGGTGCCCTGAGCCTCATGAATAAATGACCTAGGTTTATGTGTCTGAGAGAAGGAGCTAGGAATCTGGAATAGTATAACTGCTTTCTAGAAGCTGAAGCTCTCTAGCATCCTAGCAAGTCATGCAGGGTCAGCTGGAGGAGTTGACAGACCCACACTAAGAAACAGTAAGCATCGGGAAACATGAGCTATACACAGACGCTATGTGCTCTCTCCCCCTAAAGCCTGAAAGGTCCCACTTCACGGGAAAGAACAAGAGTTTCAGACATGGGTCCCAGGGCAAATAGTTAATGAGTGGTAGCCCTGGTGAGACAGTCTCCGGATGTGCAACTGCAAAGCCTTTGCTCTCTTTACTCCTTTGCTCTTTCTGCCTCTCATCATTTGAGGGCTGCAAAACATAGAAACAGAAATAGCAGGTGGCCCCACAGTGGAAGCCCAGGTGGTGGTGGCATCAAGGCTGAAAGAGGTTGACACCAACTGGAGATGCCAGGACATCGAGAAGCAAGACGGTTCAGAGGTGGAATATTTACCACTGGATATGTAACCTGCAATTCTACATTATGACTTTTCTGGATAGTTTTATCACCAAGCCTTTTAGTAACTGAGTATTTCACCAAATGGATTTGTTCCATATTACAGGGAGAGTTCCCCCTCCATGTTTTCAGCAGACCACTTAAGAAAATATACATCTTGGTCACATATATACATACAGAGGGAATATGAATGAATGAGGTATATAAATACTGATATTTCTTGTATGTTTGCTTAAAATCCTGAACCTGTCCACAATAGGATTCTTGAAATTGCAACCTAATAGGGCTTTTTCAGGCAACATTCTCGTAACATAAAAATTTAGTGTCCTTTAGAGTTTAAATGTCAAGTTAGAAGAGATTAAGACATTTAATAGACTCAGCAGTTTTATTGTTACAAATAAAAATGTTAGCTTTGCTGCATTTCTTGGCATGTTTATTGAATCAAATATTTGACTTCTGTTGTCAAGTGTATATGAATTCAGAGCTTGAATATATTAAGAAATTAAGATTAACCCAGAAAGGTCCAAGTAATTTCATTCTTGTGACAGTTCACAACTACCCACCATTTTCCGAGGCAATGCTCTTGGAGCCCTCTTTAAAATACATTATCTTAAACCTTCCAGTTATGAATTCCTGCAGAATTACTTAATGTATTTAAGTTAAAGGTTTTCTTTTCAAAATATACAGTCTCTTTGCCCACAACACTATCAGCACAAAAGGTCATTTATTAAAGCTGTAATATCCCACCCACTTAGTGAAAATAAATAAATACAATAAAACAGACCATAACACCCCAGCCTATCAACCAAATGGATTAAAAATTGGGGAACTCACCTGATTGTGGCTCTAGAAATGTTAAATGTATTTGGAAGCTAAACACAAAGCATGGGTTCAGGAAAAAGGAGCCCCTCCCAAGAGGCATATAGTCTCTGAGGAGGCCCGTGACGGATGTGCCTATGCACCAAAATAAAATAAAGATCTGGCTGACCAAGCTGAGAAGGAATTTAAACACAACAAAAACTCACGTTAGCACATGTTGGTGCCAAATGTATTCTGAAATCTTTGTGAGTAAAGCATTTTGATGAACTGAGGCTGTAAGTCATGGACTTGAAATGAAAACCTTCTAAGCACCTACCCCTGCCTGCCGGCCACAAATGCTCCCCGCATTTTGCCATAACACAGGCTAACATTGTACTGTGGCAAGAGATTTGAGGTTCTGCTGTTATTATGTTTTTAATGAATGGTGGGAATCAAAACAAAGCTTTGAATCAGCACAGAATACATGCTGAACACATCTCTCAAAGAGGGAAGCCAGGTCTCAGCAAAGACCGATGTGTCTACAGAAGATGGGGAAAGGTGTTGTGGAGAAAGGAAACATGTTTGTGAGCAAAAATAAGATTACAACTCTTGTCATTAACTCTGGCCAAGCCTAAACAAACATTTTTTTTTTCTTCCAGTTATTATTGAGTCATATGGCCACCGGCAGGAACTGTTATCACTTCATTTTCTGCAGAATGTTTCAGAAACTTGAAACCTCCCACACTTTCCCCCATGTGAATACTTTGGATTTTTAAACAACCATGAAGTGTTTGCTTCCAAAATTGAATACATTTGATGGCCTGGTAGTACAGCTGATCCCTCACAAAATGTTTAGTAGGGAGAATGAGGCGGCAGAGAAGGTACCTAGAAAGTTACTAGACCAAAGGGCACAATGATTTAAAAGTTATTCTGGGACAGCTACATGGAACAGCAGTTTAATTATGAGCATTAAAACTGTCTCTGTTGTGCTTTAGCCTCTGTTTTGCTGTTCAGTCACACAAAACAGAGAACATTTGCAAGAGCACAGCCTGGAACACTGAACATAAAGAAGTAAAATAAATTTGTTGTAATCTTCCTCACGTTACTGACCTCCATGAAGCACCTGCTCATATGTACAGAAACATGAAGTAAAAGATGCCAAGTAAGTTAAATGCCAAGTATTATGTCCTATGAACATAATAAGAAAAAACAAACTATCTAGAATCTCAAAGGCCAGTGTGGAAAGGTGATGAGGAGATGAGCAGCATCTGCTGCTGCTGCTGCTAAGTTGCTTCAGTGTGGGCTACAACCTTGGTAATAAAAAAAAAAAAAAACAATCCTTGATTTTTCTGCAGCTGTTTTAAAAATAAAGTGCCTATTTGGGGTGTTTTTCTCTAAACATCATCTCTCCCCAAAACACAACAAAACAAACTACAACGCTTAATATCATCTTTGAACTAGAAATAACTTTAAGGAAATCTCTGATACCAACAGATCCAAACTGACCTCTCAGAAGTCAACACAGCAGAACACAGCTTCCTCAACCTCATAGCTTGTAACCCCCAAACCCTTTTCATTTTGCTATCATAATTTTGCTATCATAACATCATATTCGATTTCAACCAGTTTGAAAGGCATCCTGCCTTTTGCCACTGACCTGGCTAAAGAAACCACTTTGTCCCAGGGGGGTTTCCCCTCACTTTGGTCTACCCTCTCCTGAGCTCAGGGCTAGTTCTTAAATTTTCACAGAGGTGGTCGTTTCTGCTTAGAAGGTCAAGTGTTGAATTTTGCCTAAAAGGAACCTGAAATGTGAAACACCAGGTTTCACAGCTCCAGCCAAGTTAAGTATGTGTGCTTTATAACAGATGCTAGCCAGAAATGCAAAGGATTTCTGTAAAGTTTTAATCCTGTTATCAATCCCTTGAGACACACCCCCTTACCCCTGATCTCTCCCCTGGCTATGGTTCTACATTTTTATGGCATGTTTTATAAAAGAAAAACACTAGTAAAGATACCCTAGTTTCTGGTTTAGAAGTCCCAAGAGATGACACTGAGGTGTAGACTTAGATGGTTTTCTAATTAAAAAGTCAGATGGTCTGTTTCTCTGAGAAAAGCTTCAGTTTCCAGTATGTGCCTGTGGGTGTTTTGCTCATGGCCTCTTGGCCCAAAGCCATTTATGATCTGCCTCAACAAGCCCCTTCCTGAAGTTGGGTCTCTCAAATGGAGAGTCAGGATATCAACGAAGATTTGTATACCTGAAATATGTACTGTTTTATCATAATTTAAAAAATATATTTTAAAAGAACTTGGAGATCTGAAGAACATAAGCACAGTTTTGAAAGGAAAGTCATTATATAGAAAAAGCAACTTGAAAAATTTTAACAGATGAAAAAGAATCAAATACACTGAACTGTTTTAGCTATTGATAAAAACACCAATTATATGTACCTTATGATAATTTTTTTTTTTTTTAGGGTTAGAGGGAGTGAATTGAAAGAGCACCATTTTTGGGGGGGGAGGCTTAAAAGGGAGGGGATATATGTTTACTTACAGCTGATTCATGTTGCTGTACAGCAGAAACTAACACAACACTGGAAAGCAATTATCCTCCAATTAAAAAAAAAAGGTATAATATACCTCCTTTATGAACCTCAAGCAAATTGCCATCAACATTTTTCTACGGTGCCTGTTCCCTTCTTTCAGCATTTGGTTCTTGCTTTATAATTTCAGCTGTAGCAGCTTTCAAACTTTTCAAATCGTGAATCACATTGTTAACATGGCTCATGGTTTGTAGAATATCTATTATAATGAGAAACCATGCATCTTACAAAAAAAATGCATATTTTGTTAATTTCTTTCAAGCCTGTTGATCAACAAACCCTTACACTGAGAAGACAGCAATTGTATTCAGACTCCAGAGTAACTATTTTCAACTCATCTGGAGCTATGGCATAGACCACAGTCAGAAAACCCATTAAAGAGCCTGAGAACAGAGCTGCTACAATTCACTCTCTTATATTCTTCATCTAGAAATTATCTTCTGTGGTGGCTTTCTCTAAATCAAACTGCATGGAAGTCTAGGACTTGGGTATACAGAAGCTTCACCAGATCTTTGGTCTAGATTATGGTGATAATAGTAACATCTGCAACAACTAAATGTGTTAGTTACTCGGTCATGTCCGACTCTTTGCAATCCCATGGACTGTAGCCTGGAATTCTCCAGGCAAGAACACTGGAGTGGGTTGCCATTTCCTTCTCCAATGCATGAAAGTGAAAAGTGAAAGTGAAGTCGCTCAGTCCTGTCCGACTCTAGTGACCCCATGAACTGTAGCCTTCCAGGCTCCTCTATCCATGGAATTCTCCAGGCAAGAATACTGGAGTGGGTAGCGATTCCCTTCTCCAGGGGATCTTCCTGACCCAGGGATCAAACTCCGATCTCTTGTACTGCAGGAGGATTCTTTACCATCTGAGCCACCAGGAAAGCCTACAACAGCTAAATAAGTGAGTACAAAAAAAAAAAAATCAGTATAATAAAGAGTACATTGAAATCATTTATACAGAGGTAATTTCTGTACGTGGTACATAAATAAATATGGAACATTTTTATTTCGTGTTTTGGGACTACATCTGTAAAATCCACTAAGATAATCCTTGCCAGATAATTCATAAATTACTTAAAATATTAAATGCAATGAAATTTACTCCACCATAAGATACCACTCTGATAAAGGCTTATTTCCATCAGAATGGAAATCAGTCAGACCATGAGTGAACTTAACAAGTGAGGAGTTGACATTTAGGTGATTCTATCCTGTTTTTAGTGGCTAGGAAATGGCAACCCACTCCAGTATTCTTGCCTGGAGAATCCCAGGGACAGAGGAGCCTGGTGAGCTGCCGTCTATGGGGTACCACAGAGTCAGACACGACTGAAGCGACTTAGCAGTAGTAGCTCAAATGGTCAAGCATCCACCTGCAATGCAGGAGACCTGGGTTTGATCCCTGGGTTGGGAAGATCCCCTGGAGAAGGAAATGGCAACCCACTCCAGTATTCTTGCCTGGAGAATTCCATGGACAGAGGAGTCTGGTGGGCTACAGTCCATGGGGTCTCAAAGAGTCAGACGTGACTGAGCAACTAACACACACATTCTGTTTTTAAATAGAAAAGCAGCCTGGTTTCACAGTTGGCAGAATCCAGTAATTCTGTAACTCTGAAGTAGTCCTTGATTGAACACTCTATATACAATGTAGTAAAACTAAGAAGTGAACTCTTTATAGTTAGTGTTTAATAGATCAGGTAGGTTATACCCACTGAAAACTGACCCAGAGAAAAAACATGAAAAAGGAAATAATTTGAATTAGGTTATGCGAAGGTACAGAAACAGATGATTTTGAAGAAATGTAACATACGTAACTTTCTTTCAGGGCTATAGAACTGCCTTGAATTATCTACCACCAATTATCTGTCTTCCATTAAACTGCCACGATCTATAAGCATTTTTGAGTGGGCATGTTCTGTGCCAGATTTTGCAAGTCGAAATTCTAAAATCACTTTAGGGAATCGACTCAAATCAGAAAACTGAGATAAGTATCTCCAAGTGTCCAAAGAGCAGCCCCAGTCTTTTTAAGAATTGATGAGGGTGGCTGCATTGTCCATGGTTACGGAATAAAAGTAGGCTCTCTCTTCCAATTCTACAACCAATACACATTAGATTTAGAAGCCTTGGGGATACCAGAAGCTGCTGGCATCCTATGTAAAAGGGGAAGATATATTAGCTGAAGAGCTAAATGTCCTATTTCAGACTCTGTGAACATTCTGAAGATCCTATTGTACAATCGTGGCCTAAACCTCTTGAAATTCTGGCATTATAATGATCTCCAGAGATACACTGGTCTCCCATTCAAGTACTAACCAGGCCCAACCCTGCTTAGCTTCTGAGATCAGATGAGGTTGGGCACCATTCAGAGTGGTATGGCCGTAGACTCCAAAGAGAGACATTGGTAACAATGATATCACCTAACTTAATCACACAAAAGTTCAGCAAGTTTAATTTCCTCTATGTGATAAGACAGAAATTAAGATTTAAATTTAGGAGTCTTTTGACTCCAAAATTCTTTAATTCCTTTATAGTACTGGCTTTGTAGCCTAAAATATCACTAGGAGGTACAATTTAAAAGCTCCATTGTTTCCTTGGTTGACAAAAGGGAATATCATCTTGTATTTAATATACAAAATATTTTTGTCCCCCTTGGGAAAATCCAGATAATGGGACACGAAAGCTTTTTTCTTGGTCAACAAGAAAACTATTTCTCTAAGTTCACGGGTGAGGGTAGTTTTGGCTAAGAGCTAATTCTGATTTTATCACTATTAAAAGGAATGGATGCTAACACTTCTTTTAAAAGAAGTCTGAATGTGTGGACAGTAGTTCTGGAGCAAAAGTATAAAATGAACTTCTCCTGTCGTTCCTTTTTGTGTTTGAGCTATCTTTGTTTCCTACAGGGCTTCTATCTCCAGTAGCAGACAAAAGCTCTAATCTTCTCAATATGGAAAATACCAGCATTAAAGCCAAATAAAGTCGAGTTTAAGATAAGCACACTAGATTTCATCAAAGCAACTTGGCACTCATCAAAATTCAATCCCAGTTAGCTGATGCGATTTCATCAGGCTGCTTAAGAAGCAGGGAAATAAACAAAATGGAGAGACAATGAAAACAACGTGACAACTGTCAAACAAAATGCCGAATGCAACATTGAACATTTCCCTGAATGCAGCACAGAAAGCACTAGCTCTCATCCCCGCCACACGCACACACACACACGTAAGTGTGTGTACAAGAATAAATGACCAAAAGTTTTGAATTTTCAATCTATCTTTCATTGGGCATTCATTGCATAACACTGATTGTGGAATCATTGGTTACCAAATACTAAAAGTTGCATAAGAGATGAACAACTTAAGGACTGTCCGATTGAAAAAAAAGGGTTTTAAAATATGGGTGTCCAAGAGGTCACCACCCTTGTTTGAACTCCTTTAAGCAAGTTCTTAATAAATGTAAGCTATTATAAAAGGCATGGTTCGAATTAGGCTACTACCGATATTATAGTTTTGCAACCAGATATGCTCACATGTCATCCACCTGGTGGAAAATTTCACATAGTGGTTCTTGGGATATACAGGTCTTATGTTTCTGATAAAGCAGAAGCAAACTGGTAACGGCAACACACTGCACAGCTTCAAACACGGCTACAGAAGTTAGCCAAATAACTCTTAATTCAAAGCATATCTGATGACTGTATTAGGTCAGTCTGTGAGCTTAGAGCTGACAATTACACCAAATAGAGGAAGATCTGAAATGCTACTGACACTTGACATTTGAAGCAGAAATTACTTTAAATTACTAAGGTCATCAATACCACTCTCAACATGAAAATACAAGAATACTACAAGAAATCTTTGCACACATGTTAAACATGCGTGTGGTTTCCTCCTATGGTTTTGATGTAAAATGAAAAGAGACGAAAGGAACAGGAGTCTACACGGTATACATCTTACAGGAATTAGCATTAGTTACTTTTTACCATTTCATTTTCATCAGAGGTTTATTTCCTTTAGAGTTTTCAAGAAAGGGATAGTTTGGAAAGTAGATTTTTTTTAATATATGTAGATATTTTTTAAAATAGGCTCTTTGTATCAGCCAAAGTCTGTTGTACATTTTCTCCAAGATAATAATCAAAGGCTTATTATAAATTCAAGTTTCTAGTTTTTGGTTATTATCTAATAATTAAATCAAGGCTATATCAATGACAAAATGATCATAGGAGTTTTTCACCAAAAAGTGAGCAGAAAAGATGTAAGACCTACCAGGATTTTCCCCTAGGAACAAGGGAAGATAATACCTACTGAGTTAAAATGTTAGAGAGGCAGCTAAAGATGAAATAAAGTTGTGTTTGGAGCCTATCATGTGCTTGTCCATCTAATACCATATTTAACTCTATGTAATTTGCACACCCAATTGAAAAACTGTAAACTAGCTAAAGGCGGGATTGGGACTGTCTTATTGGTCCATCACAGAATCTTGCACAGTCCACCTTAATGAAAAGCACGTATTTTATTGAATCAGCCCGAGCTGAGTTTTATAACACTATTTGGAGAGAAAACACTGCAAAAATAAAGTGCCAATCAATACAGGAGATGTATGTATGCAAGAACATGAAAACCCTAGTCACAGCACCTCTGAGGAATTCCCAGAGATAATTATATGCTGAACAGAAAAGAGGCTGTGTGGGGGTCTGTGATGACCTAGAGGGGTAGGATGGGAGGGAGGTTCAAGGGGGAGGGGATATATGTGTACTTACAGCTGATTCACTCTGTTGTACTGCAGAAACTTAACATTGTAAAGAAACTCGACTCTACTTTTTTTTTTTAAAAAAAGGAGGCTGTATGGAAGCAAGAGCTCTAGGTTTGGTGTCTAAGCCAGAACCAAGCTTTGCCCTTATCCTCTATTACCCTGGGGAGTTCACTCATCCTCTCTGTACCTTAGCTTCTGCCATGTAAAGGAAGGGATGTGAATGAACGCAACTTAAACTTGTTTTAGAGAGACAAGTTCCCACCCGCTACCCCACCGCCAAAGGAAAGCTCATTAAAAAAAAAAAAAAAAAACCCAAAACATAAAAAGGGAAAAAGTAAAGCTATTCTCTCTTAGCCAGGGTGAGAGACCAGATTCTTCCTTGCCGGGCCTCCTCCTCACAAGCCATGAAGCAACCCACGTCCTGTGAAATCCTGCAGAGAATCTAGTTTGGCTACTCCTGGATCTATGTCTAGAGACTTCTTCCCTTCTATGGATCCCATCCTCCCCTCAACCTATGGATCTTACTCTCTCAAGATTAAATGACTGATACATAATGGGTTGAAGAAATTGAATTCCCATAGCAAAATGTCTTTAGGTCAGTGAAGCGACACACATTACCATGTCTGTTATATATCCGCATCCTGTACCCATCCTTCTTTCTGAGGATGAGCTTTGAGGTTTCCAAATGAATTATCATAAATCAGCAGAAACTCTCTTCCTTGTGTTAATTCTTCAGTTAGTCTCAATTTTTTTCTGGCACCAGTCAATCCATGACGCTTAATTTGGTAACATTAATTTTGAAGAATTTACTGAGTTCACTTTCTATTCATTTTGCCCCAATTTTTCCTTTTTTGCTTCCTGACACATACTTTATATCAAGTAGATGCCCCATGCCTACTTATATGGTAGCTATACACATCCATTTTTTATGTTTTTTGCTCATTTGATCTTCTCCCTGTACTCAATTTTACTTACTCAAATCCCCCCATGACTCCAGATCTATATTCTGAATGTATCACCCTTTCAGCCACTGTTAACCTTTCCTAGTTATATTCCAACCTTAATCCTTTTCAACATTTGAGGCTTGCTCTGTCCTAGGCCCTGTGCTAATCAGGACTCTCAGTGGCTGTCCCAGCCACTTCTGGAACTGTTTGTTTCACCACCTAGATTACACTGTGTGTGCTCGGATGCTCAGTTATGTCCGACTCTTTGTGACGCCATGGACTGTAGCCCACCAGGCTCCTCTGTCCATGGGATTATCCTGGAAAGAATACTGGAGTGGGTTGCCAAAATGAGGTTAAGAGAGTTTAATGTTGAATATGCTGAAACCACTGTTAACTGAAATGCAAATTAACCTACATTCTCTCCGACTACCAAAGGATATTACAATCTTCTAGGTAAAGAGAATAAAAAGGCTTTAAGTTGAGTACAGATGACAGAAATAAAAAGGAACAGTGGAGAAACAGAACTGGATAAGCAGTTATTTTAAAAAGATGAAATAATAACAACCCATATTTTCTGATCCTTGATCCCATGCAAAGCAGGTACAAATGATGTTTAATCCTCTTAGAAATCCTATGCAGCAGGCATCTATTATTATGTTCCAAATATAATACATGCTGAAGCGTAGAAAGATTAAACTTTTCAAGTTTTCAAACTTTTTAGGTGGCTGAGCAAATATCTGAGCTTTATTTGTGTGAATATGAGGAAGAGATTTAAAGGCAGGGCTGAGGTCCTAGGTAAGTGGGAAGCTAGTGATGCCTTTAGAAATGTTAGCCATTCCCAGAAAAACAAGGTTTTGCAAGGATAGTAAGGTAGGTTTCAGCTGCACTTAGTTTGACATGCTGGCAGGATATCTAAGGAAGCATCAATGGCCAGATCTGGGGGTTTGGGGCTCAAACAGGAGATGGATGATTCATGTTGAATGAGAGCATGACTAGGTAAGAGTAAACCCTGGGAAGAATGGAAAATACAGCAGAATTAACAAGGAAATTACAACAAAATGTAGAGAATAATAAGAATTCATCAACTTGCATATATGCTCATTTACTCCTACAACAATCCCTTGACATAATATCCCCAGTTTATAAACGACTAAGTTTTAGGAAATTAAGTAATTTGACTAATGCCATTCAACCAATATGGGACCAAGACCAGTATAAACCAAATTTACAACTCTTTCCACTAGTTTTTCATACTGCTTTTTTCCGATATACACTCATTCACTACCATTAAAGGTATAAGATAGAAGGTTGATGACTATTTATCAAAGATAGCCAAGTTTGTGTTGGGGACTTGGAGGGTTAGAGAATTAGTGGGAACAAATACAACATTGTTTTCCATCCCACACCACAAACAGTGCAAATTGATAACTATACACTTTTCTCCTAAACAGCATTTAACTCAGATTCCTTCTCAACCCAGCATTCCAGGCAGCTGCTAGTAAACATGCTGGATAAAACCATCTTAGATTATACAATTGAAATAGGATCCGGCAGAATAATTTCATCCTTGCCCTGAGTAATATTTGATTTGCATACTTTAAACTCTCAGAATACTCCAAGATGGCTGGTAAGGGACATCCATTCAAAGACTAACATCATAGATTAGAAAATAGGGAAAAATACATCCAAGGGTCTTGATAAGTGGCAAATGGAAGTGGCAGTTAGGAAGCAAATCTAGTTCAGTTAAAGTTGCGTTCCCATGGACTATAGCCTGCCAGGTTCCTCTGTCCATGGAATTCTCCAGGCAAGACTATTGGAGTGGGTTGCCATTCCTTTCTCCAGGGGATTTTCCCAACTAAGGGATCAAACTGCGGTCTCCTTGCTTTGCAAGTGGAATCTTTACCATCTGAGCCCACCAGGAAAGCCCATAGTTCAGTTAAGGCGAATGCAAAATGTGTCTAGATCTTAAAAAAATAAACTGCACTAATACAAACTGGGGAATGGCTTGGCTTAGAAAGTTGGCAGAAAAAGATTTAAGGGTCACAGTGGACGGCGAGTCAAGGCAAAATCCTGTGCTCTTTAGAGAAGCAAGCATTACAGAAACATGCATAAACATCAGAACCCAGAAGTATTCTCTGGCAATTCTCCCAAACTCAGACTCTGCATGATGCCCCGCCCTAAGTCTAGACATGTGGTTTACCTTCTTCTGTGTGTATGTGCTCCGTGTGTCTGACTCTTTGCACCCCATGGACTGTAGCCCACCAGGCTTCTCTGTCCATGGGATTTTCCAGGCAAGAATACTGGATTGGGTTGCCGTGCCCTCCTCCAGGGGATCTTCCCCGCCCAGGAATCAAACCCGCATCTCTTGGGTCTCCTGCGTTGGCAGGCAGATTCTTTACCACTAGCACCACCTGGAAGCCCACCGCACTGTACCAACACACCCTCAGCCACCCCCATGTTCAATCAGCGTTCGTGCCAAACACTCCCACACTCAGAAGTCCCCTAGGACTCCCCTTTGTTCAAGATAAAATTAAAAATCCTGTTCTTTCCAAAGAGGTGCCTCACAGACTCAGTTTACAACTTGTATTTTTGCTGTGAGCTGCCTACGACTGCCATCCTCAATATCTGAACTCCAGCCAGGCTCTTCTGCTCAGCCTCCCTTGGACACAAGAGGTACTTGTTGGCATCTGTATCTTTTTCCTACAATGTTCTGTCTCAAACGATCTCCCTATTCAAACATGATTTTCCCCCACCTCTCCTATATGTTTTGCTCCTCAGGAAGCATTCCCTTGCACAACAGCTAAAACAGGACATGTTTCCTATTATTTCAGGGCCTATAATAATACTTATATTTACAAATTCAATTTCATTTCTTTGGTTACTTTACATGTTTCTTTATATCACTTTGTAATGTGCATTTTCTTCATCCGCAACTAGACTATAAGCGTTTGTTTCTATCACCTCCCACTCCCATTTGCCCATTTCTTTAAAACATAAGATTTAAATAATTGATTTGATGAACCTATAGACATAGCTAGGGGGAAATCACAGCATTCGAAACTCAGCTCCACCACTTAATACCTGAATTATATAAGGGAAGTAAACCTGAAAGAAGCATTAGAAGGTAGCTTGTAACATATTTTAATAAAGTCAATTCAGAATTTCCCTAGTGGTCTAGTGGTTAAGAATCTGCCTTGCAATGCAGGAGACATGGGTTCAATCGCTGGTTGGGAACTCAGATCCCACATGCCATGGGACGGCTAAATCTTAATTGATTGTATAGTTCCATAGAGAGATAAACAGCAAACAAACTAGAGTCCATGCATTGCATGATGCAAGGAAGAAGATCCCGCACGCCACAATTAGGGCCCAACACAGTCAAATAAATATATTTTAAAAAATCTTTAAAAATAAAGTCAACTCAGTAAGAATTTACTCAAAATCCAAGTGGTTCTCTCATGTCAAACCACGTTTAAAAATTGAAGGCCAGGCTTAGAGAACAAATATCACAAAAAAGGTATTTAAAATGTTAGTGTGGGGCCTGAGGTAATCACCAGAAGTAACTCAGCATCTAAATACACGACTTCTGAACTTAGTTAAGAACATCTTACCAGGCAGAAAATACACTTGGCTCATTGAACAAGCTCAAAGCATAGTTGGCCCTCAATAGAAATGCACACTTTCTAGATTCTCTGGATACCATGAAGTTCTCAGTGGATTCAATATTCACTAAAAGATCCTACTGGGTGACTGTATTCAAATGTAACTGCTAAGTCAGAAAGTCCTGATTCCATGATGCCTGTTCCTCTGTAGACTCATATTTCACCATTAAACCTTCTCCCTTCACTGAGGGATAAACACGTCCAAGTTGCCCTCCACCTCCAGAAACATACATATGTTTGACATGTGTGTTGTTGAAGACACTGTCTGCCTTACTACTCCTTGCTCTCGGTATGATTTCCCACTTGACAAATCTGTTTAGTGTTTACCTTCTCATGGAACTAGAATATTCCCCTTACTGTGAGAATTATCAGTTTCCTTAATTCTACAATGTAAGTCTCACCCCCTGTACACACCTTAATGTGTCTGAAGGTGAAGTATACATACATGTGTGTGTGTCATGCATAAATGTGTGAATATGCATATACATTCATATATACATGAACGGAGAAGGCAATGGCACCCCACTCCAGTACTCCTGCCTGGAAAATCCCATGGACGGAGGAGCCTGGTGGGCTGCAGTCCACGGGCTCGTGAAGAGTCAGACACGACTGAGCGACTTCACTTTCACTTTTCACTTTCATGCATTGGAGAAGGAAATGGCAACCCACTCCAGTGTTCTTGGCTGGAGAATCCCAGGGACGGGGGAGCCTGGTGGGCTGCCGTCTCTGGGGTTGCACAGAGTCGGACAGGACTGAGGTGACTTAGGAGCAGCAGCATGTGGGCATGTGTATATATTCATGCGTTTGTGTGTATGTATATGTGCTGTATGTATATACATATGTGGACATGTGATTTTCTCTCCAAAAGCTGTTATTAAATTGACACTATATTTTATAAGTAACTATTTATTTTTAATTAAGATAGAATCATAGCCACATTTTCCCACTACCTGGTAGGAAACCCAAGGTCAAATTTTTGGCCTAATTATTTCACCCAACACATTCATGTGGTCCATTCTCCTTGCCAGTCCTGAGCTCTTATTCTAAGTTTTTCCTAGTTCTGATCTTTAAAAATTTGTCTTGTTTTAGGATGTTATCAATACTTTTTACATTAAGTTATCATTAAATCCTTTGCGTAATGGGCAGGCTGTAGGGTATGACACCAGTTATTAACGTCTCTGCACGACACCAGTTCAAACAATTTTACTCATTTCCAAAGTCCTTAAAAACAAGAAAATAAGGCTGCTACACAGGATATTAGGTCCAAATATTACACAAACAAGTCAACTGTAAAGCAGAATCTACTGCCCTTAACATTTTGAGTTTAAACTGGAATCAAGTTTTCCATCTGAACTTTGCCCCTCTCTGCTGCACAAAGTAATTTTGTCGTCTTAACCACTTCTGTACGGTGACAACATGAACCACGCTGGGATTTGAGTAGAACTCTGTCATCATTTCCACGAAAATGTTTTCTTTCTGCGTCCTAATCCTGGAGGAGATCCATGAGTCCAACTGGAGGTCAATCCAGTAGCTGGAGCATTTACAGGAAATCTCACCGAGCGACCCGCCTGTGCTCTTTTTGTCAACACCGTTTAAAGAGCCCAGAGAGGTGTCTGCTGAGGAAAATAAGTTGTTCCAAGAAACCATTAGAGGATTTATACTCAAGACTCCCTTATCTCATGAGGGAAAAAAAAAAGTCCCCTGTAAGAAGGGGAAAAAAAGAAAATCTACCATTGACACAATGTGTGTCCTATTAAAGTTGTTTTTATTTTAGAGTGTTGTAAAAATTGTTTTATATATTTTACATTAAGATCAGAGTAGCTTACTGCTGGGTAGAATTCATAAAAGAAAGCCTCCTCCAAAACGTTCCTATCCTTGCCTTGTGACACATAGACCTTCAGTGGCATACGTAGTTGAGAAATCCTTTTTACGAGCACTCATAAAAGAGACTAGTACATGTTGCTCCAGACTCTAATTACATGGGGCTCATAGAGATTCCCGGCGGGAAGCTGCAGAGAATGGCAAGAGGTGTGGGTTCACTCACTCGCTCCCTGACCCCTCGGGCAAGCAAGCCTGGCCCCAGGGCAGGCTCAAAATGCAGCTGGGAGAAGAGGCTGTCCTAAATCCCCTCATTCACTCCATGTGAGGGGCACTGGCCATGCCCCTGAATTTCTGTGTCTGAGTCCAAGGCTGCACTGCATCTCGCCCTCTCTGGACTTTGCATGAGCTCCCGTGCACAGCACACCAGGCCCCACTTTTCTGCTCCCTCATTCCTCAGACCCTTACCTTCTGAAATGTGAGAACTGAAAAATCTGAAGAAAAAAAAAAAAAATCATTGCCCCCCACACCCAGAAAAAAGCCCAGACAAGGCAGAACAAAAACCACCACCACCCACCACCACCAGGTGCATTGGTTATCCCCTACCCACTTTTCCAGAAATAAGTTAAAAAATGTAAAAATAGTGTGTGGGTGTGGGGACAGCAGCAAGAGGGGATGCACCCCAAGACACAGCCTGAAGGCTTATTGTTAAGACAAATGAAGCAGGACTTACAGATACTTTACTGAGAGAAATGTTTGGGAAGCAGGTGGATCTTTGTTAAATGTCAATTTTATATGATAAGCATACATTTACATTTAAGATGTGGCTGCTTATGAGTGACCACCAACTTATAATCAAAATAAACATTACCATTTGCTGCCACATGTCCAGAGTACCCGGGAAACAGTACAATTTTCCTAAGGCAACTAACACAAATCACTGATTTTAAAAGAAACAATTTAGCATAGCAAACAAAGAGGCAGAAAGAATTCCTTTTCTAGATGCTCTCTTCTTCATATAAAAATGTCAATATCTACATTCTTGACAACTCTGAAAGTTTCAAAAGAAAAGAGGTTTTTCTCTTATCCTCTCTCCTCCAAACTACTTTTGAGGTTGGCATGTATAAAACAGACCACATAAATTGCAACTCAAATGTAAACAAAATGTACAGAAATAAAGAACATATGTCTAAAGCATATTTTCTTGACCCCATCTACTGAAAATGTGCTTATTTCCTGCTCTTGGTTTAATCCATCACAATCTACAATCATCTTTAGTTATAGTATCTAATACCTAATCCACATGTTGCTGTCAGTTTATACACAGAAAACAAAAACTAAAGAGGTCTTATTAATATTGCCTTTAAAAAGTAGATGTTTGCATGAGATTCTAGTTCTAGCTTGCTAAATAGTATTTTCTTTTAAACCCTATCAAGTTAAAAGCCAGGGCTTCCCCAGTGGCTCAGCAGTAAAGAATCTGCCTGTAATTCAGGAGATGTGGGTTTGATCCCTGACGTGGGAAGATGCCCTAGACAAGGAAATGGCAACTCACTCCAGTGTTCTTGCCTGGGAAATCCAATGGACAGAGGAGCCCGGTGGGCTACCGTCCATGGGGTTGCAAAAGAGTCAGACACCACTTAGTGACTAAAGAACAACAAAGTTAAAAGCCACTTAAAAACACAAAGTAGATGCTGGTCAAATAATGTCACATAAGAGGAGGAGTGAGTTATTTTCAAGTTGAAATCCTAAGTAGTAGCAGTTTTTATATTTAAATTTTAGCACAGTCCTGAGAAAATATGACCAAGGGCTTAAAGAATTGCTCCATATTGTTACTAACAGCTGCAGTATGGTATGCTGAGGCTGCCGTGAGCAAAAGACAGAAGGCCATCCGTGCATCTGTCCAAGCATTACCTAAATTACTTTAACCACCTGATTGCTTAGATGTGTCAGAAAGAGAGAAGCCATTCCAGGCACCGAGCTACTAGAAATGGGGTTGGGTTCAGATCCCAGGGCTCCTGGGCAGGCCAGGGAGCAAAGGGGCAGAGAAGAGTGCTCGGTGTGGTTCTGTGGGGACAGCCTCAATGGGAGGGCGACCTTGAAAGACTAAGGATGGAAAGAACAATCTTGCACTTGCACTTTTCCCCCCAACAAACTGAGGGTCAATGATACTAAAATTACGGAAGAAGATGGCCTTCTCCTGTAAGGTAGGAATGGCTGTAAGTAGGAACGGCAGAATCGAAACAAAGCCAGTGACTCGACACTTCGCATTTATAAAATGACCTTTGAGGTATGTTTCACTAGCTATCTCAAGCGGGAAGATGTTGGGAGGTGATAGTGATGGCAGAGTGTCATGTTTTTAAGAAACATTTAGTAAAACAAAAATAAAATGATGCACTGAGGTGGAGGGAGAAATAAAGTCAGCTACTTTGATGTCAGACAACTATGGGTTTATCTTTGCATTTTATAATAAGGAACAAGGGAAAGGTACAAGTAAACATGAGCTTCCCACTCTTGGCTTTACCATTAATAACTTGCTACATCTCTGTGGCCCAGGAAAAGAATCCTAGATCTCAGTTCCTTGCTCTGCTCTAATAGGTAATGGGAGAATCAATGATGTTCAAAAAACATAGCCATTGAGTCAAGAGCTAAAAAAAAAAAAAAAAAAGAAGAAGAAGAAAATTTTCCTTAGGTCTTCAAAAGATCTCCTGCATTCAGATTTGTGATCAAATGTTACTCCCTCAATTTCCCTGAACACCCGACATAATACACACTCAATCCAATCTTTCACTTGCTCCTTATCCTGTTTTGCTTTTCTTCACACGGCTCCCACCTCCACATGAAATAAGGCACTCATCCACTTCTCTAATGCCATGATACCCTCTAGGAAAAACACTGTTAGGACTGTGTACTCATGATTGGTACACAGCACTGCTCAATAAACACCTGATGAATACATTAAAATTAGTTGTCATGGGACTTTACAGATAGGACAGACTATTTCAGGTTGGGGTGGCATTGGTCAATCCTGTGAAAGACTACTGTCCCCTCCAAATGACATTTCCCCCCACCATACATGAACGTCTCCCAACTTTGTAGCTGAGTAGCCATGATTTTGTTCTTCCATTTATCACTTAAATATGATAATTGCATATTTTTCTATTAATATATTGCCTAATGTACAACATAGTGCAGACTTTAAATTTATTCCATTTAAGCTGCAGGTTATATATGAATAGGATAACTTGGTCCCAACATGATTAATTCTATTAGTGAGCTCAGGGTGAGAGGGAGAGAAGTGAAGACAGTTACATCTGCTAGGGGCCAAGTCTTCATTTTTAGTAGTCTGTTCTTTTATCCCTTGCTTCCTACCCTCATTGTTCAGTTTTTTCCCTCTAACTCATTGTCACCCTTTCCCATTATCTTTTTATGATCCCCTCCTCTTTCCTTCTCCATCCTCCTGCCCTCTTTCTCCGTATCTCCCACTAACTAAACTATAAGTCATTTGAAGATTTTACAAGAATCTTGCTCAGTCTTTGAGAGTCTTAGAAAAGGAAGGAGGAAAGAGGAAGAGTGTGAACTGCCAGATGGAAAAGGCTGCGTGAATGCACAGTTGTAGCTATTGGAAAAGTGTTCAGTTCTCGGTCATAAAACAATATTCCTGGGCTTACGATTCTCTTCCTCACCCTTCACATGACAACCACAAAATATATCCATGTCATTTTTGGCAATTAGTCTTAGAATCATTGGATTTTAGAACTGGACTGGATCTTCAAGATTGCCTACCCCAATACCCTCAATTTAAAATAGGAAATAGAAGCCAGGAGAGGTCAAGTGACTTGCCAAGGATCATAGAATTAATGAGCTGACAGGGTGCAGAGACCCAGATCGTCTGATCACCTGACCAGAATCCTGAAGAATGAGTGTCAGAAAAGCCCAAGGAACTCTACAGATTACATCATCAGAAATGAAAGAGAAGATAACTGATCAAGAAAAGTTTGGAAATAGACGCTTACTTCATGTCATATATCAGTCCATGACTTAAGATATTTTCAAATATCCTTTCATTGTTTTAAAGCAAATAAGCACTGATAGTTAAGAAAAAATAGGCTAAAGCATTACATTGTTGTTTTTAAATCTTACAGCCATTTATTGTTTCATTTGTAATAGTTTTTAGTGTAATATCTTATATATTTACTTAGGACTACTCCATTTTGCTGACCTCTAACTTATGCCTTCCAGTAATGAAAAGCAGCTGATTTTAATGTGCCCGTGCTCTAGTGTGAAGGAGGTTAAGGCTGCGTTTGTGTGCAATCAGGTTAAGACTGGCTCCAACAGGAGGAAAATCCATACATATGTTGAAAAGATCTGAAAAATGCCTGTATTCCCAACCTGATTACGACTTACATTTTTGCATGGTTTGTCAAAGCAGATCACTGAAATCAAGTCAAGATGTAAAACGGGATAAAGTGGTTTTCTTCTCCATTCTTCCATTAATCACCGTGACCTACAGAAGAAAGGAACCTTTTCCTCTCTCACCTGAGGCAAGGTGGGATACTCCACTGAAAGTTATGCCAATTTTTATCAATTGGTGCTCAAGTTCCAAAATTAATTTTCTAGTTTTCATTTTCTACATTTGTAAATAGAAGTTATTTTATTGCAGAGTCATTTTCCATTTCTATCAATTTTATGTTAGTTTCTTTTTTATAAAACAGAAAACAAATTCCAGTATAACTTTTAAACCTACTAACTGTAAAGATTACTTAAAAATTGAATTTATTAAGCTGGATATGTTGATACAGGGATTAGACAATAGCTTATCTCTGCAAATGTCTGTCCTAATAAATAATATTTGGCAAAATCTAAATGTAAATTAAATAAGAGTTCATGACTGGTTCACTTGTCAAAGAAAATATTAACAGATGATACATAAACTTTTGTTTTGACATGATTTTAATTGCTGACAGTGTCAGGTTATATCTCTTAAGACAGTACACTGCTTTCGGAAGCATAAAAAAAATGTAATAAGCATTATAGGTTAAAAATCTAGCTGTTATCTACAAAATTCTCAGCAAGACCAGGGCTAAGTCAAAATAGTTTCTGAGGGGAGGGGGGCATGCTGGTTCTTGTTACACATAAGCATGTTTGTTATAGGAGCATTTTCAGGTTAATTTTTGCTATTAACGTAAACCACAATTGGGGGACCATGTTGCTGGAAGAGGAGTGGGGGGTAGTTATATAAACAATATACAACAAAGAAAGCCTTTATTCCCAATACCTGAATACATCGGGTTTGTTTTTAGGCACAAGGTTGCAGGTTAAATGCTCTCAGCTATCCAAGAAGTGGCTTATTAGTTTTGTAAGAAAATATTTTCTTATATTTTGACTGAAAAATACCCAGTGTAACCGAACAAAACCATCCTTGTTAGTGCAAAGCAGACCCAAAAAAACTTTGTTTCAAAGACTCAGCAAAGAAAAGCAAAACTAATTCAAGAGGAAAAGCTGCCTTCCTAATAGTAGCTTCTGAATCTGGATCTAATAGTTCTCAAAAGGCCGACTGGAGTCTTCAAGTCTTAAAAGTTTTGTCTTCCTCCATGGATCACAGACATTCTCTAGGAGGCAGCAGAATATGGATATAAATCCATTCTAAGCAGATATATATTCTTCTCTGGGCTACAGCCACAAAGCTGAAAGCTATGCCCCAACAGCAAGAATGAAGGCAAACGAAAGTTTTGATTGTTTCATAGGGCAATTTTCTACATGCAGCTTTCTTTTTTTGCTCTTCTATTTTGTGCACTAGAAAAATCCTAACTTCATTTTTGGCAATGCGGCATCCGCTAGTGATAAAATAAACAGTAACGAGATTATGCTTTCAGAAGCACAGCATCAGCCCTAAGAACTGCATTTCAACATACTGACTCGGCTCCAGCCAGCACCTGAGCTATGTACACTTCTCCCAATTTGTAAGTGGGCCTAATCCTGTTATTACAGAATAATTACTGCAAATCAGCACAATTACTACAAAGACACAAATAAACATACACATACTAGTAGCTGTTTTCCACAAATTATTACCAAAACAGAGAACCGGCTCATTGTGGCAACATTAAGACAATGTTTATTCCTCCCAGTGTTTGGGCAAGTTTATTTTAAGTTGTCATCTTCAACTAGTAGTGATACAGATGATTTTACGGATTCCATAAACTTTTCTAATCTAAACTCTTCTCAACTGAAAGTTGGCTGCTTCTCTTAGAGCAACATCTGCAAAGGCCTGATTTCATAAGAACTGGCTCTTATGGTACATTAGTGAAAAAAAGAAAAAGAAAAACACTGGCACACACATACACACACTTTTGGAAATCTCGTTTTAAAAGTTGATTTGTAAAGTTGTCTTCTAAATTACTTTCAAGGTATCATGAAATTAAACAGTCATTTTACATTCTTCACAATTTAAGCATTTGTCTCTAAGGAAGTTCGATGTGGAATTTTACCCTCTTGCCAATGTTATTATCAGGTTTCCTTCTTGGATAAATACTCTTTATTGGGAGCAAGGGTGATTAGGGACGAGGAAAATCCAGAAAGCACATAGTCCACAATAGGGATTATCTGAACTCACCTCCTGGACAATGCCTCATGGCCATCTTACATCTCCTGGATTCTGCAATGGTTGGACAGGGTATCGTGTCTTTTGCTGGCTTTTTAACAATTTGCCGTGTTCTGGTTTCCAGACCCCACTTAAATCCACATGTGCGATTATTTCTGCTACAGGTTCCCCATTCACTCCAGTGGCCAACCTCACATCCTTCTAAGAGAGAAAAAACAAACACAGGTAACAATTTGGTATACATTTCTCCATTGTTACAAAATTTATATAGCAGTATTTCTCTACTCCTTCACTTTCAGATACCAAAAATTAAGCTGTATAGCCCACAAGACCTATATATACCTTTTGGGAAATGTTGGCATTATGGAGTTACAGATAGAAGTAAAAAACTGCCACATAAGTAATTTAAAAACTATTACTTTCTTTTTGTCCTGGTTCATTTTTTGATGGGATGCTAACTGGTCCACTCTAAAGACACTGAGTATATTATCTTTAAAAGATTCAACAGCTAAAACCTACAGTAAAATATACTGTTTTCATACCATGAAGAGGAGACAAAATTTTACAGGTAAATTCTCCATGCCCCCACTGAAATTCACAAGTGTGTTAGTTTTAGTTAGAAGTAAATATTAATACTTTATGAAAAGGATAGGGAATGTTTTTGCATTTTCTGATTATCTCATTTCCTTTAATAGGTGTCTGGAAACCACAGTACGTATTTCTTATTCCCTAAATTGGTGCCATAGTTTAAAAAGTAAACAAATATCAGATATTTGAAAATGTATTTTTTCCCAAGTATGTAAAAACTTTTAGCATCCTCCTTTTTTAACTTCATATAATGAAAAAGTAGGCTACTCTGCAACTCCCCTGGGATAAAAGAATAAAAATATACAGAGTTAAACCTCATCAAATTCACCATTAAAAGCCCCTAGTGTAATAGCAGAAGAGGACGCAGGCACAGAATCCACACACAATGAATATTTCTTCATCCAGATCTCATAAGGCATCATGGTGACTCTTAGGTTTTTCAAAGCTATTTAAGATTTTTATCCAGGGGAATGCATAGGACTGCTGTTAATTTGTTAGGACTACTGTTAATTTGTTAATGCTTAAAAGTTTCATAAGAATTTCCTCTGGACTTCTATAATTGGTATGGGTCTTGCCTCTCAAAAACAAACCCAACATTTTGAATGTGCTCTTTTGGTGACTTTTCTATGTTTTTCAATAGAGTGTTGCTTATATGCATGTATTAATTCACACATATATAGGAACATAAGCACACATTTCTTCAAAAATCTCTCATTTAAATGTGTTCTCTGCAAGCTTTCAAATATAGTTATAGACTACTTTGGTATTTATGCAGGAAAAAAGTTCTCAACTGAAGTCTCCATTTTAAAAAGATGGAAAGTCTCATTCATAATACATTGCTCTGTTGTACACCATACCAGATATAAAACATGGCAAATAAAATTCAGGCATGTTGGGGGTGGGGGTGGTGAAGATGCCATTACACTTGATTAGATTCAGCCATTTGACAGAGCTTTACATTTTAATCAGTGGCATTAAAAAGTGCCAAAAGGTTTTTTAAACACAAAAACCCCCCCAAAATTTGTAAAAATATGTATTCCTAATTGTTATTTACAAACAGCATATACGTGCAGATTAAATTATGCATTCTACATACCTAAATTTAGTAAAATTGTTTTAATGCACTTTGCAACATGCAGTTAATCATCAACAAAGTTTATGTGGCACAAAAAAAATCTCTTCCTAATTGATTTTTTTAATATGAATGTGTGGCTAAGCAAGAAGATACAAAATTAATACACATAATGAAAATGATAGACTAACCACATGACCCTGCTTAAAAAGTTCCTTCAAAACAAAATGTTCTTCTCTAACAGTTACTAAAAAGATAAAGAAATGGATATATTACATAGATCATAAAAACATTATTCTAAACATTTCAGTAGTTTAACCTAATGTTCTACCCGCAAATTTTGTAGCAAAATGTAATTTATGATACTACCCAATGGCAGAATGACTAAAGAACTCAATAGCATAGAACTTCAATAATTTTCAGTTCTAATTAATAACATGAGAACCAATTCGTTTTTAGGATGGATACATCCAGCATGCATTTTTTCCCCCAAGAAACAGGTGTTAAAATAAAAGTGGAAATTTGAAAGTTACATGAAACACTACTCACCCACACATTCCATGGTTTCATCTAATGCTGCAAAACCATCTGGACATTCCTCAAAGCAACGGCCTCTATGCAAATAAAAGCCTACTTTGCACTTGGTACAAAAGTCTTTGCTAAAGCAAGAATCACAGTTTTCTATTCTGCATCCTAAAAACAATTTTAAAGAGAAAGAAAATTTCAGTCAAACAATTTACTGGTTTTGCAAGTAAAACTTTCATAAACTCACCATTGGAATTCTAGTGGTCAGAGAAATATGTGTTTAGCTCATTAGTTTCCTGATGCCATCTCCTTCTACATCACTCCTACGTCTTCCAACAGCTCACCACATCAATAGGCTGAGAAAAAATTGCAGCCCAGGGCCCTAGGCAGCATGAGATCCTGCAGAAATTTTTGCAACTCTAAATGGGATTAAAATAAAGGTTAAAAAGAAAAACACCCCCACTACAAATGACACTGCTGCTGGGATTGTAGTCTGTTCTGCTCTTCCAAAGACGTACTATGAAAAATGCAATGGAAACAATCTAATCAGTCTCTTCTGGTCCAAGACAGTTAATTAAAATTCTGTAATGAATTTGCTTTCATCAGTGGGTGTCAACCAGGAGGGGGACTGTAGGTCATTTTGTGGAAGACCCACAATGTGCCATACATTTCCACTTCACAACAGTCTGTCAGGGTGAGCGGTAGTACCCCTATTTTGCAAATAAGAAGCCTGAGACGAAGTCAAGAAGTTGGTAGTGGCTGAGTCGGTGCTGAGAGCCCTACACAGACTGCCTTCTAAATCTCTTCTCTATAACACATTAGCTGCATTTCGTTGGAAACAGTTGATGAAAGAGAAGTGCTTTCACGTCTGCCAGGTATGGTTTTGACCTTGACTCCCAGTTCTGACCTTCCCAGTTCTTGACTTTGAACAGCTATTTATACATGCCTCTCTGAGTCTCTATTTCCTCTGTATAAAACAGGGGTGTCACTAACTTTGTAAGGCTGTTGTGAGGATTTGAAATAACACATGTAAATTGACTAGCTTATAATAGGTGGTCTGCTCCAGTGGATTAGAAACATGTATTTTTCCATCAAACCATCACATTACAACAAGGTATAAAGAGAAGCAATAATTTAGACTTGTACTCAAGATCAGATTCCCTGGTATGCCAGTAACATCTGGGCCAGAGGTAATTGGCATGTAGAGGTGAAAATAAATAGACTCTAAACTATTCTTCAAGGAGAAGGAAGGAAAGGTTGGAGAATTGGTTAATTGAAAGGTGAGGTTTTCAACAGATTACAGTACATTATTACTTGTAACAGATTTAATTGCTGGCAATTAACAGCACATAAAGCTCTATGAAAACTCCCTGGCAACCCTTTTACTCTTTTAACAAGCCTCTGAGTAACTGTATTTGGTGATTTAATGATTCAGAAAAGCTTTCAAATCTAGTTTCTGCAACCAAAGATACAGTTGAATAAAAAATGTAACCAAAACATGAAATCATTGAATTCCAAAATTTTAAAAATTAAGACGGCAAAGCCAGAATGTGGACTATAAACACTAAAAAAAGTTTCTGTTAAAACAATTACAATATAAATAATGACAGTTTCTAGACTTATAAAAAGACAGTGGCAACTCATCCCCTTTTAATTTTGAGTCTAAACAGGACTTTATGTATTAAATGACCACCCTGAAGCAGCTAATTCAACTTCTAAAATGTTACACAAATTTACAACTGGAAAACCAACTATGTGTGGGTGAAAGTCCATAGTCAAATTATACTATTGCTCTTTTTGGGGAGGATGGTGGGCATAGAAGAACAGTTTATCACCATATAAAATGTTCATTTGTAGTCTTAAATGCTGTAACCTATATTTTAATAGAACAGTGATCTATTGCTGGTCAGTAGCTTCTTAACCATGGTCAAAATACATGACCATCCTGTCCACAAATTGTTGGCTTTCTTGCTACATTTTTTTTAAAGCAAGCCACCTTTCTTGTTAGCAGTATTATTTTCCAAGAAGTAATGATAAACATTCCAAAGTATAAAAGAGAACTAAAGGGTGAAGAGAGCAACGCATTATATTTTAAAAAAGAGAAGACTGTACACTTCATAAATCAGCTGTTATCTATAAGATCTGATTCTAATGTGGTCTGCACCAACAAGCCTTTTGGCCAAAAAGTTATAACAGTATGCATTTGGAAATAATTTTACAAGATCCTTTCCTAATCATTACTGTTATGTGTAGGTCCCTTTCCTCATTTCATCCCATGCTCCTAATACCAGTCCATAGAATGATAGGTGTTCCAGAAATTCCACATTCTCTCTAAAGTCCCTTTTTCAGGTGTAAATCTGGCTAAAAGAAAGTTTAATTATTTGTTCTCAAATTTAAGTACAATAAAATATTGATGCATTCAAATTGTAAAACACTTCAACCATGAAAAAGCACAAGGTGAATCATAAGCAATGACTGAGAATAAGCTCTAAGCCACATCATTAAATTAAAAAGGCAAGTGCAGGGTATATAGAATACGATGCAATAAAACCACGACACGAGACTATGTGTGTCTGTATGGAGTAGCTAGAGAAGTTAATTTGGGACTGGGAATAGTGGAATTTTGAAATGTTAAAAGTTATATTTCTGAGCTATGAATTTTTTAATTGTAATATATTTATGTACTAAAAGTAAAACAAAAATGATATTTCAATACATACTTGTGACCTACTTAAATATACAGAAAATACCACTATATTAACATTCCAAGTGAAATTCTTTTGATTTTTACCAGGCAAGACTGAATAAAAAATTATTCAGTGCCAATTTTTTTTTTTCAGATTTGGGAGCATGAAATTATACCCCTTATAAAGTGAAAGTGAAGTCACTCAGTCGTGTTCGACTCTTTGTGACCCAATGGACTGTAGCCCACCAGGCTCCTCCATCCATGGAGTTTTCCAGGCAAGAGTACTGGAGTGGGTTGCCATTTCCTTCTCCAGAGGATCCTCCCCACCCAGGGATCGAACTCAGGTCTCCCGCATTGCAAACAGATGCTTTTACCATCTGAGCCACAAGGGAAGCTATATATGATAGGGACCTACAGGTAACAGTAACCATCAGGAAAGGATCTTGTATATGATAATGGTAAACCTGCCTTAGCCTTCCAAATAATCATTTGACCATCTCCTGCCAGTATCCTTTGTTTTCACATGTTCAGCAGTGCTTTCCAAATCATTAGGAAAAAAGCTAAATATTTGTTTATTCATTGAAGCATTTAAATAATAGCTTTGATTGGTGGTAAAGAATCCACCCTTATGGCAGAAAGTGAAGAGGAACTAAAAATCCTCTTGATAAAAGTGAAAGAGGACTGTTCTATACATCTATGTCTCTTTTGCTGTCTCCCATACAGGGTTATCGTTACCATCTTTCTAAATACCATATATATGCATTAGTATACTGCATTGGTGTTTTTCTTTCTGGCTTACTTCACTCTGTATAATTGGCTCCAATTTCATCCACCTCATTAGAACTGATTCAAATATACTCTTTTTAATGGCTGAGTAATATTCCATTGTGGATTCATGTTGATGTATGGCAAAACCAATACAATATTGTAAAGTAAAAAAAAAAAGTAAAAGAGGAGAGTGAAAAAGTTGGCTTAAAGCTCAACATTCAGAAAACGAAGATCATGGCATCTGGTCCCATCACTTCATGGGAAATAGATGGGGAAATAGTGGAAACAGTGGCTGACTTTATTTTTGGGGGGCTCCAAAATCACTGCAGATGGTGACTGCAGCCATGAAATTAAAAGACGCTTATGCCTTGGAAGGAAAATTATGACCAACCTAGATAGCATATTCAAAAGCAGAGACATCACTTTGCCAATAAAGGTCCGTCTAGTCAAGGCTATGGTTTTTCCAGTGGTCATGTATGGATGTGAGAGTTGGACTGTGAGGAAAGCTGAGTGCCAAAGAATTGATGCTTTTGAACTGTTGTGTTGGAGAAGACTCTTGAGAGTCCCTTGGACTGCAAGGAGATCCAACCAGTCCATTCTAAAGGAGATCAGTCCTGAGTGTTCATTGGAAGGACTGATGCTGAGGCTGAAACTCCAATACTTTGGCCACCTCATGTGAAGAGTCAACTCATTGGAAAAGACCCTGATGCTTGGAGGGATTGGGGGCAGGAGGAGAAGGGGATGACAGAGGATGAGATGGCTGGATGCATCACCCCTGCCTGGTGTAGTGCAGTCCATGGGATTGCAAAGAGTCAGACATGACTGAGCTGAACTGAACTGAAGTTGTAATGTGATCCAAAGCTCCTCTGACCTTCATACCTTCCTGGTCTCAGTCACTCTTTGCCATAACATAAAACCAAAGCAGGCCAGCTACACATTGAGCAACCTGAACTGACACAAGTGATTTAATCATGAACACCTTGGAATCAAAAGATTTTTAAGGCTAACAACTGCATAACACACTTCAGCCCTGAAAGCCTTTGCTCCCTGGCTTAAGGTCCATCCACAACCCCTTGCCCAGTTCAGCCACTTGTCTTGAAACTGAAGAGAGTTCTAGAAAACCACCATTTGTGCAACCTCATAGATCTGTCCTTTCCCCTCCAGCCAGAAGCCTCTCCCCAAAATTCTTAAGCTTTAAACCGCTCATATTCACATCAACTCTATTAATTCACTTTTATGCAAAAGTATATTTTTATATAAAAGTAAAACATCCTCATTACAAATAAAAATTCAAAACAATACAGAAGCTTTAACAGAAAATACAGAAATATTCTTTCTTACCTGAATGACACACCATGTCTACTCCCCAGAAATAGCCTCTGTATTAAAACTTCAGGAAAATCTTTATGTCCATTTTATAAACAAGTGAGTTTCAAAATACCAATGGGATCATTCAATACACTGGTAAGCTTTATAAAACGTCATACTGCCTAAGAAAATAGGTTTATCAAACTTGACTAAACATGGGTCTTGTCTATAAAAATCTGGGCTTTAAGTCCCTGTTCAGAAATACAAGACCCTGCTTTATCCAACGTACACGTTTCTAAATTACAGTGCCTCCTCAAAAATGTAATCCACCAAATGAGAACTGCCAGTGTCGGTTTAAGTAAAATACTGTCCAAGTAAAACTGTGTCCAAATGCTAACTGATAGGGCTGTCATTTGGCAAAGGAGGCTCGCTCCAGCCAAGAAACAGAAAAATAGCCCGGGCATCCCTTCTGTCCTCCCACAGTATCCATCCTGGCTCCATTATAACAGTTCCCAAATTATACTCTAGTTCAGTTCAATAGTTCATTCCATACATTCTCAAAAAATGGGAGTATGTGCCAGGCATTGTGCCATTTTATGAGAACATAAAATTATAATACTCATTCCCTGTCCTGAAGGTGCAAAAGCTAAAGAGAAGGGGCCATGTGGCACTTTCAGGGCATTGCAACATAGCCTGAGATATTAGAAGCATGTGCTGGGTACATTAGAGGCAGAGAAGAAAGATCCATTTCTCTTCTGCTATTACAAAGTTGATTTTTTTTTTTTTCAGTCTCTGAATTCCTTGTTTCTAACACAGTGCCGGACACATATGTGGTTGAGTTTTAGTGCTTGCCAAGAGAATGCCATTTAAAAACCCAATTCCTTTATATTAAAAACTCAGTTGAATGTTTAATATGAGATGGCTTGCACATGCACTGTAAATACCTTTAATATAAAATAAAAACCATGCTGCTAGTAAAAGACTACAAGTCGTATTGGAGGAACAAGTAGTCCAACATCTGAAAACAATTATAATGAGAAAGTAAATATGAAAGTGTGGCAGGTCATAGGAGCTATGGAAGTTGGAACCTCTGCTGAGCAGGTGTGAGATAGAGGGGAGAGAAGAATCCAAAGAGGGCAACTCCATCTATAAAACATATTGGAGATGGTTCCCATGGTGTGTGATGGTCCCTGAAGGGAGGTGAGAATGAACTGCAGGTTAGATGGAGGGGGTTACTTGAGTTTAGATGGATGTGGGTGGGGGATTTCACCTCTTATTTTGTTTAGTTTCAAAAAAGGAGGTAAAATTGTAAACTACCTCTACTTTGTGTGGTTTTAAGTATTTGAGTAACAAATGAAGAAAAATGAAGTTCAAGATTAGGTCTTCATCTAACTAGATGTAAGAGGTCCCCATAGACTGCGCATGGCTGTTTTATTCCCTCACTTCAACAGATAAGAGCCCCTCAGGGCCAGACATCAGGATGGTAGCTAGTGCATGCGTGCTAAATTGCTTCAGTTGTGTCCAACTCTTTGCAACCTAGAGGCATAGATAAAAAAGCAAAGTTCCTGCACTTCAGGATCTTCTGTCTACTAATAGAAAAGACACCCAGACAGGCAACAAGGAAATAACGTAACTATGCTTAAGTTTATACAGGGTGAGCTGGGGAGAGCTTATTTTCAGCTAACCAGGTGGTGCTAGAATTAAAGAACTTGCCTGCCAATGCAGGAGACATAAGAGATGCAGGTTCGGTCCCTGGGTCGGGAAGATCCCCTGGAGGAGGGCATGGCAACCCATTCCAGTATTCTTGCCTGGAAAATCCCATGGACAGAGGAGCCTGGCAGGCTATGGTCCATAGGGTCGCGAGAAGTCAGACATGACTGAAGCAACTTAGCATGCGTGCATACAAGCTTCTTGAAAGCAGGAAGAGTGTGGAGGTAAGGAATAACCACTGAGAGGTTCATACTCTAAGAGCTAACAGGCACGGGAAAAGGAGTTACAGTGAATCAACAGAACCAACCAACTGGGTGGAGGAGAAGGTGCTCCCCTCCATCCCTCTCCTCTTCCTTTGGTGCCCACTACTCAGGGCCTTGACACCCCGAGAGGGTTTTATTATCTCCCCAGCAAAATCTAGATGACAAAAACCATCTCTTATTTGAATATCACTGTGTGGCTAACAATATAAACAGAAAAATGAAAACCTTAAATGAAAAACAAAAAAATCAGCCTTTGCTCAACTCAACTGTGGAAAATGTAATTCGTAATTCTATAGGTTACAATCAGTTATTGGAGAAAGGAAGGAATCAGTGAGGTAGAGAGGACCTTAGACACACACTGAGGAGCCTGTTATTTCTTGGTCACCAGGGCTGTGGGCCTCAGGCTCCTCAGTACGTCGTGAATATCTGATCGCGTATGGTTCTCTAATCATCCTTTAGTGTTGGCACCTCGATTCAGAACCTGGCAGACACACCCACACAGAAACAGGGCGCAGGGGGTAAGGGCATTCAGTCTTCAGGTTGCAGTTGCAAGGATCAAAGAACATCAAGTCAACCCCTGGAAAATTAGAGGTTTCTCGGCTCAGTTTTCGCTCAACTCTGAACAGAAATTAAAGGAACAGGTTGCTCCAAAAGACATTTGAAATTAGACTTTAAGCAGTTGTTTCACAGGAAAGTACTAGACTGTGCGACTTCATATGAGGTTTCTTAAAATTGTTTAAATATTTTTAGGCTTCTCTAACAACTTCAAATACTGCTGTTTAACATTCCTTCTCAAAACATGCAATGGTTTATAAATATCCCTAAATAAAGTTCTTCAGCTTTATGTTACCCAAGTCATTCCTCTGCAATGTGTACTATTGCAGTAATCCCATTAGAGTAGGGCTGATGAAAACTTATGACTTAAAATCTAAAATTACATTTTTTCTGGTAAGGTCTAGTTACACATAGCTCATCAGAAACTTCATTATAGTTCAACCTAAAGGAAAAAAAGGACAGATTCAGAGGCTTCAGGACTCGGTGTTTCATACTTACCACTGTGCTATTTGAATGATGATGCAGAAACCCAGCATTAATTTCACTAAATTAAGAGAAGATCCAGGATAGAAGTCTGTGTAAAGCCCACCAGAATGGATTTAAGTCAAGAGTGTATTTACTATTTAGGAGAGTTAAAACAGAGTGAAATTCAACTGTGTCAAGTGCAGAAGAGGACACTTTGAACAAGAACCAAAGGCAGAAAATGAGAACTATGCTGAGAATATAGTGTTCTTGCAAATAGTACAGTGGTTAGCAGAGCTGAGCTTACAATCTTGGCTCCCTTACCGTTGTGTGACTGTCAACAAGTCAGTAAAGCTCTCTTTGCCTCAGTATCCTCACCTTTAAAAAGCAGGTAACATCAGGCCCTATCTCAGAGTTGAGAAGAGTCAGAGGTTTAACAGAGGCAAAGATCTCAGCATAATATCTAAGAAAAGAATGCGAACTATTATAAGTGTAAAAACTTGCCAACAAGGATAGTTTAAGATGTCATGTGGAAGGAAGCTCAAATAAGGTATCAGCATACTGTGTGTATGGGTATATGTGTATATATTTATATATCCTATACATTCATATAAATTTTAACTATATACCTGTGAGTATATATGTATATATATGTACTTCTGCTGCTGCTGCTGCTAAGTCGCTCAGTCGTGTCCGACTCTGTGCGACCCCAGAGACGGCAGCCCACCAGGCTCCACCATCCCTAGGATTCTCCAGGCAAGAACACTGGAGTGGCTTGCCATTTCCTTCTCCAATGCATGAAAGTGAAAAGTGAAAGGGAAGTCACTCAGTCGTGTCCGACTCTTAGCGACCCCATGGACTGCAGCCCACCAGACTTCTCCATCCATGGGATTGTCCAAGCAAGAGTACTGGAGTGGGTGCCATTGCCTTCTCCATATATATGTACTACTCAAATGAAAGGCATTATCCAAAGACCATTGTCTATAATAAACATAGTATATCCTTACTCTTGTTTAGGTCACACAGCTAAACACACTGAATGTGATCATTTGCTGAGTATCGACATGGAAAGTCATCTACTTCAAACATTCAGAGCCAGGATTTAGGGAAGTTGAGATCTAAATGTAATTTTGAATTTGGTGGGGGAAGTTACATCCTCTTTGTGCCCTGGTCCCTTCACTGTCAAATACGAGGAGAAAATATCTGACTTACCTATATCAGAGTATCAAGTTAAAGATCAGAACACAAAAGGTTAAAAGATGCCACATGAGATCTGCATTACGTTCTAGAGCCAAATAAACCTAACCTTCAGCAGATTGCTTCAAATACTCAGCATCCCTTTCTAAGCACTATAAAGATGTTCAGTTTATGACGTGCGTTAAAGATGGCATGGCCTTTGGAGCAGTGACAAGGATGGGAAAAATCTTGCCCTGACAGCAATTTTAATCCTCAAATTGCAATTTGGTAGAATGAATGGATTCAGTCCAAAAATGTATACACTGTTTTTTCAGATAACTACAGAATTCTGTTTTATATGCTTTTTAACAAAGTGTGTTGTTAGTTACTCAGTTGTGTCCGACTCTTTGCAACCCCATGAACTGTAGCCTGCTAGGCTCCTCTGTCCATGGAATTCTCCAGGTAAGAATAGTGGAGTGGGTTGCCATTTCCTCCTCCAGGGGATCTTCCCAACCCAAGTCTCCTGCATTGCAGGCAGATTCTTTACCAGCTGAGCCACAAGTGAAGCCCAATATCAGAATTGAAGCCTTATTTCAACTTCAGAATATATATGTTGTCAAAAATTGTTTTCTCCTGATTTAAAGTGTTACAACACTTCTTTTGAAAAACTCTCAAATTTGTAAAATATGTTGCTGGTACCTTCACTGCAACATCTGACTATTCAAAAATTATATCTTGCCCACCCACACAAAGAAATCTGAAGAAACATTGAGCCTTGTGTAAAATCATGTGGTCAAATAATAAGGAACTATAAAAGTGTTGGCTTCATTTCTCATATGTTCACATGATGGATACTTGAAATAACTCTTAAAACAATGGGGAAAAAAATGGGAATACATAGCTAGATGTTTAAAGGGCTTTTTTTCCCATTTAAAGAATATGAAAGAAAAGGACACTATCTCAAAATAAATTAGAAAAGGAATGTGATAACAGTGAACGAAGTTTCAAAAATTATAAACCAAATGAATCTCTCTTTTCAGATTTTAAATTCCTGCCAGTAGCCAACCTCTCATGTAGGTTACTCCTTGTGCTTTCCTTTTTTTGGTAGCTTGTTACCCTTTTATATTAAGGTGGAACCAAAGCAGTTTAATAAATTTCAGACCTGAGACTTAGTTGAACTTTTCCAAATGTTGGAAAATGCAGATCTCTCCACCCAACTAAATGGAAAAGCATATGTAAGCTAATATCTGCCTTGTACTCCACTCAACCTCCATCCAAGGAAAATAGGAAGAATCTCTCAATTCCTTCACACTCCAAAGAGGTAAAAGCCTTTCACCTTTTCCTGTGAAAGGCCAGACAGTAGGTATTCCAGGTGTTGTGGGCCCTACAGTCTCTGTCTAAACATGATTAGATTAGATGATTACACATGACTGTTTTCCAATAAAACTTTATTCATGAACCCCAAACCTTACAGTATCATTTTTATGTGTCATAAAATACCATTTTTCTGACTTTCTCCAACCAATAAAAAAATCTGAAAATTATTCTCACCTGAAGGGTCCTACCAAAAAGGTGACAGGCCTGATTTTGCTGCTGGTCATATGATGCTGACTATGAAAGCTAGAAAATGATGGAAATTCATGGGCACATTAGAAAGGGGAAAAAAATAAAAGAATTTCATTTTTAAAACACCAAATGAAAGCACTTAAGCTTAGAGAGACACAGAGATGTCTTATACACTCTGGCTGTGTAACACAAATACAGTATCAAACAAACATAAGGATGCTACAGTTTAGTTATTTCGGCATGGGGCAACATTACTTCAATGTTCAACACACTATATTGATAAATTTAAAAGGACGACTACTTATCAGTTTGCAACGTTTGCAATCAGTTTGCAGGTCAAAATTCCACCCTATTTTAATAAGCTTTTACTTTCTCAATTATGTGCGGAATTCACTTGTCAGTGAAGGGGTTGACTGAAGAGGAAAAAAAAGAATACTTTTACGAAACAAGATTTTGGCTAAAACCTGCATCGTATTTGTATATAGTGATCTGATACATTTACCCAGCTCTGTTTGTGAAAGTAGCTTTGTCATGTCTGCTTCCTCGTTTGATGATAAAAGTAGATATGGTCTTTGCTGTGCCATGCGGTGGCAGCCAACCTTAGGCTTGTCAGTGGACTAACCTTGCTCTGTAAGTAGGAATAATACTACCACCATCATGGATTGTTGAGAACAAATGAAAGAATGTACTGGAAAGCACTTTAAAAATGAAAGTGCAAAAGAGGTGCCATAGACAAAGGGAAATAGTGCAAGGTAGCATCTGTCTTTAACAGAGAATGGTATTGTCGGACTTGGGTGTATCCTGAAATAATAGGCTCATTCAAGACAGCTGCAAAACCCACAAGAAAATTAAATGTAAGCTTGAAAAAGAGCTCTCCTGTTAAATATCAGGACAGACTCCAAACCTTGCTACCATACTTTAAAAATTTTTAATATTTTATAAGTAGTATTGAAAATCACATAGCCGTGTTTGCCGCAGAGAGGAAGCTCTTAGAATATCTATTTGATGTAATCTGTCTTCCAGATCAAATAGCAAGAAAGAGCACCCTTTGAGTTTTCTCTACAGGTTATCTGATACCACTAAAGCAGAGTCTTTCTTGCTACAAGTAGTCACAGCATGGCTACCCTAGGTCTGCATAGTAAATAACTGCAGCGTGAAGCTGAATAACCATAACTGGAGTTGGTAATAGTGTCTCCAGTCTGGCCTACATCTTAAATCCTTGATGGTGTAACCAAACTGGTGTTTCAGATCTCAATGATCAAACTAAGATTGTTTGACTGCAGCTACATGAGGACATCTGTGATCTTTCAAAAACACGAGTTAGTCATGTCATTTTCTTGCTTTAAAATTTTTCAATGGCTCTCCTTCACTTCTGGAATCAGTTCAAACCTTCAGTTTTCAAACACAAGATCCTTCTTGCTAGACATACCCATCTATTAATACTACTTTCATTCGTCACCCTGTGTACCTTTCACCCAAGCCATGAAGTTTCCTCAAAACCCCTCAAGTCTCCCAGCACCAAGATACCCAAGATGGTAATTCTTCTCATAATTGTTAATAACTATGTTCACTATGCTGCTGCTGCTGCTAAGTCGCTTCAGTCATGTCCGACTCTGTGCGACCCCATAGACGGCAGCCCACCAGGCTCCCCCGTCCCTGGGATTCTCCAGGCAAGGACACTGGAGTGGGTTGCCATTTCCTTCTCCAATGCATGCAAGTGAAAAGTGAAAGTGAAGTCACTCAATCGTGTCCGACTCTTCACTATAATCACCCAATTAAATGGAGAGCCCTGAAGAAGACAGAGCATGTCTTATTCTATTCAGTATTCACAGGATACAGGTGCTTGACACAACAGATGACGACAGACGTATCTGCTGAATGACTAACAAATGTAACTGAATCTCTTTCAGGTTAGAATAGACACTGAAGCAGAATCCACCTCATGAATGTTAATGCAATAACATGATTTTGTTACAAACAAAAATACTTAAATAATAAAGAGCTCCTTTTCCAAATTAGGCATCAATTTATTACAAACTACACTGAAGCGCCTATGTTTCATTTTTTGTCTTTAAGAAATAAATGTATACATATTCATGTAAACCAAGTAAAGATGAGGTTTGGAAGGAGAGACTGAACACAGCAGAAAATAGACTTAAAGTACATATAAGGTCACAGAGAAAGCAATATTAGAGAAGTGAATGGCCAATACCAGGTAGCACTCCATTACCAAGTTGTTTATAGATATAAGAATTATTATGAATTAGAAGTTTGTTATTAGAATTACAAATTAGAAGGTTACTATGAACTAAAAGGTTATTATTTCAGAGTGTGTTACATAATTTGTCTAAGCTTGCAAAGCTACAAACTTACTGCAAAAGCCCAATCAGAGCCCAGGAGTTCCTTGTAATACAGTGTTCTTTTAAAGTGATTTTCCACAAATTAATTTCTTTTAGAAAAACCAAATGCCTTGCAATTGTTAATGGGATTTAAAACATTTAAACTAACCATTCATTTAAAAAACTAGTCAAATAAACTTTGATATCTTTCTATAATGCTCAGGCTTGTAACTATACATAATAGTTTTATCTATATTACATGGTTTATTTTTAAGGAATAGTATAATGGAAAGAATATTCCATTGGAGTCTGTATCTCAGACACTGAGGCCACTCTGCTACTGACAAATCATGTGACTTTAGGGAAACACTTCTTTAAGAAGCCTCAATATGCACATTTGTTGGGGTTAGGGGGAGAAGGGGGAGAGGGAACAGAATCAATTAGGTTTCTTCCAGATCTATGTGTAGTTTTTAATTAGTTTAAAGGAACTTCTACATGCTTGCCAGAGGCCTTGTAGGGTTGTGAACACACACAGATTAATCAGTGAAAGTGTTTATTAATTGAATAAAACATCCTCTCCTTTAAGAACTATTAGAAATATGCTGTTATTACCTGCTTTCCTCAGCACAGCACAATAAGCTATTGCTTATCTTTATCTGAACTTTGTTTACAGAATGAAAAGATAGGAAATGTCTTCACAGTATACCCAGTTTAAATGAATAGAAAAGAACTCACAGCTAACAACATATTCAGTGGTGACAAGATAAAAGCATTTCTTCTCAAGATCAGAAAGAAGACAAAGGTATCTATTCTTGCCATTTTTATTCAACATAGTTTTATAAACCCTAACCACAACAATCAGAGAAGAAAAAAAAGAAATCTAAATTGGAAAAGAAGTAAAACTGTCATTATTGAGTAGATGACATGATACTATACATAGAAAATTCCTAAAGACGCTACCAGAAAACTACTAAAGCTCATCAATGAATTTGGTAAAGTCACAGGATACAAAATGAATACACAGAATCTGTTGAATTTCTATAAACTAACAAAAGGGATTTATGAAGGCATTCAGAATCCCAGCATGTTAGAGTAAACTTTTCATAGACTCCCCTGGTTTTTATAGATTAGGACACTGGAGCTCACAATATGAGGGTCATCCATTGTCAAAGAGTAAAGTTGTAATACCTGATCCATCTCCATTCTTGAGCCAGCTGTAGACAAGGCCCACAGAAGGCCCCTCCCTATGGGTAGTCACCATGATCCTGCTTTTCTGCCAGTTAACACTCCCCTGCTCTTCCCCTTTAAAGTCTGGTCAAAATAAAAGTTTATAATGCTTCTACTAGTGCAGTAAAAGTCAAGGTGTTAGTTGCTCAGTCATGTCCCACTCTTTGCGAGCCCATGCCAGTCTCCTCTATACATGGAATTCTTCAGGCAAGAGTACTGGAGTGGGTTACCATTTCCTTTTCCAGGGGATCTTCCTGACCCAGGGATCAAACCTGGGTCTCCCGCATTGCAGGCAGATTCTTTACTGTCTGAGTCCCTAGAAAAGCTAGGGACTCAGACAGTCTTTTTTTTTTTTTTTTTTTTTAAAGAAAAGCTACTTTAAATCAGAATCTTTTGTCAGAAACTCTGTCCACAAAATCAAAGCATATGGGAATCAGATTCCTAGATAGTAAAACACAATTATAAATTCAAATACCATATGTGCCAGAATACATACACTATTGGAATCGTAGAGAATTAGGAAGAGGGAATTATGACAAAGTGGAGGAGGCAGAGAAGGGAGCCAGCATAGAGTCAGGAGCATTGGAAGCCTGATCCAAAAGTCAGTGTATTCCACCACGGTCAACTTAGTAGAATCCACAATCAGATATATGATCATTGATTTTAATACACTGATGATTAATGAGGGATGTGGGGAAGAATACTCATCACAATATCCTTATGTGTTTATGCATATTAAAATGTGTCTTTTACTAAATGCAAAGCCTTCTCTTCCATAATCAGCGACAGAGACAACATAATTATTACATGTAGCAGTGATTCCCGAAGCCAGCCATGGCAGTATGACCTGGAACCTCATTGAAAAGGCAAGTTCTAGGGCACCACGTCCAATCTACCTAAGCAGAAACTCTAGGGGAGGACCCTGCAACCCCTGTTTTTATAGATGATTCTGATGTACATTGCAGTTTAAGAATCACCTCACTTAACTCCTTGCTGTCACTAGAGAAAATTCAAACAAGTAGCCTGCCTGCCCAACTTATGGATCCTCCATCCTCATCTTCCAGGATTCCATTCTCAAACTTTCTCCGACTCTCAGCGGACTCCCGCTGTGAATGCCCTTTTTCCTCTTGCTCTTACTCGCCCTACTCCTCCTTTGGGATCATTTCAGATGACACACTCTCTACAAAATCTTGAGACTTACCCACATCCAAGTGCATGTTAGCTGATGTTCATGGGTTCCCTGAGCACCCAGGGCATCACTATCGAGGTTCTTACCACATCGTATTCCCTTGCACTTTTTTCCTAAAAACACACATTGCCCTTGTATAGTGTATATAGGGTAAGCATCAAGTGTTTGCTACATTTGCACACTTTTTTATGCAGCCTAAACCAATTCCCAAATTACAGTGTGCCCTCTTTCCTCACCAGATGAATACATACTATTAGTACTAGGAAAATTACTCAAGTCCTTCCTTTATTATTACGCTTCCTTGACTCTAGCACAGCCTCTACTCCAAAATAAAGACTATGAGAGACTCCTTCAGTGTATCCCTAATCCACTTGCTAGTTTGCTGAAGATCAAACCCAAAGTAAAACAACTCTAATACAATAGTTGTTGTAGGACATTTCTGGTTTCATTTAAGTATATAATCAGAATTTCAGTCCCTAAATTTGAATATTATTTTTAATTGGTGCTATATCACTTACCATCTCCAGATTTCACATCAAGTAGTCTCATTACTGGCCCTTTCATACTTCATGCTCATGCATGTCCTCTGAATTCCTCCTAGCTCTTCACTACTGATCTAGCCACCCAGGCTAGATGGTGACAGAAGGAGAGAATATACCTAAGTCACAATTTCCAGAGCTTTTCATGACTGTTCTCACCTAACCACTGACTTCTCCCTTTTCTGTTGCTAAGTTTGCAACCCCATGGACTATATTCCACCAGGCTCTCTGGGAGTTCCCAAGCAAGAATACTGGAGAGGATTGCCATTACCTATTCTAGGAGATTTTCCACATTTAGTGATTGAACTCGGGTTGCCTGCATTGCAGGTGGATTCTTTACCACTGTCCCACCTGGGAGGGGCTTCCCTGCTGGCTCAGAGGTTAAAGCGTCTGCCCGCAATATGGGAGACCTGGGTTCGATCCCTGGGTCAGGAAGATTCCCCTAGAGAAGGAAATGCCAACCCACTCCAGGATTCTTGCTTGGAGAATCCCATGGATGGAGGAGCTACACAGTCCACGGGGTTGCAAAGAGTCGAACACAACTGAGAGACTTCACTTTCACTTTTCACCTGGGAAGACTTCCTTTCTCTATCCTCTGTTACATGACACACCAACCCTACTTGTCTGTGTGTTTCAGCAGCACTTTAGGTAATGCTGCTGTATATTACTACTGTCTAATTCTGTATCAGTTTCACATGTGCAGCCCAACTGTACATTCAGTCAATTTGTAAGTATTTTCCAAATAAAGACTTTAACTTTATTTTATTTATCCTGTAATCCCACAAACACTGAGGTCACACCAACATATCTGCCAGAGGTCTGCATCTTCACACATCATTGAACAATTATAAAGCCTTTATGGTACTCAAAGTAATATCTATATCCCCTTATTTATAGTTGTTATCCAGATTTTTTTTAAAACATTCTAACCATTTTTCTAATACCTTGACTTTTTTTTTTCAAATGCAGCATTACACTGTATGATTCAAGAATGGCAGGAGTTTCCAAAACGACTGAAACTTGACAATGTAGTAATTTTTTAAAAATACCTAAATGCTGAGTAGCCTGTGGCTCAGATCATGAACTTCTTATTGCCAAATTCAGACTTAAATTGAAGAAAGTAGGGAAAACCACTAGACCATTCAGGTATGACCTCAATCAAATCCCTTACGATTATACAATGGAAGTGACAAACAGATTCAAGGGATTGATCTGATAGAGTACCTGAAGAAGTATGGGCGGAAGTTCATGACACCGTACAGGAGCAGTGATCAAGACCATCCCCAAGAAAAAGAAATGCAAAAAGGCAAAATGGTTGTCTGAGTAGGTCTTAAAAATAGCTGAGAAAAGAAAAGACTGGAAAGGCAAAGGAGAAAAGGAAAGAGATACCCATTTGAATGCAGAGTTCCAAAGAATAGCAAGAAGAGATAAGAAAGCCTTCCTCAGTGATCAATGCAAAGAAATAGAGGAAAACAACAGAATGGGAAAGGCTAGAGATCTCTTCAGGAAAATTAGAGATACAAGGGAACATTTCATGCAAGATGGGCACAATAAAGGACAGAAATGGTATGGACCTAACAGAAGTAGAAGATATTAAGAAGAGGTGGCAAGAATACACAGAACTATACAAAAAAGATCTTCATGACCCAGATAATCATGATGGTGTGATCACTCACCTAGAACCAGACATCCTGGAATGTGAAGTCAAGTGGGCCTTAGAAAGCATCACTACAAACAAAGCTAGTGGAGGTGATGGAATTCCAGTTGAGCTATTTCAAATCCTGAAAGATGATGCTGTGAAAGTGCTGCACTCAATATGCCAGCAAATTTGGAAAACTCAGCAGTGGCTACAGGACTGGAAAAGGTCAGCATTCATTCCAGTCCCAAAGAAAGGCAATGCCAAAGAATGTTCAAACTACCGCACAATTGCACTCATCTCACACACTAGCAAAGTAATGCTCAAAATTCTCCAAGCCATGCTTCAACAGTACGTGAACCATAAAATTCCAGATGTTTAAGTTGGATTTAGAAAAGGCAGAGGAACCAGAGATCAAATTGCCAACATCCATTGGATCATCGAAAAAGCAAGAAAATTCCAAAAAAGTCACTTACTTCTGCTTTATTGATTATTCCAAAGCCGTATACTGTGCAGATCACAACAAACTGTGGGAAATGCTTAAAGAGATGGGAATACGAGACCACCTTACCTGTCTCCTGAGAAATCTGTATTCAGGTCAAGAAGCAACAGTTAGAACTGGACATGGAACAACAGACTAGTTCCAAATTGGGAAAGGTGTACATCAAGGCTGTATATTGTCACCCTGCCTATTTAACTTATATGCAGAGTACATCATGCGAAATGCTGGGCTGGACAAAGCACAAGCTGGAATCAAGATTGCCAGAAGAACTATCAATAACCTCAGATATGCAGATGATACCACCTTTATGGCAGAAAGTGAAGAAGAATGAAAGAGCCTCTTGATGAAAGTGAAAGAGGAAAGTGAAAAAGTTGGCTTAAAACTCAACATTCAGAAAGCTAACACCATGGCATCTGGTCCTATCACTTCATAGCAAACAGATAAGGAAACAGTGACAGATTTTATTTTCTTGGGCTCCAAAATCACTGTAAATGGTGACTGAAGCCATGAAATTAAAAGATGGTTGCTTCTTGGAAGAAAAGTTATGACAAACCTAGACAGCACATTAAAAAACAGAGACATTACTTTGCCAACAAAGGTCTAAACCGTCAAAGCTATGGTTCTTCCTGTGGTCATGTATGGATGTGAGAGTTGGACTATAAAGAAAGCTGAGCACCAAAGAATTGATGCTTTTGAACTGTAGTGTTGGAGAAGACTCTTGAGAGTCCCTTGGACTGCAAGGAGATCCAACCAGTCCATCCTAAAGGAAATCAACCCTGAATATTCATTGGAAGGACTGATGCTGAAGCTGAAACTCCAGTACTTTGGCCACCTGATGCAAAGAACTGAGTCTTTGGAAAAGACCCTGATGCTGGGGAAAATTTAAGGCAGGAGGAGAAGGGGACAACAGAGGATAAGGTGGTTGGATGGCATCATTGACTCGGTGGACATGAGTTTGAGCAAGCTCCAGGAGTTGGTGGTGGACAGGGAAGCCTGGCATGCTGCAGTCCAGGGGTCTCAGAGAGTTGGACCCAACTGAACTAACTGAAATGCTGACCTTAGGGTTAATCAATTAAGGGATGCTTATACATTCAAAATTACCTGTTTTTTAAACTTGTGTCTTTTCATTTTAGAAACAAACTATAACATTCTCCCAGCCCATAACACATTTTTCACAGTGTCAAGACAAGGACGGAATCATAATATAGAGTGAAAAAAAAGTAGCCAGTTTACTGGATACAAAAGTATGAAATCTCAATTCTGTAATTTTTTGTTTGCAAATGATTTTGTTAAAACATACAGTCCCTGGCAATACAAGCATGTATATTATTTTCTTATACACAAAAAAATTACTAGTCCATTTTCTTTCACTTTGGTGCATTTTAGATCCCCTTCCTCGCACGTTAATAAAATCTTGACTGATATGAGGTAGATAGATTCTTTATAGACTGCTTATTAAACAACTGTTCTGTTCAAGGCTAATTTCCTCACTTAGGTTTTAGATCCTAAGTTCTTCTGTCTCTTAAATGATCTTGTTTTCCTTAATCATCCCTTTCTCCATCTCAACTGGCTATATTCTGTTCAAACCTCCCTCCACCTTCCCTCTCCCAGACACACACGATTTCCTAATTTGTAAACCTCCTACCTATCATCAGAGAGTCTTTTTCAACAAGATTAGCGGTGAGGGGAAAGAGAAAGTGTCCTATAATCGTGGCTCCTGCCTAAGGCTCCATGTTCTCCCTGAAACCACAGTAATTAGGCTAGCACTCCAACAGCAGCAGAAACAACCTCCACCAGGGTCAACGACTGTTGTTAAACAGCACGGTTTTGGCACTGACCCCTTGATACTTCAAGTCTCCCTACCTGCTTCTGGGACATCATTCTCTAATTTCCCATTTTCCTGGTATTTCTGTCAGAGCCTCCACTACAGGCTTTGCTTTGCTTGCTGTAAGAGGTCCACATTCTTCAGGCTTCAATCCTCAGAACTCTTTCCCTCTGTTGATATTCTTTTCTTCTGGTCAATAATTCAGTTCTGTCTCCTTTGACAGCTCCAGCCCCTGACATCTAAATGCTTATTGGACATCCTCCCCAGGATGTCCTCTCAAGCTCCTGCTGCTGCTAAGTCACTTCAGTCGTGTCTGACTCTGTGCAACCCCATAGACGGCAGCCCACCAGGCTCCCCTGTCCCTGGGATTCTCCAGACAAGAACATTTCCTTCTCCAAGCTCAACGTGCCTCAAATCAACCATTCTCTACCACCATCCTTCTCTCGAGCAAATATACTCCTCTTCCTATATTGTGTACCTCAATGAATTTTACTCTCCAGCTCTCAAGTCAGAGTCATAAGAGTAATCTTAATTTCTCCCTTCACCTTTGGCCAACACCCTCCAATTGATTAAGAAGTCCTATTGATTCTTCCTCAATATCTCTCTCCACTCCTCCACTTCCACTATAATTAACTTAGGTCATTTATTCATTCAATCTATTTACTAAACACCCACAATATGTCAGACACAATTATACATAACATGAGCCTGAACAATACAGACTAAAAATCCCTTCCTTCTTGGAACTTACATACTAGCAGGAGAGGTGAATAGAACAGATAAGTAAAATACACAGTGTGTTAGTTACCCATAAGTGCTAAGCAAAGAAGGGAGGGAAAGAATGACTGAGAGAGGGAGCAAAGAAGAGTGGAAGGGATAAAGAAATGGAAATATTGCAATAGGGAAGGTTAAATTTTATATAGATTGGCCAGGGAGAGTCTAACAAGGATGCAGCTGATTTTTTTTTGTTCGTTTGTTTGTTTAACCCAGATGCTTGATCTTGCTACCTTCATTGCAGACTCTCTTCTAGCCCATTTTCCAACTGAAAGAAAAATATTTCCCCAAATCATAAGCTTATCGTTCCCTTACTTGTCATGCTTCATTAACAGCTTGTGGCTTTCAGGATATTTCTATTACCTAAATTTAGCACATAAGGTCTGCACTGACCGAGCCCCCAGCAACCTAACTAGCACCATTTCTGGTTTTACAGTAGAAATGTACTCAACCACCTGCATCTTACTTCAAAATGAATGATTTTTTTGGTGCAACACCATACCTTTCCATGTGTTTTTTCCCCTTTTTTTCTTCCTGTAATACTTAATCCTAATAATTCTGAAAACACACACAGTCTTTATAAGTGGCATCTCCTTCATTGCTGAAATCCACCACAAACATTAGAAAGTGTATTTTACTCAGTTTGTAACTTCATCCATAAAATAGAACCCCATAGCCTACTTTCCACATTTATTTGAAAGATAAAATGAGAAAAAGTACATCTAATAGCATAGTTGGCACAGGATGGAAGCTAAATAGTTAGCAGCCTCTACCACATAATACACTTTATTAACTACCTGTCTTTCCACTAGACTAGGCTTTCTCAACCTCACAAGTACTGACATTTTGGGCCAGGTAATTCTTTGTTGCAGGAAGCTGCCCTGTGCACTGCACAGCATTGAGTGGTACCCATGGCCTGTGTCCACTAGATGCCAGGAGTACTGTAAAAGCCAAAATGTCTCCAAACACTACTAAAATATTTTCTAGTGGGCAAAAATCTTCCCTGGTAGAGAATCACTGCACTACACCATAAGCAACTCGAAGGACAGAAACTAATTATTACTCGTTATTTTGTCTCTAGGTATCTAGGATTGAAGTCAGCATACAGTAAGTATTCAATACATGCATATCTCTAGCACCATAGATTAATTTTACCTATTTTTTGAAAAGCATGTAAATGTATATATTATTTTATAGCCTCTTTCATTCACTGTCAGATTATGGGATGTATTCATGATGCTTCACGTTGCAGTTCATCTCGAGTTCCCCATATACTTTTTTAGACACTATCGTTTGGACACTTGAGTTGTTTCCAATTTGTAGCTAGTATAATTAGTGTTGTCATGAATAACCTTTTGCATGGTTTTGGTTACAAGTCAAGATACCAGTTTTGTTGAAGGAGGAGAAAGGGGAGTAATTGGTAAGGATACACTGAGGATTCCTGGGGGTGCTGTTAACATTTATTCTCAAGTAGTGGTACCATATGTGTGTCCACTTTGTGGTAATTCATTGAATGCTCCATTTATGATCTGTGAATATATCATTCTCTTTTACACTTCATTTGAAGTTTTTATTTATATTACTAAGGAAACAGTTGTGTACATAGATGGAAAAAGAAGGCCAAAGATTCTGGCGAATATTCTACAATGCCAATATTCATGTGAAAAATAAATGTTTACCTTCATTTGTGTCATCAGTTCAGTTCAGTTGCTCAGTCGTGTCCGACTCTTTGTGACCCCATGAATTGCAGCACGCCAAGCCTCCCTGTCCATCACCAACTCCTGGAGTTCACTCAAACTCATATCCATCGAGTCGGTGATGCCATCTAGCCATCTCATCCTCTGTCGTCCCCTTTTCCTCCTGCCCCCAATCCCTCCCAGCATCAGAGTCTTTTCCAATGAATCAACTCTTCGCATGAGGTGGCCAAAGTATTGGAGTTTCAGCTTTAGCATCAGTCCCTCCAATGAACACCCAGGACTGATCTTTAGGATGGACTGGTTGGCTCTCTTTGCAGTCCAAGGGACTCTCAAGAGTCTTCTCCAACACCACAGTTCAAAAGCATCAATTCTTTGGTCCTCAGCCTTCTTCACAGTCCAACTCTCACAT
>NW_011495050.1:14126265-14133483 GCF_000754665.1 Bison bison bison | reverse complement strand
CCCATCTATTTGCCATGAAGTGATGGGACCAGATGCCATGATATTAGTTTTCTAAGCATTTGTATCATAGAAAAGCATATTTTAAAAAAAGGATGTTTTATACTTTTTGCCACTAGTACCCATTGTTGGTGAGAAGCAAGGGAAAATGTCTGCTATCAGTAAATATGTACACAGGCACAACATTCCCAGAAGACCATTTGGCAATATATACGAAAAAATCTTTGAAATTTGCATTATGCTTGTATCTCAATTATATCTCAATAAAGCTGGGAGTATGTGCTATGTTTGAAAGTTTATCTTATGAAAATAAATCAGAAAAATGCATACAACTACATATGTGTATATAAGCAAAATAATTTATATACAAGGAAATTCTTCATATAACTGCTTATGATGGTAAAAACTGAAAGCAAATTTTCAATAGATAATTAGCTAGATGTATTACGGTTATCTATTCAGTAGAAAACATGCACTCATATTTAATGACAAGGAAAAATGTTCATAGCACATCACGTAAAAACAAATTACAAGACAGGATGAAACATGTGTAAGGAAAGAAAGACATAAATATGCACAGAAACAAAATGTCAAGAAAAGAAGCCAGAATATTAGTCAGCCATAGAAAAGAACAAAATAATGCCACTTGCAGTATATGGACCTAGAGATTGTCATACTGACTGAAGTCAGACTCAGAAAGACAAATATCATATGATATGGCTTATATGTGGAAACTTAGAAAAGGGTACAAATGAAGTTAGTTGTAAACCAGAAGTAGAGTCACAGATGTGGAGAACAAGTTTATGGTTACCAGGGGATAGGTAGGGGGAGGAATAAATTGGGAGATTAGGATGGACATATACACACTACTATATATAAAATAAATAACTAATAAGAACCTATCTAATAAGAACCTATTTATAGCACAGAACATTCTTCTCAAAACTGTAATGGCCTATATATGGCAAAATAATCTAATAAAAAAGAGTGGAGTGTATCATCGTCTATATAAAATATAAATAACATGCAACATATGCCAAGTACCTATGAAAAAGAGCCAATATTACTAAGAATGAACCATGGTCATCCTCAGTCATATACTGAGAATTAAGAAATAATCTTCCACTTTCACTTTGCTTCACAGGAGCCTTGTTAATAAGCACTTCCCGCTTGTACCAAATAAGTAATGATTTCTAGGTCAGTAAATTGCAACATTGATTGCATTCACTTACAATAAGTATAACCATGGCAAACCCATTTTCACATGGAGATTCTCTTTCTAAGGCTGATTTACAGTCACTGCTCTCCTCTCCGTTTCTGAGAAAAGGGATCACCTTAGCCAAAATGTAAGTGTTAAGCCCTGTCTCAGAGCGTCTAAGGAAGACCCTGTTGATAGCCTGGGATATTGCTGAATGACTACCCATTCCAGTTTGCCCAAGACAGTCCTGGTTTATGCCCCATGTCCCTGCATAGTTGTTAAGAGCAGCCACTTTCAGTCCCCAATGTCCCAGATAGAGCAAAACATTAATGGCCAGCCTCCTGTACATACACAGGAATGCTAAGCATAGCACGTGGAATAAATGCCGAGCCATCTGAACTCTTGTCTCATCTTCCCTGTACTGTTAGTCTAGAATAAGCACCCACACAGACCATCCATGTGCTCAAGCCCCCACCGCCACCACATAGACGGTCTAAAGCAATCTGAACAGGAATCCAGTTCAAGTTGGCCCCATTTTGCTATGGGTGGCTCAAAAACTATGAGAATGCACATTATTAGCTACCTCGAATCATACACTTTAAGGATAAAGTGCATATTTGAAAAATTTGATCAATGTATTGATACTTTGGGGGAGCTGTGTCTGTCTAGTTTTTAATCCAAATAATTCTGTACAATGGAAGTATCAATACATGCAAATTTCCTGTAAGACTGTATATTTCTATCTGTGCTAATGGCAAAACTATTCACCCAACCACCTTAGCCAGAAACCCTATGACCAAATTTGATTTTCTCTGCACTCTGTGAAATTAGTTAGTTACTAAGTCTCATTGATTTTAAATCTCTGAAATTCACTGCCCACAAACTTCTCATCAGAACAAGATTTCACATCTGCAATTGTTACAGTAGGCTTCTCCAACTCATCTCCTGCACTTCTGCAAGAATTAAATAAAGCAATTTCTCTAGTTTACAACCTGCTCAAAACCCTCAGATAACATCCAGACTTCTTAACATGGCACTCAAGACCTTTATTATTTGCACTTAAGCCTCCCTTTTCATCCTCAATTCCAACCATACCTCACACAAAGCACATACTACTCAGTGGTTCTCCTCCAGGGATGGTAGTGCTCCCCTAGGAGGTGTTGGGAAATGTCTGGGGATAATTTTTATTGCCATCGTGATTTGGGGCAATGAAGATTATTTAAGGAGCAAGGACTAAGAATGCTCAGTGACCAGCAGTGCAGGACTTGTGCCTTGTCAAGATGCCAACAGCACCATAAATGAGACTTCTCATTGCCCAAACACATTATTTTTTCAAACGTGTTGTTTCTTCCTCCCAGATTCTATTTAATCTTCCTCTATTAGTTGTGCCTCCTTCCAAAATAACATTGTCCCTGGATGATAAAACTCCAACACTCTTCCTACCTAAAGACCTCAGCTGATTTAATAGTCATGCACAATGTGTTAGAGGGAATTAAGTCACTCCCGTAACACACTAGTTGCCTGCTGATCTAGTGCTTAGTACATTGAATTATGATTAAACTTCTTACCCATCTGTCGTTTCACTCCATGTGCCCCTTCTCCTTACCCATTCTATCCTCTAAAATTTGAGCTCTTTAAAAAAGGGGATGTTCCTTTGTTATTGCATTTTTTTAACTCCAATTTCTACACTAGAAGTTGAGAATCATGCTATAATGATAAATGATTTTTGGATTAAAAAATTGTACTTGCATTCCTTTCCATAGAATGACATTCCCTAATGACCTTTTTGTAGTTGCTAAACTTAGAATACTTTGAAGTAAACTAAGTATTTTCATTATATCTTTTATCAGTAATGGTGCTTTAAATTAATGTATTGAAGATTAGACTAATTCAGGTATTACAAACTTAAGTATAAGAGGAAAAAGAAACTTCAGACACTGTGGTAAAACCCAAGAGGCTATTCCCAATATAAAGGTATTTAAAGTCCTTTATTTTTTATAAGTGCTAAGCAAGTATGTCTTACAAAAATCTGCCTACCATGTTTGTGTCCAAAATACATGTTATGAAAAAGTACTTACGTACTCTTAAAAGTGTAGGTACAATATTCGCTGTTGTTTAGTCGCTGAGTTGTGTCCAACTCTTTTGCGACCCCATGAACTGTATAGCCCGCCAGGTTCCTCTGTCCATGGAATTTTCCAGGCAAGAATACTGGAGTGGGTTGCCATTTCCTTCTCCAGGGAATCTTCCCAACCCAGGGATCTAACTCATGTCTCCTGCTTTGCCAGGTGGATTCTCTACCACTGAGCCACCAGGGAGGCCCCATGAACAATACATTTCTATACAAAAGATAAAGTAAAAGTGTTCTTATCCCACCCCACTCATTTTTTTTTTTAAGTTTAAGCTTAAACTATTTCTGTAGTACATTGAAAACATACTTAATCAAAATTTTAAACTTTTAACTCCCCCTAAGTTGCATAAGCAGTAAAATAGGGTGGACAAAAGTCAACTGCTTACTTGCACATCTGTTCATATCTGGGGCTCGATGTCCATAGTACCCGGATGGGCAGGAATGCAGACATTCTCCATACTGGCGCATGCCTTCTCTTCGAAGAAAGAAGAACAACTTCTGTTGACATCGGCTGCACCCATTGTCCTTTGAACAAGACAAGCAACCCTTGCAAATGGGATTTGATACATAACTAGCTGTAAAAGAAAAAAGAATACATGCTTAAATATGCATATGGTCAGACTTCTGGTGAGCACAACATGCTAAAAAGACAAGTATCTCTTTTCCTTCTGCTCTAATCATATAGAAATGCTAAACAAAATAACCTTTGCCATTTAGAAAAAAAACAAAAAGGTTAAAACACAACTAAACTTAGCAACAAAGAAGAAACCCAGAGGCAGACTTGAGGCTGAAAGCTCAAACTAAATGGCTGGAGATGTTGAAGCAGACAGAGGCAGACCTCATGGCAGGGTCCTGAGTCCAAACCAAGGAAACGTGAGTGGCAAACCACATCACTGTAAACGTGAAGCCCACAGTACTGCGAGTAACTACACTTCAATACAAATGAGTAAAGAAGTGTGCACGTAAAGAGTTAACATTTGTCTCTGTGAGGAGAAGGGGACGACAGAGGATGAGATGGCTGGATGGCATCACTGACTCGATGGACGTGAGTCTGAGTGAACTCCGGGAGTTGGTGATAGACAGGGAGGCCTGGCGTGCTGCGATTCATGGGGTTGCAAAGAGTCGGACATGACTGAGCGACTGAACTGAACTGAGAGTGGAGTCATGAAGGCTGTTTTTCCACGAAACAAGTATTAGAAGCCCCAACTCCAACTGGCCAGAGAAAACATTTCCAACCCCGGATTAGGGGGCATACAGGAGGAGAGAAAAATATAACCCATGAGAAATAACTACACCAAATCTACGAGACATCTGAGTGTGGGATCCAAGTTCAAATCATCAATGTAGTATGGGGTTTCTAAGTCAAGAGGTTAGATCCAGGAATATCCACAAAGAAAAAAAAAAAAGTATGAAATGACGCTACAGAAATTTTCTACAACCCTGACACCTGGGACTTAAGGAAAACCACCTTAACATCAAAATGAACAAATCACACGTGCAAGCAAACCCCCATGAGGAACAATCAGTCTGAGTAAGAGATTTCATACCTAAAGAATAAGAAAGAACAATATGAAAATAACCTTAAAGTGAGTATCTTTAGCACATTGGAAGGGATGGAATGACTAGAAATCACGTGCAGGAAGAAACAGTATCATAAAATATGCAAGTGAGAAAGAAATTAAAACTCTAAAGCTGAAAAAAATTTTATGGACAAGTTGAATGGTAGACTGGGAGAGGGACTTAGCTAGAAAATAGTTTTAAAGAGCTGTACCACAAAAGGTAAGAAATACGTAAGAAAAAAAATAGCATCTGAAATATATAAACCTCATGAAGTTCACTACAGTTAGTGACAAAAAGGATAATTAAAAGAAAACATTCTGTTTCTAGTCCTGGTATAAAATTTAAAAATGATACAACCTGAAATCCCAGTACAATTTCTAAAATATGAAAAAGTCATGTTAACTTTTAGTTATCCTTACACCAAGCAAGGTCATAAATACAAGATATATAAGGCCACACTGACTTCATTTTCCTGAGTTAGCCCACGAAAGTCTTAAGAAGGAATAGAAAATTCCTCAATTATTGAAACTTCACTTTGAGACTACAATCCTATTTGCCCTACATATAATCTTTATTGCATAAGAAATAAACATTCAGTATTCAGACTAGCAGCAATACTCCGAAGTATGCTATATACCACACCCGTCCTTTACTTAAAATGTTTGAGTATCCAATATATGTACCTCTACTCGGAGCAGTTCTTCCTAGGTTTCAGTTCCACAAACACTCTCCCCCCACTTCTTCTGGGTTCCCTGATTGTTCTTACAGTCTCTCCTCCAGAGAGATCCCCAAAACAAGGTCTTAACCTAACATTTCAGAGAAGGAGCCAAAAAAGAGCTAAGGTACTCAGGATCAGAAACCAAGGCCAAGATAACCCTTTGCATTAGCCACTGAGGTCTGCTTCTTCCCACCTATTCTAGGACTTCATCCTATCAACTGTTCAACTGCTTTTATCTACATAGTGAATCTATTTTATGGACTTTTTCTTGCTTGCAAGCCTATCTATGCTTCCCAACTAATTTCTTATTTACCACTTATTTTCTTTAACCTGCAACTGTGGAGCAAAAAAGAATCAAATCAAATGGAAAATCACCTCCTCATATAGAGTTCCTAATAAAATCATAACAAACTTTCCAGATACCCCTTCATATATGTACACTTATACGACAGTTAAAATATGTAACTGGGATTTTTCATAACTGTGATCAGACTTTACATGAAGTATGATAACTTGCTCAAATTTCATCAGGTCGTGAGCATCCTCTCCTACCAATGAACCAGACCAATATCACTCATGTTTCTTGGAAATGTCAGTTTTATCTGTAGCCTCTACCCACCAACACCATTCATTCAATTATGCCCAACACTGTTTTTATGAAGACCACAACCAGTTTTTAGAGCCTCGATTCAAGACCTCATTCTCAGTCTCTGGTCCTCCCAACTCCTGTGTCTAGGCCATTACTAAAAGTTTTCTTCCTCTTGTAGCTCCCGTGATAATATCTTCTGAAGATGTAATCTGAACCCTTACTCTTGTGATTTCCACTAATCTTATCAGAGGCCCTTTCTACCTCTAGCTTAGACACCCTAACCACCCTACCCTCTGCCCTACCTATCTTTCTCTACTTCTCTCTCCATTCTACTGTAGGGTCAGTTTTTCTGCTTTTATTCTCATCATAAGATTTCTATTATGCCTTACTCTCATGAAATAATTACAATTTATAAAATGTTTTCACATAGCTGACTGGAAATACAAAGTGAAAGTGAATGTATTAGTTGCTCAGTCGTGTCTGACTCTTTGACACCCCATGGACTGTAGCCCGCCAGGCTCTTCTATCCATGGAATTCTCCAGGCAAGAATACTGAAGTGGGTAGCCTTTCCCTTCTCCAGGGAATCTTCCCGATCCAGGGATCAAACCCAGATCTCCTATATTGCAAATGGATTCTTTACCATCTGAGCCATCAGTGAAGCCCCTGGAAATAAGCCTAGATTATTTACAATTTTCCCAGATGCCTCTGAAGAGGTTTTATTATAAGATTTTGTTATTATTGTTCAGAGCAGGGTGTAAGGAATCAGTATATAAGTTTCAAAAACTGAGACACAGACTAACTTCCATGCAAGGAGGAGATAAAGACAGAGTAGGGTGGGTGGGGTGTAGAACGTGAGTGAAGGGAACAGAATCAGAAAGACTCAGCAGCTCTATGATGGATGAAATGGCTTTGGCAGAGGAAGTGGTGACTGGGGAGAACCCAACTCATTTAATTTTCAGGGCTGTCTAAGAACATAACCCACCTTAAGCAGAAAGACCCTTATGGCATGATATTTGGAGATGTAATT
>NW_011495050.1:14115090-14126165 GCF_000754665.1 Bison bison bison | reverse complement strand
GCCTTTAAGTAGGAACAACCGGGAGACTAAGGCAAGGACAGGAGCTGCTGGCTGGAGCTCAGCAAAAGGCAGCCGCACACCGCAGAGCGCTCTGCAGTGGTTCACTGCTGCCTTTTGCTCTGCAACTTAACTACAAATATGAACTCGTAATATCAAGGTTATCCATATCCCAGACTTAGCTTCATAAGTAAAAAGAGAACTTGGAAGATTTACATATGTAGCAAAATAGTTTAAGGAGAAGGTTCTCTGGACCACAGTCATCACAAAGTTAAGTGAAGCTGTACTTAAAGTTCAAAAGTTAAACCCAGAGCTATCACTATAAATCACACTGCACAGTGAGGAGGATGGAGAGAAGAGAATTACAGAGCTAAGAGACTCATTATAAATTAAAGGCTTTTTGTTTTGTTTTGTTTTTATGTATCAGAAGTCAACTTTCATCTTGACCACAAAGATTTCAGAGTCAACAAAGTGTACTCCACATTTTTAAAAAGGTTTTCTTAAAATCAGTAAATGCATTGCTTTATTTACTTGAACTTTAACTGACAATGAAAATGAAGTAAGGAATACTTACCTGAGTCCATATCTTAGATATCTTTATAACCCTACATAAGAGGAATCCTCTTAAAACAAAAGTGATGTGAGCCACACCCAGCCGTGAGTGCTGTCTCTTCACTTGCCCCAACCTTCAGCAGTGCTCCTCAAAGCTGAAGGATAAGAACATGTGTAATTTTTGCAGTTTGAAGCTTCACGGCCCAAACCTCAAACAAATTTTTCAGTTTAATTAACCACTGTCCAGTGTCAACTATCCTGGTCTCCTCTATGTTGTAAATCAGAAGCTAAATTCAACAAGAACTTCTTCATCCATTATATGGTGACTATACCAATCTCTTGGAGAAGGCAATGGCACCCCACTCCAGTACTCTTGCCTGAAGAATCCCATGGACAGAGGAGCCTGGTAGGCTGCAGTCCATGGGGTCGCTAAGAGTCAGACACGACTGAGCAACTTCACTTTCATTTTTCACTTTCATGCATTGGAGTAGGAAATGGCACCCCACTCCAGTACTCTTGCCTGAAGAATCCCATGGACAGAGGAGCCTGGTAGGCTGCAGTCCATGGGGTCGCTAAGAGTCAGACACGACTGAGCAACTTCACTTTCATTTTTCACTTTCATGCATTGGAGTAGGAAATGGCAACCCACTCCAGTATTCTTGTCTGGAGAATCCCAGGGATGGGGGAGCCTGGTGGGCTGCCGTCTATGGGGTTGCACAGAGTCGGACATGACTGAAGTGACTTAGCAGCAGCAGCAGCAGCAGCATACAAATCTCTGGGCTTCCCTAGTAGCTCAGATGGTAAAGCATCTGCCTGCAATGCAGGAGGCCTGGGTTCAATCCCTGGGTCGGTAAGATCCCCTGGAGGAGGACATGGCAAGCCACTACAGTACTCTTGCCTGGAGAATTCCATGGACAGAGGAGACTGGCAGGCTATAGTCCACAGGGTCGCAAAAAGTCAGACATGACTGAGCGACTAACACACACACACCCCAATCTCTATATATCTAAAGCCAAGCAAAAATTAGACCTTTAAACATGACTAGAGTAATTTATTTTGTCAGGATCTTAATAAGTCAAATGGCTCAGCGTATTTCTATGAGATTTAATTCAAGTGTGCAGGTGAATAAACAGATCTTAATTCCCAGCTTTGAAGACCGTGTTTATTTGCTCTCCCCCGTAAGCTTCAACTTTTCCAACCCTGAAGCCTGCTGAGATCCAGGGCCTCATCATTCCAACCAAAACACTTTTCTAAATCTAGACCCACCCAAAATTCTAAAGATGAAATATATCACATAAAACATTAAAAATCCTCTAAAAGGTGTTAGACAGTGGTATTAACACAAATCCACACATATCTCCTTGACGGGAAAAGGAATATACGGGTATAGAAAACAAAAAATCACGAGGCAGAAACCAGATAACAATTCCTTATATCACTAATAAGTACACAAGGAGAAAAAAAAAACAGCTTAAGTAAAACTCTTTACTCTTAATTCTAGTCACGTAATTTATATTCCTCTTAAATTGCAAAGTAAGTTTGGTTTTTTACGAATCCTGATATTTTTAAGTTTGATGCTTTGTTAAATCAAACCCAGTTATGCACATTTTATCCCATAGAACATTTTATGTAGGTGCTGAATGCCCATCTGTTTCTAATATACTCCTAATACTTCTTAAAAGTGTTCCCCTGTTTCTGTTGTAAGCCCTGCCAAACAAGAAGAAATCTAAATTCTTACTAGCTGAAGGCATCCATTCCTGACAAAGAGTACAGATTTCTAATTCTGAAAATAATGAGACTGAATAATATCCTGTTAGCATAGCATCTTAGCCTCATTCCATATTTTCAAGTTAAATAATGTTACAAGTCCAACAGCTTTTCAAAAAAATGAACATTTATTATTAACTTCATTGATCCATCCTATCACAAAATTGCTAATATTTATCTCCACCCAATTCCAAATTCAAGATACATATTTGGAAACAAAAACCCTATCTCTGGCACCAATAATAGAGAACTTGCCTGTCAGATCCTATACAAATCAAGTTGGGCATAGATCCTTCCACTAGAACTTGGCATCACTGGGATAAAAAATCCTGTAATCATGTATAATACCAAGCTCAAACCTGACTAAGCCATCAAGATTATGAATGATCAAGCCATGCAAAATTTGACCCAAATGAGAAATACCTATCTTTCAGAGTACTTTATTTTACATTAAAATTTTTTACATTAAATTTTAAATATTGATAAAAATGAAATATGTAATCTGATCTTTGATGCAAAGACAACAGATTTTAACATGCTAGATATTCACCATTATAATCATGCCTTAGAAAACAGATGTTAAAATGAACAATTTTAATAAAGCTCTGACACAGGTAAGTTTCTAAATGTCCACTGAAGTTTTAGAGGAGCTAAAATAACATGAGTTTAGGGGGAAAAAAATGAGAAGGGCAAACTTGTGCCAAGAATTCAAAAGTTTCATAACCTGTAGAACTGAAATACACCTTCTCAGAATCATTTTTTATCTTTTGTTATGAGTGCTTCAATAGATACCAATATTTTTAGGAAAAAGACTTATGAAACTTTTAGCTTCTCCAAGAAATATTAGCTTTGAGAAACCCATGTCCATTGGGTGTCTGAAAATGTTATTAGTTGATAATTAATAATATCATTGTTTATCCACCTAAAACATGTCTTTTAAGAATGAAAGACTGGATATATCCCTAACTTCAGAAGTATTCCTTAGGAAAACAATACTTCTAAAATTTTCTAAGCCTCCCAAAATATTGAAATCATCTCTGAAAGTGATGACTTCCCTAAGGACTTCCCTGGTGACTCAGACAATAAAGTGTCTACCTATAATGCGGGAGAGCCGGGTTCAATCCCTGGGTCAGGAAGATCTTCTGGAGAAGGAAATGGCAACCCATTCCAGTATTCTTGCTTGAAAAATCCCATGGACAGAGAAGGCTGGTAGGCTACAGTTCATGGGGTTGCAGAGTCCGACATGACTGAGCAACTTCACTTTCACTTTATACTTTCACCTTCTGAAAGAAAGTCATGTCTGACTCTCTGTGATCTCATGGACTGTAGCCTGCCAGGCTCCTCTGTCCATGGAATTCTCTGGGCCAGAACACTGGAGTGGGTAGCCATTCCTTTCTCCAGAGGATCTTCCCAACCCAGGTCTCCCACATTGCAGGCGGATTCTTTACCATCTGAGCCACCCAGAGAAGCCCAAGAATCCTGGAGTGGGTAGCCTATCCCTTCTTCAGGGGATCTTCCTGACCCAGGAATTGAATCAAGGTCTCCTACATTGCAGGCAGATTCTTTACCAACTGAGATACCAGGTAATATTCTTAATGACATCAGGATTAAAGGAATTTAATTAGATGATGTTTCTGCTCCTACCAAAGTATGTATCTTACTGTACAAAAGCTCAACTCTACTAGAAGATTTTAAAATATGGAGGGAGGAATTTAAGTAGAGTTACAGGTTTATTTTAACACATGAAGTGCTAATATCATCACAAAAAAATGAGGAAAAGGACCACAACTGTAAGCTGCTAATTCCTCTCGAGTGCTCGCACCACACGAGTCATAATCCTCATAGACTGGCACCTCAGCAATACATTTACAACCAAGATTAGCCGTGGCTGTTGTGTGGTTAACCAGATGGGATATTTTTTTTAAAACACATTACAAGGAAGCAGAAAGCGTGTATGAGGCATGTGTCATGAGTGCTTCAAGTCTGAATTAACTGAGATGTCCCAGGGAAGCCCAGAATACTCAAAAGGCAGGTCAAACAAAGATGATGAACTAAGATATGGTTGCAAAATAAATGTGGATGGAATCTTACATGGGTTTGTTTGAGGGCACAACGGACCTATTCAGAAAACAATAAACACATTCCCCTTCTAATTTAACAAATCCTCATTAATATTCAAGGCAGCCTGCCAAAACTGGAGGAAATTGAAAGGTTGCACCAAAGCAGTCACTGCAATAATCAGGAAAAATTACTTTGGTTCAACACATTTTACTTTGAGACAAAGCAGTATCCTTTCAACATAGTTCACCCTACATGTAAGCCCCTGAAGCAGATGCAGGTTATACATCTGGTGCTGTGAGCCACAGATTTCCCAAAAGAGCTTCTGAATGCACATGTTACTTTGCAGTGCAAGGTACCTAAGTGTTTTTGTTTGTTTGTTTTTAATCAGTACCCATCAGGTCCTGATCCTGAGAGTTTGGCAGCACTGAGTTCTAGAAGCTCAAGGAAGGTTGAAACGAGCACTCTGATGTGCCAGTTCTATGCACTCATCAACTAACCATCAAGTAGAAAGTAAGAACTTGAATGAATTAATTGAGACTCAGAAACATTTTTCCAAAAACAGTCATTAACACCCAACATCAAGTAAAAAGACCCAAGCAAATATGAAAGTAGCTATGTATAGATGCTAACGAAAAATTAAAATCATTAGCCCTCAAGTAAGCATATACAATTCCCCAAAGAGTGAAGTATTTCTCAGAATGAACACTCACTGTCAAAGTCAAGCCCTTTAAGAATTAATTATTCCTCTTCCCCTCACTCCTACCACCAACTCTGACACAAAAATCTTAATGCATATTCCCAGGCTAAATGTTAACTCTGACAGGTAACAGGGGAAAATGTACAATTAAGGATCTTAACATGCTCATCCCAAAACTAAACTATTAACATGGTCAAAGGCATAAGCTCTTCAGTTTCTACAACAGCTATGGCCATTAACATTCATTAGGTGATGAAGTCAGAGAACAATGTAAGATGCTTTGAGATTGCTCATTTGCCCAAAGTTATATGATGTTCTGAAACAAAGGAAGACATATATTTTACATTGTATAAAATGAGCCACCAGCTTGAATCTGGGACGGAGGGAAAAAAAATCACTCCATCAAACTGTTCTAATGCCAGAAGATATGTAAGTTTAAAGTTAGAATGTGTGGGATCCTCTGAGCCGTGCCTAGAAACTGCTGTGTAGTATAGATTACTCACGTCAAGGGTTGGCTGGGACTTTCTCAACATACTTAAAAGACCCTGTGGAAATGTTGACAGAGTGTTGGTGCTAATGGTAACTCAAACATGAGCAGATCTAAATATATACATTTATGAAGATTGTGAAACCACCACTTTCACACGAGTCCAAGTTTACACAAGGAGATAATCCAATTATTTAAATAGAAAAAAGCAAACTGCTCATAAACAGAGCTGGACTTCTATTCCATAAAGTACTTAAATACTTCTTATACTAACAGTATTTCAAAATAAGTTCTGCATACTTCCTAAGTACTATAAGCTAAGTGCCACGGTGCCTGACCTACCCAACTGCCTATAGGAAAAAACGCCCCCTCTATCCAAAGATTAAATTGGTTTTTTAAAAGGGGAAACAGGGTATGATGGAATTCTCACTGCGTACAAGTTAGTCAACTGTCTCTCATGGACCACGTGGGTCTTAGAATAGAAATTGACTCCTGCTTATTTCAGTGTTTTAATTTTAAGACAATAAATGGAAAGTCAACTGGATAGCTTATTTGGTGTCATAAACACAGCCCTCAAGAACCACCAGTGTCATAACTAACCAGATTAAAGGATCCATGTGTTTTAGATGTGGGTTATACCACTGTATTTTAAAATAGAGAATGAATACTGTTAGCTACACTGTCCTAGAGACAGGTCTCTTCAAATGAAGATAATAAAAAAAAAATTTTTAATTGTCTTAATGAAAAACACACTAGCAAACCCTTAGGTCTGACAAGCATTATTGTCTAACAATTATTCAGGAATACACGATTACGCAAAAATAACAAGTGAAAGCTTTATTACACTCAATCTAGGTCACTGTGTGGAGAAGGCGATGGCGCTCCACTCCAGTGCTCTTGCCTGGAGTCCCATGGACGGAGGAGCCTGGTGGGCTGCAGTCCATGGGGTCACGAAGAGTCGGACGCGACTGAGCGACTTCACTTTCACTTTTCACTTTCATGCATTGGAGAAGGAAATAGCAACCCACTCCAATGTTCTTGCCTGCAGAATCCCAGGGACGGGGGAGCCTGGTGGGCTGCTGTCTATGGGGTCGCACAGGGTCGGACATGACTGAAGCGACTAGCAGCAGCAGCAGCAGGTCACTGTGGGTGAAATACCACACAGACTTAATTAAAATTAGAAAGATTCACTATTAAATCTTCAGACCTACACAGGGTTTGCTGCTGCTGCTAAGTCACATCAGTCGTGTCCGACTCTGTGCGACCCTATAGACGGCAGCCTACCAGGCTCTCCCGTCCCTGGGGTTCTCCAGGCAAGAACACTGGAGTGGGTTGCCATTTCCTAGTTCTCAGTAATTTTTAAACCAATCACCTGCATTTAACATTTATCAAAGTTCATTTTAACATGCTTTGTCAGTTTGCTAAGTTTATAGCAATCAATACCTTAGTTTGAAATCGCGCTACTTAATCGTTCTTGTTCTAAGAAATTATGTGTATTCAGAACAAGAAGAAATGAAAATGAGGAAAATCAATATGGGAGGAGAAGAAAATGAACACAGAGGAACACACTATGTGACAAATTGCAGGCTATATGCTTTCATCATTTTTGAAAGCAGTGCTTATTACTCATAATTTGTTTATCAGAAGTGAATAAACAGATTAGAGAGTTTAAGAAACCTTTCCAAAGTCATACACTTTGTTAGTGACAAATTTAAATCCAGCTCTGACCTATGATTTCAAAAGCCAGGCTTTTAATTTCCTCATTAAAAGATATATGTACAGCACCTAGGGATAAAATGCATTGTACCAAGATTAAAACCGTGAGAAGTTTCTTTCAAATTAGGCTGTGCCCTTGTAATTTGCTCACTGCCCCATGCTCTGTTTTTAGCTACAAGGAAATAATCAAGCATCCTTTTGATGATTAGTCACTAAGAGTACTAAGCTAATTCTTTCCTAATATAACTAGGACTATACTAAGTCCCATAAATCAACAAAATTAGGATGTTATCCCCAAGAACACTTCAGAGTCAAACTGCTGATATAGCAAGAAGGATAATAGGGGAAACTGAGTTACAGGTTTCTTCTGGCAGAAGTTAAAGAGAAATCCTCAAAATTATAAATGGAAAGTCTTTTAACGGTTTGGGCATACAGCAAAAGGCCAGCATTTTAAAAACTGGAATCTCCAATTGACAAGTTCAAAAACACATCACCCCCAAACCATGCAATTTCCTGCAAATGGGCCACTCCCCTCACTGTCTTTGAAGACAAATCCCGCCCTGGACAAGGAGCCTTTGATGTAACACAGCAAGTGTACCTATGTAATTAGAAAGGCTCTGTACGCCATCCAAATGAGTCCAACTAGACTTTCAAGATGCACTGCAGTGAAGCGGTACGGACTGACACACCGACAGGGTTCAAGAGCCGGTTGCCTCTGCTCCCAGCCACAATTCTCCTTTCCTCCTCCAAGCAAACTGCACCTGCAGTGCTGGAAAAGTGTCAATACTAGTTGGTCACTCTGAAAAAGTGGCGAAACCGGATGTGTGCACGTTTACAGACATGTGCTCGCTCAGTCGTGTCCAACTCCTTGAGACCCCATAGACTGTAGCCCACCAGGCTCCTCTGTCCATGGAATTTTCCAGGCAAAAATACTAGGGTGGGCTGCCCTTTCCTTCTCCAGGATATCTTCCTGACCCAGGGATCGAACCTGTGTCTCTGGCCTCTCCTGCATCGACAGGCAGATTCTTTACTACTAGCGCCAACTGGGAAGCCCGTTTGCAGATATAGATTTGTATATAGAGTCCCACATTTATGCCTGTATATATAAATATATTCATATACTGTTTTCTGAACCATTTGAGTACAAGTTGTGAATGTTACATTCTACACTGAAATAACACTCTACACTGAAATTTCATGTTCAGTATATATTTCTAAAACAAGACATTGTCTTACAATACCTTCCATATTGATATAATCCAATACTATGTTCTAACTGCAGTCCATATTCAGTTATCCCAATACTGTTCCTTTTAATCTACTTTTTTCCTAGACTAGAATCCCATCCAAGATTATGCATTACAATAGGCTGTCATACCTATCAGTCTCCCTTATTCTGGAACAGTTCCTCTTTTGTGAGTTTGATATTTTGGAAGAAAACAGGTCAGTTATTTACAGGATATCTATTTGAGTGACTGATCTCACATTTGGGGAATAACGTAGGAACTGATGGTATGGCCTTTTTTGTGTAGATCAAGAAGCACTTGATGAATCTGGTTGCAATACTGGTGATACTAATTTTGATCCCTTGGCTAAAGTTATACCTGCCAGGTTTCTATATTATAAGGTCACTATTTTACCCTCTGTAACAGGGGCCCCAAACCCCAGGGCTGATACTGGCTCCAGACCTGTTAGGAAATGATCGAAGCTTCATCTGCAGCTCCCTGGTGGTACAGAATCTACCTGTAATACAGGAAGGAGACCCGGGTTCGATCCCTGGGTTGGATCAGGAAGTTCCCCTGGAGAAGGAAATGACAACCCGTTCCAGTATTCTTGTCTGGAGAATTCCATGTAGAGGAGCCTGGCAGGCTACAGTCTATGGGGTTACAAACAGTAGGACACAGCTGAGCAGGCTAACAGCTTCACTTTCACTTTATCGCTCACATTGCCTGAAACATCAGTCATGTTACCTGCACCATCCCCCTCCACACTGCTGGCATTACTGCCTGAACCATCCCACCTCCCCCCGCTGGACAAACTGTCTTCCACGAAACTGGTCCCTGGTGCCAAAAAGGTTTGGAACTGATGCTCCAGAAGACATATTTTTTGAGGAGATATAGTAAGACTAAGTACCCATCCTGTTCTTCAAACTTCCACACTGGTTTTAGTATTCCTTGATGAGGAGCCATGAAATTAAAAGACGCTTACTCCTTGGAAGGAAAGTTATGACCAACCTAGAAGCATATTTAAAAGCAGAGACATTACTTTGCCAACAAAGGTCCATTTAGTCAAGACCAGTTTTTCCAATAGCCATGTATGGATGTGAGAGTTGGACTGTGAAGAAAGCTGAGCGCCAAAGAATTGATGCTTTTGAACTGTGGTGTTGGAGAAGACTCTTGAGAATCCCTTGGACTGCCAGGAGAGCCAACCAGTCCATGCTAAAGGAAATCAGTCCTGAATATTCACTGGAAGGACTGATGTTGAAGCTGAAACTCCAATGTGGCCACCTGATGAGAAGAGCTGACTCATCAGCTCTGATGATGGGAAAGACCCTGATGCTGGGAAAGACTGAAGGTGGGAGGAGAAGGGGATGACAGAGGATGAGATGGTTGGATGGCATCATCGATTCAATGGAAATGAGTTTGAGTAAACTCCGGGTGTTGGTGATGGACAGGGAGGCCTGGTGTGCTGAAGTCCATGGGGTGCCAAAGAGTCAGACACGACTGAGTGACTGAACTGAACTAGCTTGATGTGTGTGCCTGTGCAGTCACTAAGTCGTGTCCAGCTCTTTATGACCCCATGCACTGTAGCCCACCAGGCCCCTCTGTCCATGGAATTCTCCAAGCAAAAATACTGGAGTGGGTTGCCATTTCCTCCTCCAGGGGATCTTCTTGACCCAGGGACTGAACTCGTGTCTCGTGCATTGCAGGTGGATTCTTTGCCACTGAGCCACCTGTGTAGCCCAGTGATTCTTGCCTGAATCAACTATTCTTTGGATGACTCTCAAAGGTGATTCTCTAACTCCGTCATTCTTCTCCATTTATCAGGGGGCATTCTGGCGTTGGAATGAGCTTTCCCTTCTCCCTCATTTGTTGGTCTGCTTGCTTGTTTATATCCGTGGGGAATCACAGACTTTGTTCATTGTACTATCATATGTTATGTTTGTGCTCAACTTATCCTAGATTTGTTCACTGAGAGCCTTTAAAGGTGTTATTGTTCATTCACTAAGGTGCTGTGGATTTTAAGTTGTATTTTCTGTGCACACTGCCAAGTGCTTAGGGATAGAGAAGAAAGAGATTCATTCTAGAGAGCTAAGATACAGGTGGTAAGATGACCTGGGTCTTGAAGAGAGACCAGGAGTTTGTGAGCTGGAGGAGAATATCCGAAGGAGAGAAACAGGACACGTGCAGATATCTGTACACGGTTGGAGGAGGCTGAACTCTTTGTCCTTGTATGCCAGATAAACCTTGGCCTAACTTACTGACAATCTACCTTTCAGACAACAGCAGAAACAGCAAAAGGAGACACTCAATACTTAATTGGAATACAAGGAAGCATTTGCTGAGAATTATAATATTCAGTTCAGTTAGTCGTTCAGTCATGTCCGACTCTTTGCAACCCCATGAACTGCAGCACGCCAGGCCTCCCTGCCCATCACCAACTCCCGGAGTTCACCCAAACTCATGTCCATTGAGTCGGTGATGCCATTCAGCCATCTCATCCTCTGTCATCCCCTTCTCCTCCTGCCCCCAATCCCTCCCAGCATCAGGGCCTTTTCCAATGAGTCAACTCTTCACA
>NW_011495050.1:14111620-14114990 GCF_000754665.1 Bison bison bison | reverse complement strand
GACTGATCTCCTTTAGAATGGACTGGTTGGATCTCCTTGCAGTCCAAGGGACTCTCAACAGTCTTCTCCAACACCACAGTTCAAAAGCATTAATTCTTCAGCGCTCAGCTTTCTTCACAGTCCAACTCTCACATCCATACATGACCACCGGAAAAATCATAGCCTTGACTAGACGGAACTTTGTTGGCAAAGTAATGTCTCTGCTTTTGAATATGCTATCTAGGTTGGTCATAACTTTCCTTCCAAGGAGTAAGCGTCTTTTAATTTCATGGCTGCAATCACCATCTGCAGTGATTTTGGAGCCCAAAAAAATAAAGTCTGATACTGTTTCCCCATCTATTTTCCATGAAGTGGTGGGACCAGATGCCATGATCTTAGTTTTCTGAATGTTGAGCTTTAAGCCAACTTTTTCACTCTCCTCTTTCACTTTCATCAAGAGGCTCTTTAGTTCCTCTTCACTTTTTGTCATAAGGTGGTGTCATCTGCATATCTGAGGTTATTGATATTTCTCCTGGAAATCTTGATTCCAGCTTGTGCTTCCTCCAGCCCAGCATTTCGCATGATGTACTCTGCATATAAGTTGAATAAACAGGGTGACAATATACAGCCTTGACGTACTCCTTTTCCTATTTGGAACCAGTCTGTTGTTCCATGTCCAGTTCTAACTGTTGCTTCCTGACCTGCATATAGGTTTCTCAAGAGGCAGGTCAGGTGGTCTGGTATTCCCATCTCTTTCAGAATTTTCCACAGTTTATTGTGATCCACACAGTCAAAGGCTTTGGCATAGTCAATAAAGCAGAAATAGATGTTTTCCTGGAACTCTTTTGTTTTTTCCACAATCCAGCGGATGTTGGCAATTTGATCTCTGGTTCCTCTGCCTTTTCTAAAACCAGCTTGAACATCTGGAAGTTCACAGTTCAGGGGTTTATAAGTATAGAATATATAGAAACTGCAACAGTAGAAGTAAAATCTAAGACTTTAAGAATGTATTTCCTTTTTAAGTTTGGAAGGATACAGGATTGGCTTTGCAGCCAACATTTCTAAGTTAGAAAAGGAATTAAGAGGATATTTTCAAAATAATACTCTACTTACATAATCTCAATGAGGAAAAAAAATGAATGATATGATATTCTATAGAATTCAATAAGGTTTCATAGGAAGTCCTCTGATGAATTTAAACATTTAAGCAACATGTACAAAAGGATATATTCATGAGAAAAACAGAAAAATCACAAAGAAATATGAAGAAGGCTAAAGTTTCCTAAGGTTTATGGGAAATATTTTTAAGAGCAAAATTAACAAGATGACATTGTTAAGCTCAACTTTTAAATATAATGTAACAATAGATGAAAGAGACAGAAAACTTATTTTCTGCTTCCATTTTATATTTATTAAAAATAAAGACATGAAAAGAGAAAATATCACAGATTAATAAAAAATAGTGAATATGGGATAGACAAGAAGATCCTAGTAAATATATCTTTTTTTAGTATTAAGAAATTGATTCCTGAAAAAAATGGAGGGCTTTAAAGATGGGACATGAATAAATGTCTCATTTTCAATAAGTTGGGAAACTGAATTTCAAGAACTCCAGATTCTAGAAAATGCTTTAGGACACTAGCATTGTAAGCACTCTTAAAATAATTAATATAAACACCTATTTTGGTATTTATAAGTCACTAAGAACAAGTTATTTTAAAATTAACCTAATTATTTAAAAACATCATAATATCCCTTGCTTTCTCTCCCTACCTATGCATCATTGTCTCTTTCTATATACACAGAGATCTACAGATAGAAAGATACAGAAATAATACAATCATATTTGGTAAATTATTTTACAAGTAAGTTGCAGACACCACAATACCTCACATGCAATTATCCTGCGTATACCTTCGGAGAATAAGAACATTATCTTACATATTCACAATATCATTGTCAGACCTCAGAAATTTAGCATGGACAAAACATTATTATTAATACGCTATCTATATCCATCCTTTGTCTATATCCATCCATCCACTGGGGATGTCAGCCATCCCCAATGTTTTGTTTTTCCATCTATCCAGAAACTAATTAAGAACTGTGGGTTGCATTTGGTTGTTTCTTTAGTCCTTTTAATTTGGAACACCTTCCCCACTATTTTTTGTCTTTCTTGACATTGAGATTTTTAGAATCAAAGCCAGTTTTCTTATGGAATATCCTTTAATCTGCATTTGAATGACTATGGCCATATAATTTGGGCTTCCTCCTCAATGGCTCAGAGGGTAAAGAATCTGCCTGCAGTGCAGGAGACACAGGAAATGTAGGTTCAATCTCTGGGCCTGGACGATCCCTGGGAGGCAACCCACTCCAGTATTCTTGCCTGGAAAATTCCATGGACAGAGGAGCCTGGCAGGCTATACAATTAGACATGCCATTTTTCCATCATTGATACAATCATTTAATTCAGGCAGGGACCATCATCAACTAATACCATTAGGTAAAAGTTTATTGGGAAAAAAATATCCCCCAGGAGATTACTTACTAATTCCAAAGGGGGAAGTTGCCTTTATAGTGAGGAGATTTGGTCGAATCCACATTAACCAAGGGATCAAACTGAGTATCACCACCAAAAACAGAACAAGTTGTCTTATGTGCTTCCTGATGTGGTGAAATGGGGAGTCATATTTGTCAAGAATTTTTGTCAACAGATACTTCTTCTAATCACTTTGTAATCACTAAGTCTCCATTTCATTTTCAGGGATGCTCAACTTAATATTGCAGAGGCACGTTTCTTCCTCTTTATTCTTTTCATTGTTACTCATAGTACTCTGACAGCAACATATTTCAAAAAGAAGTGGAGCCAAAGAGGAAGATAAGGAGCTAGTAGACAGATGATGAAGGATTGTCTGCTCTCATTAAGAAGCAATTATCAGTGCACCAGCCCCAAGCTTCCTGTATCCTGCATTGAACCTGGACTGGTGATTCGTTTCTTATATGATATTATACATGTTTTAATGCCATTCTCCCAAATCATCCCCTCTCCCTCTCCCACAGAGTCCAAAAGACTGTTCTATACATCTGTCTCTTTTGCTGTCTCGCATACAGGGTTGTCATTACCATCTTTCTAAATTCCATATATATGCCTTAGTATAAAATCCCATGGACGGAGGAGCCTGTTAAGCTGCAATCCATGGGGTCGCTAAGAGTCGGACACAACTGAGCGACTTCATTTTCACTTTTCACTTTCATGCATTGGAGAAGGAAATGGCAACCCACTCCAGTGTTCTTGCCTGGAGAATCCCAGGGACAGGGGAGCCTGGTGGGCTGCAGTCTATGGGGTCGCACAGAGTCCGACACGACTGAAGTGACTTAGCATTGTATAGCA
>NW_011495050.1:14091905-14111520 GCF_000754665.1 Bison bison bison | reverse complement strand
TAGCATACGGTATTGGTGTTTTTCTTTCTGGCTTACTTCACTCTGTATAATAGGCTCCAGTTTCATCCACCTCATTAGAACTGATTCAAGTGTATTCTTTTTAATGGCTGAGTAATACTCCATTGTACAGGAAGCTTGGGGCTGGTGCACTGGGATGACCCAGAGGGATGGTATGGGGAGGGATGTGGGAGGGGGGTTCAGGATGGGAAACACGTGTACACCCGTGGCGGATGCATGTTGATGTATGGCAAAACCAATACAATATTGTAAAGTAAAAAAATTAATAAAATAAAGAAGCAATTAATCAGGCCCATACACACAGGCACTTGTGCAAGCACAGACACATATATACATGCCCATACACCCCAAGCAAGTGGGCTGGGGTGACATTAAGTACTTTTTGGGAAAATCAGTCTATCATTGTGGAATAGAAGCATTTCTAAGGCCATCACATGAAGTCGTACACTACAAAGCTCTAGGGGACACTATTTACATATAGCAGTTCTGCCTCGAAAGAATATGAAGCAGAGAGTCCCACCTGATGGCCACGAGCCCTAGGCAGACTATAGAAGTACTTTGTTTTCCCCCTAAATTTTTTTTTCTGGAAATTCAGCTTTCTTGTTTTTTCTTGAATAATCAGATGGTATGGGCATCATACCATCATTCCTGCTTAATAACCATTAACTGAGGTATATGGCAGTTGCCTCCATCAAACAGACATGCCCTGTCCACTTCAGCTCATCACTCTCCATGGTCTAGCATGTGACCAGCTTCACACACAGAGCAGCCAACTGGTCTCAAGGATCACCTTCCAAAAAAGAGAGAAGACACTCAAGTTCATGCTCTCATTGACGACATTTTCGTAACATTCAATTCACTTACTGCCTGGGAGAGGTACAGCATCTCACAAACCACTGTAACTTCCTCTCTGTGAGTTAATAATCATGAAATGGCAACTTTTTCACTGTAGCCTAGTAGACACCAGTTGACATAAAGAAAAATAGTATTATTAGATAAGAAATATCGGTGAAAAACAAAATTAGATTCAAGTATTAAACTACTATAAATATTTAAATGTACCTAAATTTCACACATATGTGATAAAAAAAAAAATAATAATCACTTTGTAAAATGGCTTGCTGCTGCTGCTGCTAAGTCACTTTAGTCGTGTCCGACTCTGTGTGACCCCTGTCCCTGGGATTCTCCAGGCAAGAACACTGGAGTGGGTTGCCATTTCCTTTTCCAATGCATGAAAGTGAAAAGTGAAAGGTAAAATGGCTTACATATTTTAAAATCTATGTTCACAGAGCAAAAGAATCTCCTGAAAGGCTGTGTGATAAAGTCAGAAATTGCAAAGAAATTCTTATTAAACAAAGAAACAAATTGGAAAAATTATAGCAACACACAAAAAGAGTACACTTTTTTTTTGTGTATTGAATACTTGTAGATTAACATGGAGAATGGTTTTCTTAGAAGAGGAAGCAGGGAACTTAAACTGCTAAACATTGATCAAAGAAATGGAAAAATGTACATGAAAATATGTTCAACCTCACTAGTGACAAAAAATATGCAAATTAAAACAAGAAGTCAACCTCATCATATATTAAAGTTTAGGAGTTGGCTGATTAAAAACTATCAGTAAGCATTTAGAAAATGATGACCTCATATACTCCTGGTAGGAACATAAATTAGTACAGATCTTCTGGAGTATAATTTAGCAATACTGTAGTTTTCCTTTGACCCAGCAATGTAACTTTCAGGAATACTACAGAAAGAAATGGACAAATACATAAAGGTATAAAATTCACATCACAGCATTTGTTTTTATATGAAAAAGTAGTAAACTGCCAAAATGTCCAGCAATAGAATACTGAATAATTTATATTAGATCTAAAATACGGACTTTAAAGATCATTTGTTATATATAGCAATGTTATCATGCAAAGAAGGCTCTGTTGATATAGAAAAATGTGAGAAGGCAAATTATAAAAATGATACAGGATTCATTTAAAAACACATACATGTGTATAATGGCATTATATTCTGGAGTATAACTGATTTTTTTTCTTTTAAGTTCATTCTTAGTCCTTAGGTTTTTCTTTATTCAAATAAACAAGTGGAATTCACTGGCTCAGGGAAGAGTTTCTCAAAGAAAGAAGTGCAAATACTCAAATTTTAAGTTTCCAAATGAGATTTTAAAACCCTTAAAAGAAACAAAACCTTCCCATTCCTTTCATTTCACCATGTTATGAGACACTGAGTTTTGACTTTCAAAAACAGAGGCAAAATTCACAGAGAACAAAAGTTTCTTTCCTAAATAAGCATGAAAGATTATCAGAGCCAATTACCTGCTTAGACAGGATAAAGACCCGATGAATTGCCAGGTGGGGGAGGAAGAAGACAACTCTCAGTTTAGGCGGAGTGTGTCTCTACCAAGGGTTGTATGCCCTAACCTTAATATTCATATCTTGTCCAGATAAGCTAGAGAGTCAGACCAGAAGATATATGTGAAACCCAGGAATACAGGCACATCTAGCTGTGTGCTTCCAAGCTGGACACTTAAGAGCCACGAGATGGAGACGTGGGAGTGAGGTATGGAGAGCCTACGAAGGCCTCTCATGCCCAAAGCAGTCTAGGAGACCATCCAAAATTACCTTACATGCCAAGAAGAGCTCAGATGGGGCTGATAGAGTCCACAGGTTAGGGCCAGAGGGCAGAGGCCTTGAGGGCATGAACTGAGGTCCTGGCAGTAGTGTGCAGGGCTAGCCGTGGACGAGTCAAGACCAGCGCTGACCATGCACAACAGCGCAGAGTGGCGCCGGGATGACGGAGGCCCCCCACTGCTTCTTCTCCCCAGACAAGCCTGATGCAAACCTTGCTGAGGAGCCAGTGGTGAGGAGGAGGAAAGGGCAGAGCTCATCTGGGGATGAAAATGGAAAAACACTTAATTGACAGAGTACTCGAATTTACCAGGATTAATTTTCCACTACTAAGAAGAACAAGGCTTCAAGACAGACACTAAACTCAAGTGTAGAAAATAAAGCAACTTTGCTGCACCCCTGGGCATGTGTCTTAGGAAATGTCTTTATTCTAAATACACACACAAAATATCTTAGAAATACAGATGCAACAACATTAACAGTGGTTAATGCAAGGAAGGAGAATGAATCCATCATTTTTCTGTACACTCTTTGGCATTTCATCAAGTCTTACAATAAACCCATGTTACCTTAAGAGAAAACAAAATTACTTTGGAAATAAAAGTTAAGTGACAATTATTCTGCCTTAAAATGTTTTAAAGAATTGAAAGTAATAATTCCATTTTAAAAATAATTTTGGTAGCAAAATACAATGGACTACTTTTCTCCACTTCTTAGTTTCTACTTTTCATTATCCTACTTTCACATGTGGAGTGGAGAGAAAAACAGTCCTTAATGCCTGTGATTCATCTACAAGAACAAAGTTGCCCGTGTGCCGTTTGCATCATAGGCACTGAACGCACGTGCGTACCCCAGCAAAGGTCATAATTTTTCAGGGAAGTGTTACTGTCTCTTTATAAAAAATAAAAATTTTAATTTGCTTAAAATACACACAGAAACCCAAAGGCCTTAATAACCATAATTACAATTTCCTCCAAGTAGAACATTCATAAGCCTTAAATCTCTCTACTGAGTTTTATTGCTAGTAATTAGGCAAAGTACACAGAACTAAGAAGTGTGTGCGTGTGTTTGTGTGTGTTTAATTTAATAGAATCAAGAAATATTTGTATCATTTAGCCCCCACTTTTCAATACTGAACTGAAATATTCAAGAAGGAAAGGGAAGAGAGATGGGAAGAATTCAGACGAGGTGGAAAAGGACTTTCTAGATTAGTTCAACATCCAAATAAATGTAGTATTTGGATCATGCTCATATAAGTTATTTGTTTTAATTATTCCCTAAACTTTCCAAAAACATTTAGTGGGAAAGCTGAAACCAAGATTGGTTTTTCAAACTACAGTGCTATATTAGCAAGTAGTCCTTTCAAGTCCTGCTCTGCAAAATGTGGTCCCTAGACTCCAGGCAGCAGCACCCTCTGGAAGCAGAATCTCAGGCCTCCCCCTACACCTACTGAATGCAAATCCATTTCAAAACAAGATCCCCCCTTGACTCCTACACATTACTTTAATGCATTCAGATCCAAGTTTTGAATGTAGCACCTCCCTCCAAAATAAAAGTTATAATAAGGAAAATTAATCTCAGAGAGATTAATTAACCCTAACCCTAAACCTGCTTTTTGTGCTTGCCTATACATAGATTATAATCAATTCAAAGGGGAATTTTATCTATCAGAAAAATCAAAAATCGTAATTAAAATCTTTCCATTGTAGTTTTTCAGTCTTAAACTGCAAATTAAAAATGGGTTAATGTTCAAAAGAAACGTGGGTGTAAGATTTATTTTCCAAGGTTATTTGTTGACTCTATTTAACCCTCAGGATAGGAAACTACTTGGTTACCAGGTACCATCCTTGTCCAATAAAAGCTACATAATAAGAGATCTCTCAAACAGCTGAAAGATGAGGTTTAAGAGTACATTATATAAAGAAGAAGTAACAACGATTAGGAAATATAGAAGTTAAGATTTTCAAGTTTTCATTCATTGAAATTTACAACCCTCATATTGGAATTTACCCTAAATTTACAACCCACACAAACCTGGCACAGAGTCTGCTGGGTCTTGCCACATTGGATCAGACTCACGCTTCTTCCTGTCCAGGATTCTGATGATGGCACCAAGGGACACGCTGTGGGAAGAATGGCTGTTCTTTGATGTCAGCCTCAAAGGTTAGGAGTGTACCCAAAACATCCTAACTCCCTGTAATAACCCATTATGAAGCTGTCATCCACAAAGTTAGTTAAATCATTTTTGAGGTTATTTATATTTTTTACCCCTACTTCCTCTTAGAGAAATCAGTTCCATAAGTTTGTAACTAGATGGGTAAGGTGGTGTTTTCTAGTCCTACTGCTCAACAAAACAGAATAAGGCAGTGTCCATACTATCAATATTATTCACATCTTCCATGATGTAAATGGAAAATGGCCACGTGTCCTCACAGCAATTGTGTCCATTGATTCCTATTGTTTTGTTTTGTTTTCTTTTCTCTCCATGGGCAGGCATTTTCTATTGTGACCACTTTAGACTCCTTGTATCTTCTCCAATTTCATTATAGATCTTTTGAAGAGAGTATCAGTCTATTACAAAGAACCAGTATACTGCTAATTTGTTCACAGACAAGAGAGTGCTCTCCACTTGATTTCAAAATTCATTTCCTGATAACTTATGACCAAACTCAAATTCTTAGAGATGCTGTAACCTGTCATGAAAATTAGAAGCAAACAAACTAGAAACTTAACTTCCCATACTGACAATTTTCCTTCTTTGTTAATTTTTTTATTTGTTGGTTTTTCCCGGTGGCATTGGGGAGCTTCTTTCTTATATTTGCCCACCATTGTGAACATAAATTCATCCACCCATTTCTGTTTCTCAGGTAACCTCTTGAGAAATGAGTTAATGTGCAAAAATTTCTCTTCTTGTATGGCTCAACCTCATAGTATCTGGCAGAGATGAGCATTGGCAGCAAAAAGTACAACCTACATACCCTTTAAAAATAGTAAGTTACATTGACCATCAATTTTTAAGATACCCAGCTTGGCACAGACTTTAAAATTGAGCCTAGTTCTAAACTGAGGTCTCTGTTGTCACATAGCAAAGGTTCCTAAATAAAATCTGCTTTTACCACTTTACTGTCCAGTTCTAGTTTTCTTTGACAACCACAAAGAAAAGATAAAGATGCCAAGAACAGGCAGCTATGGTAACTTTTAAGGGCTTCTCTGGTGGGCTCAGTCCATAAATAATCTATCCGCAGTGCAGGAGATCAGGTTCAATCCCTGGCTTGGGAAGATCCCCTGGAGAAGGAAATGACAACTCATCCCAGTATCTTGCCTGGAAAATCCCATGGACAGAGGAGCCTGGCGGGCTACAGTCTATGGGATTGCAAGAGTCAGACATAACTTAGCAACTAAACCATGGTAACTTTTGAAGGTGAGGGTGCAGATAAAGAAAAGATACCCTTCTCCAAGGGTAGAAGCACATTCTCGTAACTTCCACCATCCACCCGGGTGCTAGAGAAGAACTAGAGAGGAAATTAAGAGAGTGCTTAAGAGGAAATACAGTGAGTGCTACCACAGAGCCTAGCCTGAGGTTCAAATATGGGAGTGAGGAGATGGCTATGGAAAGTCTTCAGAAAGTATCCAGAATCACCCAAAGCAACCAACTTTGAAGAAGAATAAGAACATTTTCTGGCATGTAAGGTCCCCAAAATATATATTGCGTGTACCTTTTCTCAGTAAGTTATTGAAGGACATGCTCTACAAAAATGGGAAAAAGTGAAAGTGTTAGTCACTCAGTCGTGTCTGACTCATTGTGACCCCATGAACTGTAGCCTGCCAGGCTCCTCTGTCCATGGAATTTTCCAGACAAGAATACTGGAGTGGGTTGCCATTTCCTCCCTCAGGGGATCTTCCTGACCCAGAGATAGAACCCCAGTCTCCTGCATTGCAGGCAGATTCTTTACCGTTTGAGCCACCAGGGAAACCACAAAAACAGAGGAGTAAGTTAAAAAAGGAGAAAGAAAGGAAAAGATGGAATCCAGGAAACAGCACATTAAACACTAACGCGAGGCAGAAGGAATCGCCAGAACAATTACCTGTGAAGCAGCATATATAGCAATCAGTTTAGACTGTACCATATCAGAGACTCCGAAGTTTCTTCAAAGGATACAATTAAGAAAATAGTTAATATATTCTAACATCCTAGGAAGAGATTCAGGCAAGCTGAAGAGAAGAGTTGAATTAGGGATGCATATATAAAGGAAAAACCATCTCCAGAAAAAAACAAGTTCTGCAGGAAACAAGATGTAATAAATATATATATATATATATATACATATTATGTGAGTCAGCTGTGTTTGCATGGTTATAATAATATAGACACCGGTTACTCATCCTTCTAAAATTATACTATAACCATATGGGAGGATAGGGAGGAGAAGCGAGCTTGTTCATAGTGAGGAAGGGCAGTAAGGAAAGCGGGTAAATCCTTATCTCCCGTAGTGGAATTATGCCCCAGACAGTGCCCCAAACTAAAGTGTATAGCAAGAGCAATAGGAGCATGTGGTGGACAGTTAGGACCATAAACACCCAGAGATTCTAAAGGCACTGAAATTAGTCAAGAGAGAGTTAGGAGGAGGGAACTGGGACAAGGACAGTAGTTTTTCATGACAACCTTGGTAGAACTATCTGACTCTAAACCATATGTGTGTTTAACTTTGGTAAAACATAAAAGACATGGTATTTCCTTGTGATATTAGTAATGAGTAATTTATCTCTACTTAGGAATTTTTTTAATGTATGCAATTAAATTAGAAGAAATTACAAGCTAAAGATTTAATTACATAGCACTTACAAAGTCAAAGAGAAATAAATATATAGCTGAATGGTAATATTTTGTGGGTTCTCAGCAGTTAATACCACAATATTCAAATTCCCAGATTTGTTCTAACTGCTAGCAAGTAACAAAAAGACTTCAGCATCTCAAGTCTCGTTGTACAGCGTCTTCCTTCATTCAGCAATTGAACAACTTATTTGAAGTAGAGAAAAGTATTATTTGCCATAATGTTTTTATTTAATTATGGATAAATTATACCCTTAATTCACATTTATATTTCCCTACTAAAAGAGAAATCTTGGCAGAAAGCAAATCTCAAGATGGATACAAAGTTCATCTCATTCTGTGATGAACCATTTTAGAGGGGGTGTCTCCTATTTTACTCAGAGGGAATGAATCCGAGTTATTGTGTGTGTTCTTATATAAAATATTGGGTTTACAAGGAAAGAATGCCTGTACTAATGACACATGGCATTTGTAATAAATCCCTCTCACACTGTGGTATATTAACCAGTATTTCCCAAAACTCCCTTAGGTCAACACAAGAGACCTCAAACAGCCAACCAGATTAACTAGGACCACATCAAGTAAAACCAGGCCACACAGGAGTACTTTCCTACATAAGAGACAAAACAATACATGTATGATTTCAATAGTTTCTCAAGCTGTTCCAGTGTTGGCTAAAACTTACATCTTTCCAGACTTAGCAAAAATACAGACATTATCCAGGCCTAAGGAGTTTCATATTCAGTAAGAATTAAGCGTCTTTGTTCCTCTTTGCCAAGATGTCTCAAAGTCTTAAATAGAAATGGAAAGGGGGTAAAGATGTGATAGAAAATCCAGATAAAGCATTAAAAGTAAATGCATGTATCACCAAATGTGAAGTTTCTTTTCTGTAAAACATGAAGAATCTCAAAGGGCCAGTACTCTGAATTTCATGCTTTATGATCTTCTAGTGAATTTGGTTTTCAAATTACCAATTCATTCTTTAAGAAAACAGACTTTATGCCAGCCCAAGAAGTGCACATATGCTATCGCATATACGTTTGAAATAGTTTTGAAAACTGACATATGGTGGTAGAGTTAAGTGTAGCCAATACAGTACAAATTAGAAATACAAGAGAGGTGTATATAAAAGCAAACTTGATGGAAGATTTATGATTTTATTCCCAGTCTATGGACCTCATAGTCTCTAATATTTTCAAGCCTAACAAAATGAATTCAATTCAAAATGTTACTGTGAACTACCCAACACTGACTCTTGTTATTAAAAATATATATATAACCCATACAAACCTTTCCATTTTATATCTTTATTACATTTTCTACAAAGCTGACCCAAGCTCCACGGTAGCCTCTCCCTTTTGGTGGGCTTCCCTCAGCCTTTTGGTCTGAGCCACATAATAATCATATATTTACATGCTACTTTTAACATTCATTTGGAAGTGTTTTTGTTTTCTCGGGGGTTTTTTGTTTTTTACTTTTCATTCAAAGCAAGCTGGGTGACAAAGACCATAATCTCCTCCTTTCTTTTTTGTTTTTCTGTCTTAGGAAGGGTGAAAGTCTCTGTTGATTGAGTGCATGTTAAAAATATGACAGTCATATTTTTCTTGCTAATATAGTAATCCCCCACTGGTACAGGATGTTTTTCTCAAAATGTTCTTTAAAAGAATAGACTTGGTGCTTCTTTGTTTAATACTGACATTAGGAAAACGAACAGGTCACTCACCACCTGTCAGACATTATTAATTAGCTACCTACCCTTGTTTCAGGATCCCAGTTTTCTTTAGGAAGGCAATATACTTGGTAAAAAATAATTACTTCCCAGACCTTCTGGTAGTTAGGAGGCATTTGTTACATGGCACATTATGCATGGGTGCATGCTAAGTCACTTCAGTCATGTCCAACTCTTTGCAACCCTATGGACTGTAGCCTGCCAAGCTTCTCTGTCCATGGGATTCTCCAGGCAAGAATACTGGAGTGGGTTTCCATGCCCTCTTCCAGGGGATCTTCCCCACCTAGGAATCGAACCCACATCTCTGTTGTCTCATGCATTGGCAGGCAGGTTCTTTATCACTAGCACCACATCTAGGCAGGGACAAAGGTATATGCCATTCGAGTCTCTCTTATTTTTAACAGGAAAACAACAGCTTTTCCCAGAAGCCCTATTCAGGAGATTTCTGCTTATATCTCAGAGACCAAAACCTTTATCCATCGTAGACGCCCATCCCCTCACCACAGTCAGTTACCAATTCCTAATTTTCACTTACCACGTATGCATGCTAAGTCACTTCTGTCAGGTCTGACTCTTTGTAACCCTTTGGACTGTAGCCTGCCAAGCTCCTCTGTCCATGGGATTCTCCAGGCAAGAATACTGGAGTGGGTTGCCATGCCTTCTTCCAGGGGAATCTTCCCAACCCAGGGATTGAATGTGCGTCTTTTATGTCTCCTGCATTGGCAAGCAGGTTCTTTACCACTAGCACCACCTGGGAAGCCCAATCTTTACTTTCCAGCACATCCTGCACTCCAAGCCCTCTTTAACATATCTATTACCATATTTCTAACTGCACCACTTGGGCCATTCCAACAGCCTACAAACTTTCAAGCTTCCACCTCTCACCCCCCTCCATCTAATCCCTTCTCCATGAAACTTTCAGAGGGACTTTTAAAAATTAAATTAAAATCCTGTCACTCCACCTGTTTAAAAACCCACTATGGTCTCTACTACCCAAAGAACAAGTCCAGTTGCATCTCTGAGCTATGCCTCAGCCCTCCACAAAGCTCCAGTCCCAAACTCTTGAGTTTCTGTTTCCGCTGTTCACCATCCACCCCCAGAATACCTTTACCCCGCCATCTGCCCTTATTTTTCTAGTTACTTTATATTTGTTATTCAAGTCTTATATCAGGTTCTATTTTTTTCATTAATTCAACAAAATTGACAATAAACTCCCCCCATAAGATGTGGAGTAGAAGGACATGTGGTCATCGTCTCCTGCGAGAACAACAAAATTGCAAGGAACTGCTGAACAACCATCGACAGGAGAATGTTGGAACCACCAAAAAAAGATATCCCATGATCAAGGGCAAAGGAGAAGCCACAACAAGATGGTAGGAGGGGTGCAATCATACCAGAGACGCTTGGAGGGCACAAACAAAACCTTGTGTATACCAAGACCAAAAGAAAGGAGCAGTGACCCCCACAAGAGACTGGAACAGACCTGCCTGTGAGCGTCTGAGAGTCTCCTGCAGAGGCATGAGTGAGCAGTGGTCTGGCGCGGGGACAGAGGCTATGGCAACAGCAGTCCTGGGAGGCACAGTGTGTGACATGAGTCCTCTTGAAGGAGGTCGCCATTAGCCCCACTATAGAGCTGCTGGGCAGGCAAGTCACAAACTGGAAAACAATTATACCAAAGAAGTTCTCACACTGCTGTGAAAATTCTAGGCCCCATAACAGACTTCCCAAAGGGACCAAGAATCTCCAGGGAACCTGACTCGGAAGGTCAGCAGATTTGACTACAGAACCTCCACAGGACTGGGGAAACAGAGACTCTTGGAGGACACAAACAAAATCATGTGCACACCAGGACCCAGGAGAAAGGAGCTGTGAGCCCACAAGAGACTGAGCCAGGCTTGCCTGTGTGTGCTTGGGAGTCTCTGACGGAGGCATGGGTTGACAGCAGCCTGTCACGGGGTCAGGGACACTGACTACAACAGTCTGGGAGGCCCAGCATGCTGGCATAAGTCCTTTTTCTGAAGAAGATGACCATTACCCCCACCATGGTTTGGCCTCAGGCCAAACTGCAGGGAGGAAACACAGCCCCACCCATCAGCAGAAAATTGGATTAAAGACTTACTGAGCATGCCCTTGCCCACCAGAACAAGACCCAGTTTTCCCCAGAGCCAGTCCCTTCCATCAGGAATCTTGCACAAGCCTCTTATCCTCTTCCATCAGAGGGCAGACAGAATGAAACCACAGTCACAGAAAACTAACCAAGCTGTGAACACATGGACCACAATCTTGCCTAACTCAATGAAACTATGAGCCACGGCGTGTGGGGCCACCCAGGACAGATGAGTCATGGTGGAGAGTTCTGACAAAACGTGGTCCATTGGAGAAGGGAATGGCAAACCACATCAGCATTCTTGCCTTGAGAACATCATGAACAGTATGAAAAGGCAAAAAGATATAACAGTGACAGATGAACCCTTAGGTTGGTAGGTCTCTAATATACTACTGGAAAACAGTGGAGAAATAGTTCCAGAAGGAATGAAGAGGCTGAGCCAAAGTGGAAACAATGCCTAGTTGTGGATGTGTCTGGTGGTGAAAGTAAAGTCCAATGCTGTAAAGAACATTATTGCATAGGAACCTGGAATGTTAGGTCCATGAATCAAGATATTGGAAGTGATCAGACAGGAGATAGCAAGAGAGAACATTGAGAGCTTGAGGAATCAGTGAACTAAAATGAACAGGAATGGTCAAATTTAATACCGATGACCATTATATCTACCACTGCGGGCAAAAATCCCTTGGAAGAAATGGAGTAGTCCTCATAGTCAATGAAAGAGTCCAAAATGAAGTACTTGGGTGCGATCTCAAAAATAACAAAGATCCCGGTTCGTTTTCAAGGTAAACCATTCAGTATCACAGTAATCCAACTCTATGCGCCAACCACTAACGCTGAAGAAGCTGAAGTTGAACGGTTCTATGAAGACCTACAAGACCCTCTAGAACTAACACTCAAAAAATAATTCCTTTTCATTATAGGGGACTGGAATGCAAAAGTAGGAAGTCAAGAGATACCTGGTATGCATGTGCATGCTCAATTGCTTCAGTCGTGTCCAGCTCTTTGTGACACTATGGACTACAGCCTGCCAGGGTCCTCTGTCCATGAGGATTCTCCAGGCAAGAATACTGGAGTGGGTTGCCATGAACTCCTCCAGGGGATCTTCCCAACCCAGGGATCAAACCCAAGTCTCTTATGTCTCCTAAATTAGCAGGCAGGTTCTTTACCACTAATGCCACCTGGGAAGCCTGAAGAGATACCTGGAGTAACAGACAAGTTTGGCCTTGGAGTACAAAATGAAGCAGGACAAAGGCTAATAGAGTTCTGCCAAGAGAGTGCGCTGGTCATAGCAAAAACCCTCTACCAATAACACAAGAGATGACTCTACATTTGAACATCACCAGATGGTCAATACTGAAATCAGATTGATTATATTCTTTGTAGCTGAAGATGGAGAAGCTCTACATTGTCAGCAAAAACAAGAGTGGGAGCTGACTGTGGCTCAGATCATGAACTCCTTATTGCAAAATTCAGATTTAAATTGAAGAATGTAGGAAAAACCACTAGGCCATTGAGGTATGACCTAAATTAAATCCCTTATAATTATACAGTGGAAGTGACAAATAATTCAAGGGTTTAGATCTGATAGAGTGCCTGAAGAATTATGGACAGAGGTTGGTAACATTGTACAGGAGGCAGTGATCAAAACCATCCCCCAGAAGAGTAAATGCAAAAAGGGAAAATGGTTGTCTGAGGATGCCTTAAAAACAGCTAAGAAAAGAAGAGAAGTGAAAGGCAAAGGAGAAAAGAAATGATATATCCATCTGAATGCAGATTCCTGAGAATAGCAAGGAGGGATAAGAAAGCCTTTTTAAGTGAACAATGCAAAGAAAGAGAGGAAAACAATAGAATGGGAAAGACTAGAGATTTCTTCAAGAAAATCAGAAATGCCAAGGGAACATTTCATGCAAAGATCAGCACAATATAGGACAGAAACGGTAGGGACCTAACAGAAGCAGAAGATATTAAGAAGAGGTGGCAAGAATACACAGAAGAACTAGATGTTAATGACCCAGACAACCTCAATGATGTGATCACTCACCTAGAGCCAGACATGCTGGAGTGATAAGTCAAGTGGATCTTAGGAAGCATCACTACAAACAAAGCTAGTGGAGGTGATGGAATTCCAGCTGAGCTATTTCAAGTCCTAAGAGATGATGTTGTTAAAGTGCTGTACTCTATATGTCAGCAAATTTGGAAAACAAAGCAGTAGCCACAGGACTGGAAAAGGTCAGTTTTCATGCCATTCCCAAAGAAGGGCAATGCCAAAGAGAGTTCCAACGACCGCACAATTGCACTCATTTCACATGCTAGCAAAGTAAAACCCAAAAAAAACCCTTCAAGCTAGGCTTCAAAAGTACATGAACCAAAAACCTCCAGATGTACAAACTGGATTTAGAAAAGGCAGCAGAACCAGAGATCAAATTGCTGACATCTGTTGGATAATAGAAAAAGTTAGAGAATTCCAGAAAAACATCTACTTCTGCTTCATTGACTACACTAAAGTCTTTGACTGTATAGATCACAACAAACTATGGAAAATTCTTAAAGGGATGAGAATGTCAGACCACCTTACCTGCCTCCTGAGGAAACCTGCATGCAGGTCAAGAAGCAACAGTTAGAACCGGACATGGAACAATCGACTGGTTCAAAATTGGAAGAGTACAACAAGGCTGTATATTGTCACCCTGCTTATTTAACTTATATGCAGGGTTCACTATGTGAAATGCCAGGCTGGATGAAGCACAAGCTGGAATCAAGATGCGAGAAGAAATATCAACAACCTCAGATATGCAGTTGACACCACTGCTATGGCAGAAAGTGAAGAGGAACTAAAGAGCTTCTTGATGAAGGTGAAAGAGGAGAGACAAAAATCTGGTTTAAAACTCAACATTCAAAAAACTAAGATCATGGCATATATGGTCCCGTCACTTCATGGGAAATAGATGGGAAAAAATGGAAACAGTGACAGACTATTTTCTTGGGCTCCAAAATCACTGCAGATGGTGACTGCAGCCATGAAATTAAAAGACACTTGTTCCTTGAAAGAAAAGCAATGACAAAGGCAGATAGCATATTAGAAAGCAGAGACATTACTTTGCCGACAAAGGTCTATATAGTCAAAGTTATGGTTTTTCTAGTTGTCATGTACAGACGTGAAAGCTGGACAATAAAAAAGGCTGAGTGCTGAAGAATTGATGCTTTTGAACTGTGGTATTGGAGAAGACTCTTGAGAGTCCCTTGGACTGCAAGGAGATCCAACCAGTCCATTCTGAAGGAGATCAGTCCTGGGTGTTCTTTGGAAGGAATGATGCTGAAGCTGAAACTCCAGTACTTTGGCCACCTCATGCAAAGAGTTGACTCACTGGAAAAGACTCTGATGCTGGGAGGGATTGGGGGCAGGAGGAGAAGGGGACAACAGAGGATGAGATGGCTGGATGGCATCACTGACTCAATGGACATGAGTTTGGGTGAACTCCGGGAGTTGGTGACAGGGAGCCTGGCATGCTGCAATTCATGGGGTCACAAAGAGTCGGACACAACTGAGCAACTGAACTGAACTGAAATAATAAAGAGAAAAATCTCTAAGGTTTGGTCTCAATCATTTTGAACAATCTTACAACAGTGTTTGATAGATCACAGATTTGAAAAACACATCAGCTGTATCTCTTTTCCAAACAAAATATTAACCCACTTCCTAAGACAGTCTGCTGCTGCTGCTGCTAAGTCACCTCAGTTGTGTCCGACTCTGTGTGACCCCTTAGATGGCAGCCCACCAGGCTCCCCTGTCCCTGGGATTCTCCAGGCAAGAACACTGGAGTGGGTTGCCATTTCCTTCTCCAATGCGTGAAAGTGAAAAGTCAAAGTGAAGTCACTCAGTCATGTCCGACTCTTAGTGACCCCATGGACTGCAGCCCACCAGGCTCCTCCATCCATGGGATTTTCCAGGCAAGAGCACTGGAGTGGGTTGCCATTTTCTTCTCCAGGGGATCTTCCCAACCCAGGGATCGAACCCAGGTCACACGCATTGCAGGCAGACGCTTTAACCTTTGAGCCACCAGGGAAGCCCCATCAGTTCCCTAGGCATGCTGAACAGAGTCCATAAATGAAAGCAAAATAAATTTATTATGGCAGTTCTTGAATTTTTAAGACGTGTTCCTTTTTATTTTAAAAATCAGTTTAAATTGGATATTAAACCAAAGCCTTTCCTCCATTCCACACAAACAGGCAGGAAAAGTCTAATTCCCCAGCATCTTGGGGTACACAGGGACTGGTTTCATGAACTCCCCATTGAGCTACAGAGGAAAAAGACCTGTCTTTCACTTAAAGGATAGGGTTTCATCCCTCTCATCAGCTGGCCTTAGTTGTCTCATTGCCGATAGGCTCCTGATGGAAGAGTGATGAGACCACCTTCATCAACAGCAACCTTGTCAGGGAGGGCCTCATGCCCAGAGCAATGTCCCTAGGTGTTCCTTTACAAATTTCACTGGGCCTTCCGGCTGACACTGTCCACACTGTGTCCCCTCAATACAAGCTTTACCTGGCCCCCTCCCAACCACGCTGCAAAGGTCCCATCAAGACCATAATCCTAGTCCCATCCACTCTGTAACCAAACATGCAGGCTGCGTCTTTAGTGTTCCCATCTCCCAGTCTCCTTTCTCTTCTTCAGACAGAAAGACAGCAATAGTGAAATGTCCAAACAGCTTCCAGCAAAGGAGGGAAAAGTCATTCTCCCCTTTCTGACAGTAGCAACAAAATTTAGGAACGATTTTCTAAAAGCCCCCACCCTTATCTTTGGGGAGTCACTGCCCCTTCATCCTCGAGCTCCCAAACTTTAAGAGTTTATATGTTGTTGTCTGCGTTAGTGACTCAGCCATGTCCAGCTCTTTAAGGCCCCATAGACTGTAGCCCACCAGGCTTATCTGTCCATGGAATTCTCCAGGCAAGGATACTGGAGTGGGTTGCCATCCCCTTCTCCACGGGATCTTCATCCTCAAGCTTGCCAACTTTAAGAGTTTATATTGTGAGGGTACAAATGTATAGAAAATATAAGAAATTGACATAAAATAATAGTTGCATGTACAGAAGGGTAACAACACTGGAGACAAGCTTTTTACTTTGTTTTCTTTCTTCATTTTCTTTTTTCTTTAATAATAAAGATGTATCTGTATACAAGTGTAACTAAATGAGGATGAAAGGAGAGAAAGAGGAAGAGAGGAAATTAAGGAGATAGATTGATTGCTTCCTTATAATGAAATGACTCAATGATCAAATTTTTGAGTTAAACTCTTTTTGTGTTCACATTGCTATTTATTAATTTACTCTTCAGAAATAGTGAGAACAATTCTTCTTTGTGGTTACTGCAAACAAATAAAATTACGTCATCTTAATCAAATACGACAAATTCAGAATTAAGGAAAACTTCATAGGATTTGAACATCCCTGAGGAGTACGCCACATTACCTCTAGAGCCCATTCAAACACAAAGCTTAGGAAGCACCAGCTTCTGGTTAAGGTCAATCAACTCAGAAACAACAGCGTCTTTGTCAAGGAAACCCGAGTTCAAGTGCGTGAGGATCACATAAAACGCAACACATGGCATCTGAGCTAAAATGCTATGCTTTGATTTTAGATTAGACGTTAAGAAATCAGCAGAATGTGAACCCTTAAGAGAAAGGATGCACAAATAAAATTAAGACTGGCTTCCTCTTAGAGGGTGACAGTTGAACAGGAAAATGGTAACAGTAAAAAGTGCTACAGAGCAGCCCTAAAAACGTCTTTACTTGTAAATCCACAATGTAGAGAGTTCTACTTAAGACACTGTATGGTCACAGATAAGAGATATTAGATAACCAAGTGTTTAGAAAGTACACTCTTTGGGAGACTACTGATAATAAAAGAACAACTATTAATTCGGAAAAGCACATGGCCCTGCTTGTGGTCTTTAAGGCCTGTATCCTGTACAAGGAGGAGGAAGTAGTGGATGGAAGGAGTTATGCAGAGCTGTGTCTCAATTACAGCTATAAAACCAGCTCCCCAAATTCTTTTAGAACCTCTCGTTAGAAGGTACTCAGATTACCTAAGATAATAAAAAGCCAGGAAGCATAAGGGCTCTTTTGACCACACATTAAACATGAATTAAATTACTGAAATTTCATGGTGAGTAGTCCCAATATGGTGTGTTTCTGTGTTTAAAAGTAGGAGAATTTAACAATTTTATATACTGAAGATGCTTTCAAAGGGGAAAAAAAAAAAAAACAAATACGTAACTCCAAAATTCTCTTCATCACAGAAAACTTAGGCAATACTTGGACTAAATTGCTTCAATGAAATAAAAATTATATCAATCTGAAAATATATTTGCACAAGGTTATTCTCTGTAGCCTTGTTTTTCCCTGCAAAATACTGGAAACAACCTAATTGTCTACACACAGAAGAGTAAGTGGATAAATGAGGACACAGCCACAGGACAGGATAGAGCACATCCATAAAAAGAGGGAGGAAGAACTCTAAACTTAAATGGAATGATTTTCAGAATGTACTGTTAAGTAAAAAAAAAAAAAAAAAGGAAGAAAGAAAGAAAGAAATCAAAGTGCAACAGGGTAACTAATGCATGTTACCTTTTATTTCAGGGGAAAGGAACTAAATAAGAAAATTTTTAAATGTCCACTCACTTGTGCAACATATACATAAGATAAACTAGAAGCTAGTGGAACAGGTCACTGAATTAGACAGGTGAATTGGAATTAAAAAGATAGGGGAATGTAAGTAGGTTAGAAGGGGTAGGGTGTGAGAAAGGCAGACACCTCTTTTATACTGTTCTGAATTTAATAATCATGTTAATATTTGACATACTCAAAAAATAAATGCCAAAAGTAAGGAGGGGGAAGAGGGACTCCTCCCACCAAAAAAAGCCCAATCTAACTGAATTTCAGATGAACAGAACCACACTGAAATGAGAGATCTAACCTAAGTAACTTTTGAACATAATATTTTGACTCCATATCGTTAAGCAAAAGACAAAGAAAACTGTAAACACTCACTCACTCTGAGCAGGTTGTGTTTAACAGCCATAGGGGTTAGCATCTCTAAAAGCCTTCTATGCAGACTCTCAAATTGAACAGATGAGTAAATATATTGCAGATGAGAGGTTTTTCATTGCTAGAAATGAGTTCGAAATATGGGAAAAGATCACACTAAAATGAACCCTGTAATGTTGGGTTGGAACTAGAGGCTACTGCATCACGAAGTCATTTTTAATATGTTCATAGAGATAGACTATATATGTATAAACAGGTATACACACAGGCATACATACAGACACAAAAATACATGCACGTGTTTTATAGCTTTGTTTACTGAGAAATTCTAGGGTTAATGCCATTCCCAATAGCAATGAACATACCAAGTGTCCAGATTCTGTTTTCCAAATTCTATTCTCAATTAAACTTGCCGGGTAGCTCAGCTGGTAAAGAATCCGCCTGCAATGCAGGAGACTCCGGTTCAATTCCTGGGCTGGGAAGTTCCCCTGGAGAAGGGATAGGCTACCTACTCCAGTATTATTGGGATTCCCTAGTGACTCAGATGGTAAAGAATCTGCCTGCAATGCAGGAGACCTGGGATCGATCCCTTGGTTGGGAAGATCCCCTGGAGGAGGGCATGGCAACCCACTCTAGTATTCTTGCCTGGAGAATCTCCATGGAGAGAGGAGCCTGGTAGGCTACACTGCATAGAGTCACAAAGAGTTAGACGCAACTGAGTGACTAAGCACACAGCACATTCCCAACTAAAAGAAGCTGTAGCCTCCTGGAGAAATGATTGATTCAAAGGTGAGGTCAGGCAAAAAAAAAAGTACAAAATCAGCCTGAGACACCTTGTGCCAGAAAGCAGAGAAGTCTTCAAGGAATGTTGGAAACATGTCAGAAATAGATTAAAAGAGCTCCCAGTGGCCCAATCTACGACAATTTGAGCAACAGAATTGTAATTAATAGATTATAATCCATAGAAGAAAACAACAAACCATGAATCTACACTGCTAAGAATGAATGAATGAATGAGGGAGAAGAGAAGCTCTTCTTTGTAGAATTCTAACTAAAATAAAATATGTAAGGAATTAGGAGATTTCCCCTACTTGGAAATCACCATAGTAATAATCATTTTAGATCAGATCAGTCGCTCAGTCATGTCCAACTCTTTGCGACCCCATGAATCGCAGCACGCCAGGCCTCTCTGTCCATCACCAACTCCCGGAGTTCACTGAGACTCACATCCATCGAGTCAGTGAT
>NW_011495050.1:14089717-14091805 GCF_000754665.1 Bison bison bison | reverse complement strand
CCTCCTGCCCCCAATCCCTCCCAGCATCAGAGTCTTTTCCAATGAGTCAACTCTTCGCATGAGGTGGCCAAATTACTGGAGTTTCAGCGTTAGCATCATTCCTTCCAAAGAAATCCCAGGGCTGATCTCCTTCAGAATGGACTGGTTGGATCTCCTTGCAGTCCAAGGGACTCTCAAGAGTCTTCTCCAACACCACAGTTCAAAAGCATCAATTCTTTGGCGCTCAGCCTTCTTCACAGTCCAACTCTCACATCCATACATGACCACAGGAAAAACCATAGCCTTGACTAGATAAACCTTTGTTGGCAAAGTAATGTCTCTGCTTTTGAATATGCTATCTAGGTTGGTCATAACTTTCCTTCCAAGGAGTAAGCGTCTTTTAATTTCATGGCTGCAGTCACCATCTGCCGTGATTTTGGAGCCCAGAAAAATAAAGTCTGACACTGTTTCCACTGTTTCCCCATCTATTTCCCATGAAGTGATGGGGCCGGATGCCATGATCTTCGTTTTTTAGGCACTAAAGATATCAAGTACATAACTGATGAGTAAAAGATTTTATAGCATCAAAGCATTTCCAACAAAACACTTATTTCAGAGAGAGATATTGTAACTTTACAGACAAGACACCTTAGTGATCAAAACTAGTATCACCAAAAATGGGACAAATCAGTACTGAGTACTTCTTGATATGATGCACTGAAAAAAAAAAAAAACAACAAAACATCATTTCTGTCATAGCCCTGGCAAAAACACAGAACTTCAATGTATTCATGAGACCACATCAGACTATCAATATTAGGAATTTTATATAGAATAACCAACCAATACTCTTCAAAAATGTCAAGGTCATGTTGTGAAAAGGCTGAAGAGTTGGTCCAGATTAAAAAGCAAATAAACATAAAGTAATGTGTGATCCCAGATTGGATCTGAAACAGACTTCTCTTCTTTTACTACATAACACAATAGTGGGACAATTGGGAAAGTTTGAATAAGCCCTATAAACTAGGTAACAGTGTATTTCAGTGCTATTTTATTTTAATAAGTGCACTGTTGTTATAAATTGGGTTTTCATTTTTAAGAATGAAATGATGTCTTTTTTCCCCTTTCTGTTTTTTTATTTTTTATGCAATTTTTTTTTATTTTATTTTTTAATTTTACAATAGTGTATTGGTTTTGCCATATATCAACATGAATCCACCACAGGTATACACATGTTCCCCATCCTGAACCCTCCTCCCTCGTACCATCCCTCTGGGTTGTCCCAGTGCACCAGCCCCAAGCATCCAGTATCATCCATCGAACCTGGACTGGTGACTCATTTCATATATGATATTATACATGTTTCAATGCCATTCTCCCAAATCATCCCACCCTCTCCCTCTCCCACAGAGTCCAAAAGACTGTTCTATACATCAGTGCCTCTTTTGCTGTCTCGTATACAGGGTTATTGCTACCATCTTTCTAAATTACATATATATGCGTTAGTATACTGTATTGGTGTTTTTCTTTCTGGCTTACTTCACTCTGTATAATAGGCTCCAGTTTCATCCACCTCATTAGAACTGATTCAAATGTATTCTTTTTAATGGCTGAGTAATACTCCATTGTGTATATGTACCACAGCTTTCTTATCCATTCAACTGCTGATGGACATCTAGGTTGCTTCCATGTCCTGGCTATTATAAACAGTGCTGCGATGAACATTGGGGTACATGTGTTTCTTTCAATTCTGGTTTCCTCGGTGTGTATGCCTAGCAGTGGGATTGCTGGATCATAAGGCAGTTCTATTTCCAGTTTTTTAAGGAATCTCCACACTGTTCTCCATAGTGGCTGTACTAGTTTGCATTCCCACCAACAGTGTAAGAGTGTTCCCTTTTCTCTACACCCTCTCCAACATTTATTGCTTGTAGACTTTTGGATCGCAGCCATTCTGACTGGCGTGAAATGATACCTCATAGTGGTTTTGATTTGCATTTCTCTGATAATGAGTGATATTGAGCATCTTTTCATGTGTTTGTTAGCCATCTGTATGTCTTCTTTGGAGAAATGTCTATTTAGTTCTTTGGCCCATTTTTTGATTGGGTCATT
>NW_011495050.1:13999326-14089617 GCF_000754665.1 Bison bison bison | reverse complement strand
TATTTTCTCCCATTCTGAAGGCTGTCTTTTCACCTTGCTTATAGTTTCCTTTGTTGTGCAGAAGCTTTTAAGTTTAATTAGGTCCCATTTGTTTATTTTTGCTTTTATTTCCAATATTCTGGGAGGTGGGTCATAGAGGATCCTGCTGTGATGTATGTCAGAGAGTTTTGCCTATGTTCTCCTCTAGGAGTTTTATAGTTTCTGGTCTTATGTTTATATCTTTAATCCATTTTGAGTTTGTTTTTGTGAATGGTGTTAGAAAGTATTCTAGTTTCATTCTTTTACAAGTGGTTGACCAGTTTTCCCAGCACCACTTGTTAAAGAGATTGTCTTTAATCCATTGTATATTCTTGCCTCCTTTGTCAAAGATAAGGTGTCCATAGGTCCGTGGATTTATCTCTGGGCTTTCTATTTTGTTCCACTGATCTATATTTCTGTCTTTTTGCCAGCACCATACTGTCTTGATGACTGTAGCTTTGTAGTAGAGCCTGAAGTCAGGCAGGTTGATTCCTCCAGTTCCATTCTTCTTTCTCAAGATTGCTTTGGCTATTCGAGGTTTTTTGGATGTCTTTTAAGGAGCTTTATGTCTCTAGTTTACTCAGTTTCAGAAAAAATATATAATATGACATAGCAATTATAAAGTGTGGTAAGATCATACTTAAGGAAGCTGGGTAAAGGTATATAAGATTTCTTTGTACAATTTTTAATCTTTTCTATAACTGAAATTATTTCAAAATAAGTTAAACAATATAAAGATTCAAATTTAGGCAGAAATAGCAATTACCAATTCATTTCAAAATAATTAACATAATAATTACCTATTAAAAAACTATAGCAATTAATACAAAGAAGTTTTATGAAACTACTTCCAGTTTTCCAAGGAAGCAGGTTTCTATTTCACGTCTATATTTCCTGGAGTTCTTGAGTAATTCATAAATACCATCTCTGATATTTCTTAGATAATAAAGCTTATTACTTAAAAAGACTAGAATACTCTAACATTGCAGTTTCGTCTTAGATTTTTCAGTGGCAGGAGTTATGTACCTGATTAACAAATAGTTATTGAATGAGAGACACTTTCTAGATGCTTAAGCAGATAACATCTACATCTGGTTCATCCAGTTCTGTGCCAGCAACAAACAACCATACACATGTTACCCCGCTGTCTTTGCCAAATGAATCATCAGTCTGGTCAATCTGGTAGGACTACCACATGCCAGCAGAACATTCAATACAGTCATGATAATAAAGCTATTCTTGAATAATAATTTCAAGGAACTTACTAGAAATGGATCCTTCAATGCATTTTTATCCAGGAAAATACAACAGTAGAGAGTTTGCATTTAAAAACAACAAAAACAAACAATCCATGAGTTCAATTCATTATATTTAACAATTCACTCCAAATCACAATTCATTCGATTTTTAATTGTGATATAACTGACATAAAACATTGTGCAAGTTTAAGGTGTCCAATGCATTGATTTTATACATTTGTATATTGCAATATAATTACCACCACTGTGTTAGCTACCACCACCATGACATCACATAAACCTCTATACATTAGAACGGACAGATCAGGATAGATGTAGTTTTGGGAAGTGAATTCTAAGTAGCTCTGAACAGGGACAATACAAATGGATCATACAGCTCTTAGAATTTCATCCTTCTCAAAAACAGAATCCTTCTTGATGTTTCAGTTTACTCTCTAAAATATTCTCATCTAGTTTATATTCAATAGTTTGCACTCCTTTCTACATATTTGCCATACTCTAAAATTCAACATAACCCCTATATCCTTTGAAAACTCTTCAGAGGTTCCTAACATCTACTGATAGCCTTTGGCCTCTCACCTTTCATTTTCAGCCTAGCGAGTCCCTTATGGAAGTAACTGTACAACTGCCAAACACGTAGCCATTCCATATATTGTGCATGTGTGCGTGGTAAGTCGCTTAAGTCGTGTCTGACTCTTTGCAACCCTATGGACTATAGCCCACCTGACTCCCCTGTCCATGGGATTCTCTAGGCAAGAATACTGCTGCCATTTCCTATATATCGTACCATCCAACAAACTTAAGTTCCAAGTGCCTAGCCAGACACTCAAGAGAACAGCCATCCCATTTGTATAGAACTGAGGGGTTTCCTGGGATTCTAGACTTCAAGGTGTCTCAGATAAATCAAGGTGTTAGGTGATGCTAGCTCTGTGACCTAGGAACTGCCCTCCAGATATCCCACATGCCCCCCGCTTCTTATATTCCCTTTCTCTGGCTCATCCTTCCCTGTCATTTCCACATATCAAAGTGAAAATTATTCACATACTTGTCTAAATGCCACCTTCTTGGTCAAACGTTTCCTTCTCTCCTATCCTGGAGGTAATTTCTCTTCACTATAAATTTCAAAGTATCTCAACTGTTTAGACCCTTGTGGAGCTTGTACTCTGTTGGGGGAGGAAGAGTTGAGTCGCTTACTCCCTACATCTGATGTTCCCTTTTTCACAGGGTAGGGGGCAGAATATCTTTATATATATTACTGTGCACGTTCTCCACCTTTTCACTAATTCTTTACCAAGAAATGAAGAGGAAGTCCTCTGGATGGGGAATTTGGGACAAGAAACCATGCACCCCTGTCCATCTTTCCTCTTTGGAATTGTCTTGCGTTGCCAAAGTGTTCCAGCAGCAGGCCTCTTTGTGGAGTCCTGTGGTTGCATACGCTGCCTGCATCTAGCCAGATGGACTCATTCAAATCCAAGGTATGGGATTGGGAAGTTCATGTTTGCTGAACAAAGCCATGCTCTCCAGTAAGCTTTACCATTAACAAAATGATACTTAATTTGTCAACTGAAAACCCCAGTCTCTCTTGTTATCATTCACAACTTAGGCAGGTAAAAGGAATGTTATTCATCAACTTCCACCTCCTTGAATTTGTAGGTTCCTGTAACTGGGCCTGTATCGTCTCCATAGCATACTGGACAGTGCCTTGCATGTAGTAGACACTCCTAACCAAATGGGTAGATAATAACCTCTCATTACTGAAGTTCTTCACTACTGACAGAGTGAAGTCAGTTTATGCTAAGCGAAATAGAGAAAGACAAATACTGTATACCATTATATGTGGAATCCAAAAAGTACAACGGACTAGTGAAAACAACAACAGAAAAGCAGACTCACGTATATGGAGAACAAAGTAGTAGTTACTAGTTCCAAGAGGGAAGTAGGGAAGGGTCAGTTTAGGGAAAGAGGATTAAAAGTTTCAAACTATTAGATATACAATGAGCTATAAGGATACATTGTAAAAACATGAGGAATATGGTCAATATTTAAAATAACTATAATGGAATATGACCTTTGAAAAATTATGAACCACTATATTGTGTACTAGTAAGTTTTATAATATTTTACAGCAACTATCCTTCAATTAAAAAAAATCAACAGGATTGGTTCTTCTTAGCAAGGTGGTCTTGGGTAAATCTCGTCATCAGAGTCCCATTTTCTCCCCAATTAAGGAGTTGTTATAGAAACTTATGAGCCATAAAGCCTAAAATATTTACTCTTTGGCTGTGTACAGATAAAGTTAGCCAATCCTCTTCTAAGAAATGATGTGAGGATTACAGACCAGATGTTATTTACTGGTAGTGCCTAGCATATTTTTGGCTGTTACCAATTTAAATGCCATGGTAATATTTAAAGTAATATTTTTAAAAGAAAATTTCTATGGACATACAATATTAACAGCTCAAACATGCTATACTCAGAGAGTCCACACCTAAAAGAGGGGAAAACAGACCATAAGAATCATCATTTTTAATTTGCTACAAATTATGGGGCTCAGGAAGCATTACTGACCACAAAACTCTTATACTGCAAAGCATCTAAAACATTTATCACTGTGTTCCCAAGAACGATGATGACTCAAGAGAAATAAAAGATACACTAAACATTTTTTCCACTAAAAGGGAATCTTGGAATAGAATTTGAGCAACAAGAATATTTACATATTTAGTATTCTTTAGTGGATGAGAAGCAAAGAGTACTGATGAGAGTTATTCCAGCTTAGAATAAGTTGTGAAAGCTATTAAGTCTGACCAAGATGCTGCAATAATTCTTCATCCAATTAACTTTGATTTCTTTAACTTTGTGTGAAGTGCCATGGATAGATAGTCCTGGCCGTTGCAGAATTCAAAGTCCAGTGAGGAACACAAACGTGCATTTAACAAAGTTATCTAAACTCTCCAAGCTGGAGTTCAGTGCTAAGCTAAGAAAGCACGTTCTCAACTCTGTATTGGTTTTGTTTGGCATCAGGGATGAAAGGGAAGAGTTTTGCAAGGAAGGGTCCTAGGACAGGTAAAAAGACAAGACAGCTAAGCTTGTGATGCTGGCCAGCCCCTTGGACTGGATTTTAGTTCCTGAAGTAGGAGAGAGAAATCCTAGCCAGATGGGCTGGCAGAGAAGACTGTGGAGAGACAGTATTCATTTACACGATCAAAGTGCAACTTAGGGTTTGGAAGAGTGCCAGTCTCTCTGGCTATGCATGGAAACCAGCATGGCTCCAGAACTCCATAGGTTGGCAACTTGAGATGTTTCAGAAGCAAGTCTTTGGTCCTTCCTGGTACCTGTACTGTCCTAAGCAAGGACCGTAGTGAGGCTCCTTCAAATGACTTCATAAACCACAGACATTGACTAATCCTCTCTAAGGGAAGAAAGCCCTAATATATGATGCTATATGGTGATGACCAATGATGCCCAGAAATAACTGGACAAATTGATAGGGAGTGAAACCCACAATCCTTTAGTCACTCCCCTGCTGGCTTAAATGTACCCGCTCATTTAGGATACAAATGAAAATAAAATTAGCACATTGCACTAAGTGCTATGATAGACGTCTGCACAAGCTCCTGGGGAATCCAGAGGAGGGGCTGAAAATTCAACCAGTGGAGGTGAGTCAAAAAGAACTCTGAGGAAGATCAGTTGTGTTCTTAAAAATGTAATAAGGAGAGCCATTGCTTACTGTGAAATGGTTCTCTTTCCACACTTCTGTCAGCTATTCAGTTTCCTTTCTTCCAAAGAGAACAGTGTGGCAACAGGATATATTTCACCAAGTGTATCTTCCATTGAAATCCTTGCATGAGGTCCCTAAAGAATTGGCAAGCATTTCGCCACTGATGATTATACACCTATGCTAGTACTTTTGAGGCTCAAGATGACTCTTAATGCTGTCAGAGAGACTTAGTGTTTCCCATTTATTGAGTTCTTTCAGACACGACCTATTCCATTGTTAAATTATTCTTGTGTCTCACAGGATATGCATCTAAGTTATATTTTCAAACTGGAACAAGTATAACTTGAACTAGCCTCTTAATAAATCATGGTATTATAGGATTAAACCTACCACCAGATTCATCTTTCTTCAAATGATGGCTGTAGAGAGGGTACTTAAAAGATCTGAAAGACCTTGCATCACTAATGGATCACCATTACATGGTGCAGAAAACGTGACTCAGGAAGTTGTAAGTGTCAACAGATGGGGTCCATTATAAGCTTTCCTTTCTTGTGGTGTAACTGAAGGGCCTTATTATGCTACCAAGTTGAAAAAATAAATTGTCATGTTAATTACTGATTATTAAAAACACCATGCATTTCGAAAAATAGAGAGTAGACAGTCAATCCTAATCTTTAATGTTTGCAAGCACCTTTTCAGAATAAATGGAATACAAGTATTAAGTGTCACCTGGATGAGAAGAAGAAATAACTAAAATTGGAGAATAAAAGACCATAATTTTATACAGAAAAATTCAAGATCAACCATGAATGAAAATGTAAAAATATTTACTGATGCTAGGAATGCTAAAGACTGAACCTTTGGTTAGACTTTTGTTTCTGCATTTTTTCTCTTGCTCTGTAAATGGAAAAGGGAAAAAAAGTGACCTTGACCTTAAACCAAGAGATCCATTAAGCTGCCAAGGTTGTTGGCAATCTTTTGTAGACAGCAACTAGTGTCTCCAATTTTGGGCACTAAGAAAAGAGAGGTGATAGAATGAAAAAATGATTGGTGCCCCACACCTCACTCATAACCCAGTTGGCCCAGCCACCACGATGGTGGCTTAGACTGGCAGAGACCAGTGAGCGGGAGGGGACAGAGGGAAAGTTGTCACCCAGCACCAGCACCCAGCTTGTACAGGAGGCTGCCCCAGCCCAGGAATTATGACTAGGCCACAGGCATAGAGTACAAATAGAAGTGCGGACCCCCATCCTGGCTCTTCAACAACTTTAGTAGAATATCTTGCACACTACTGTTCTAACTCTAAAGTTAAGATGTTTTCTAAAGGAAAACAAAAATAAGAGAGAAAGGTAGACAGGATATTATAGAACAAAACTGGTTTTACCATATCTAGGCCTAATTATAATCATAAACATTTAACAATTACATAATTCACATGTAGTCTATCCCTCTCCCTACTCATTCATCTTAATTCCTGATCAAGTATGAACTTCTTGGGGGCAGACACTCTTAAATTTGTGTCACTGACACCTTAATAAAGTCTGTATTACACGAGGGTTGATCAGATAATCAGTTGATCTATCATGTGTCCTGGTCACACTTCCTAGATATATACAGAACATTTCTTCTTGGCTGACTCTGGTTTCAAAGTGAGGGCATCAACATTAGAGAAAAAAAAAAAAAAAATCAAGCTCCTGCATCAAGTTTCATGTTTCTTCTCAAAATATATAGTAAATATACTACAACACAAATTCTTGGTCACCCTGTTCTTCCATTCCTCAGATCCAGTAGTTACCAAGGCAAAAGTGAAAGTGTTGGTTTCTCAGTTGTATGCCACTCTTTGCAACCCCACAGACTGTAGCCCGCCAGGCTCCTCTATCCATGGGATTCGCCAGGCAAGAATACTGGAGTGGGTAGCCATTCCCTTTTCCAGAGGATCTTCCCAATCCAGGGTTCAAACCTGGGTCTCCCACATAGCAGGCAGGAAGCCCACCAAGGTGTAAGGATACTTCTAAATCCTTCTAGCATCTGTTCTCATGGCCCAATGCTAGGACTCTCATCCAGCTGCTAATTAACTTGTGCTGCACTTACAGCAAGAACTTTCAGGTAACCTCCCTGATTCAGCTTCCTCCCCTCCAAACCACCAGTTTTCCCCATGCCCCACTTCCATCCCTCCTGGAAGACAGTCATGCCTGGAAGGCAGGTGCCATGTCTTACCAACTCAGTGCCCCTTTCACATGTTTGCAATAAAAACTTTCCAGTGCCTCATGGACCAAGGTACCACATGAACATCAATGTATATTTAAAATTAAGCTTCTTTGAACTCATTATTTTATGTAGAGTCTTATGATTATGAATCTTTGTAATTGCAAGGGAAGAGATCATTTACTTATTAGGAAGCAGCTCTTGCTATAGATTATCTATATTCACCTGTATTACTACTCACCTGTGTACTGTGCTTCTCAGACTCTTGTTAAGTCACAAAAATAAATGAACAAGATGAAGAAAAGGAGGCTGGATGTGCTTGGTGCTGGTGTGGAAAGAAAGGCATGGGAGCAGAGAAATGCAGCACCAAGTTGAACATTCCTTATGCAATTCCATCATAATTGGAGAGCTAAAAATGACAACCCACTGGCAACACCCTTCGCTGAGTCACAGTATTTTGTGTGTGCATTTTTCTAAGAGCAATCAAAATGGTAATTGCAGAACTAACTTTAGAATATGAAATCACTGTTTCTGCACCAACATGGAATGCAATGTGAAAAGTAATCTCTCATTAAACCAGAAACTGTGGTTTACAGTGTTTAAAAAGTGCCTTGGGTCGCTCATTCTCAGGGGATAGATCATAGTGCTCCTTAAGGACAGAAAATTTAAAGAAAGTATTAGTTCCTACCACAAAATACTTAAGAAATCCCATGAGGTTCTGGATTTTCCCCCCACTTGTTCTAATTACATCAGGAGTAAAACGTTGTTCATGCATGTCCTTAGTACTACTCCTAAAAGTGTCCTGTTCCCAAACTAGGTTCCCAACTCAAATAAGCAAACTGTAAAAAGCCATTTTTGAAATAATCTGAGAAATCTGATTGCAGTAAGTAATAAATGATGCTGAAGAATTGTTAATTTTGCTAACTCTGGAAATGGCACTGTGATTATAAAATAACCTCATTTTATTAAATGATGAGGTATGTTAAGGTAACATACATGTGGTCAAATTTTATTTAAAATACTTTATCAGATAAAAAAGAAAAAGAATATATATATATTAATTAATGTTGAGTCTGAGCAATGACTATAGGGGGTATTGCCTATTTATGGTTTGATAGGAAAAATTCATAAATAGGGAACACCCCCTATAGTCATTGCTCAGACTCAACATTAATATATATATTCTTTTTCTTTTTTATCTGATAAAGTATTTTAAATAAAATTTGATCACATGTATGTTACCTTAACATACCTCATCATTTAATAGAATGAGGTTATTTTATAATCACAGTGCCATTTCTGGTGTGATAGGAAAAATTCATCGGAGAAGGCAATGGCACCCCACTCCAGTACTCTTGCCTGGAAAATCCCATGGATGGAGGAGCCTGGTAGGCTGTAGTCCATGGGGTCGCTAAGAGTCGGACACGACTGAGCGACTTCCCTTTCACTTTCACTTTCATGCATCGGAGAAGGAAATGGCAACCCACTCCAGTGTTCTTGCCTGGAGAATCCCAGGGACGGGGGAGCCTGGTGGGCTACCATCTATGGGGTCGCAAAGAATCAGACATGACTGAAGCGACTTAGCAGTAGCAGTAGAAAAAATTCATAATAAAAATGTTTGTAATGTACATAATAAAAAAGTTTGTAAAGTCATCTTTCCGTTTTGTGTAGAACTCAGAGGAATGACTGCAGTGACCCAGTGGAGAAGGTGTTAGGCCACAGCAGCATCAAAGCAGAGAAGATTCGGGGTGACCAGGCTGTGGCTAAAGTCATGTGAAGATCAGTGCAGGAAGTGTCCTAAACAGAAAGTCTAGGAGAGATGCGCACGTGTACATAGAACACGTAACAATTTTGCGATGGCCTCACATCACCAAGCAGACTCCTACACAGACGTGAAGAGCTATTTTCATGTTTTGAATGAAATTACTAACTTTCCTCCAAGCATTTGCTTTGGTTTCCCCCCAACCATCATGCATGTGTTTTACATTAAATAATTGAAACCTACTGAAAAGTGCCTCCAGGTAAACACACCTTCCAAGTTTTGACCACTGCTCAGTAGGGAGGGGAAAAAAGGAGGTGATGGGAAGGGACAAGATTAGATCTTTTTCTGAGAAAATAATAAGGTGGACACAAAAGACCAAATGATTACCTGGGGATCTAGCATTAGCAAGAGAACTTTAGAAATCTCAGTCTCTTTTCGGAATGAATCTGCAAGTCACTGCCTCTTGAAGCTGCTTCCTAGGAAAAGGCACCAGATAAGTGGGTTTCCCAGGTAGCACTAGAGGTAAAGAATCCACCTGCCAATGCAGGAGACATAAGAGATGAGGGATTCAATACCTGGGTTGGAAAGATCCCGGGAGAAGGGCAGGGCAACCCACTCCAGTATTCTTGCCTGGAGAATCCCATGGACAGAGGAGTGGTCCATAGGGTTGCAAAGAGTCAGACATGGCTGAAGTGACTTAGCATGCACGCACACGCCAGGTAAGTACAAGTCAAAGACTTCATGATACTTCCGACTGAGTTCCAACTCTGTCTTCTTCCTGTGTTTCATTTCACTTCTGAGTATTCCTTAGTATCACAGACACAGTGAGTAGTTTCCATGTCAACAGCACAAGCTCACAGTGACCACTGATTTCCCCCACAATTCTTCAGCACCTGTGATTCCTGGATGCAGAGTCCGAGTTTTTCCTCAGAGAGTCTGCTTCAGTTTATCTGGAAGGAGGCCCAGGCTCCCCCATCATTAAATGTTCCCCAGATGATTCCCACCATTATCAAGTTTAGGAACCACAGACAAAAATCTTTGCATGGATTGCCTAATATGGAAAACTTTTTCTTGATTTTGTTAAATATATTAAAAAGACAGAGATACAAGGGCATCCTGTGAATATGTGCATACTGTCCTCCAAGTATTAAAAAGCAATTTTTTAAAAGTTTGTACTAAAACCAAAGGTATTTTATGTAACAACAACAACAAAATCCCAGAATATGTGGTACAATTAGCATTCCCTTCATATCAAATCAAGCACAACTGGCATTTTGCTGTCCTCACAGATCTTGGTAAAGCAAACAAAACAAAAAATCCCACCTGACATCACTGAGGTCTATAGCAAAAGATACACTCTGTCCCCATAAAAGTCTGACCACTTTTAAGACTCAGCTCCTCCGACACCTCCTCCGACACCATAGAAGCCTATGGCACATCCTATATATCTGTGTCCACAGCACTTAACATTGAACTGTGGTTATTTAACAGTTTATCCTAAAAAGCTGAGCATCCACAAAATAAAAGCAATGTGTTGCTCATCTTCACACTACCAGTATCTAGGAAGTACTGCGTCAATGCTTTGTTCAGTGTCTACTAGGTGGTACATAAATAATCATCCATGTTCTAGAATGATTTAAGTAATTAACTCAGTTGCTTGGTCCCTTGGTGTATATGACAGTCTCCCTGGTGGCTCAGCTGGTAGAGAATCCGCCTGCAATGCGGGAGACCTAGATTCAATCCCTGGGTTGAGAAGATCCCCTGGAGAAGGGATAGGCTATCCACTCCAGTATTGTGGCCTGGAGAAGTCCGTGGACTGTATAGGCCATGGGGTTGCAAAGAGTTGGACACAACTGAGCAACTTTCACTGTACTCAGTCCCTTGGTATATATGACAAACCAATATGAGGCTGGATTCCTTAATTTTCTCTGATATTTCCATTCATCTGCTCCTTCACTATGCTCTATATCTAAAGAGATTTTAGATCTTAAGGGTTCTTATCCTCATATGTTAAAATCATCTTGTTGCTGTTTAGTCGCCAAGTCATGTCTGACACTTTTGTGACCTCATAGACTGTAGCCTTGTCAGGCTCCTCTGTCCATGGGATTTCCCAGGCAAGAATACTAGAGTAGGTTGCCACTTCCTTCTCCAGGGGATCTTCCTGACCCAGGGATGGAAACCCTGTCTCCTGCATTGGCAGGCAGATTCTTTACCATCTGAGCCACCAGGGAAGCACTGTATAATGCCTTAGCACACTGGAAAAAAATAGGTCCATACTAATGTCTATTAGGTAACCCACTCCAGTACTCTTGCCTGGAAAATCCCATGGACAGAGGAGCCTGGTAGGCTGAAGTCTATGGGGTTGCGAAGAGTCGGACACAACTGAAGCAACTTAGCAGCAGCAATGTCTATTATCTTGCATTTTCTGAACACTGGCAGCAAAGAGAAAATTCCACTCATTTTCAAAAAGAAAGTACACAGAAATGAATTCTAACATATCTATTGCTTGTACCAATTCCCTCATTGCTTAATAGTAGTAATATTAATTGCCAGCATTTGAGAATATTCTATTTGCCATATTTAATATGCTCTGCATGTATTAACTCATTACTGTTTTTAAGCACATTATGAATATATTGTTATTCCAATTATACAGAGTTAAAGTAAAGCACAGAAAAGGTCATCTATTGGGTTAGCCAAAAAGTTTGTTAGAGGTTTTTGGCAAGATGTGATAGAAAAATCCAAACAAACTTTTTGGCCAGCCCAATATCTTGCCCAAGATTATTCAGTCACTAAGAGATGAAGCCAGGATTCAAACCCAGGCAGCCTGGCTTCAGTGCTTCAAGTGTGTTTTCTTGTATATTTAAAAACAAATGAATAAAATGAGCATTTCTCATAAGATTCCTTTCCAAAAGAAAAGAATGAGCTGGTAATGAAGAGGTCTGAGATCATCCATGCAGCCCCACACTGGGCCAGCCCAGCTCCTCTCACCTCTCAATCTCAAGAGCCCCAGTAACTACTGAGCTGCCAAGCACATTTACCCTTTCTCACTGCTGGCCAAATAATAAATAGTATAAACAAGGGATTAATCAAGAAACTAATACTGAGCACCTGTTGCTAGAAGACTCCGAGGAATAGGAGAATAGAAGACATAACTGCAATCCTTGAAAAGCATCCAGTCTAAAGGGCTGTATGAACAGGCATTAGATCGTCTACCGTACTAATAGGCGGTAAGTGTTGTGACAGAAATTTCTTGCTTTAATCCACTAACTCCTCAACTGGGATGATCACTGAATGCATCTGAACTGGGTCTGGTGGGCTAGACTTCAAACAGAAGGAAGGTAAAGGGAAATTAAGGTATTTTAAACAGAAAAAAAAAAAAAATGTATGCAAATGCATGGAAACAATCCATCCTGTAATTCAGCGGAAGCACAAATGGTCTCAGAAGACAGCTGAAAAGGTAGGTTGAGTCCCAGCCAAACAGACATGGAATATCACACTGGGTAAGAAAATTAGTGTCCAGACACTAATAAGTCCTTAAAAATCTGAACAGGAAAATGATATGATCAAAGGGAAGTAATAGAAGGACTAATCCAATTTGATGTCTAAACCTTAACAGACGGACATGGGTGATGAATGGAGACAAGGATCAGTTAAAAGACTTTTGCAACAATCATGACTAAAACACTGATTTGGGCCAGAGCACTGGCGAGCTGAATTTTGGACTTGATTTGTTATGAACTAAAACTAACAAAGATAACAGATGAGTGTGGAAGGAGACAGAAGGAGACAGAATATTTGAAGATGTAGTCAAAATTGTCAACCTGGGGAAGTGAATGGAGGTATCACTAAAAACAGCAGCAAAGTCAGTGACATGCCAGGTGAGTGCAGTGTGGATTTCATTGGTTTAATTGTGACCAGGGGAGGAGGTACAGAGACTTCACCTTTTAGGAGAAGTTAAGTTGACCATGAAAATGACGCTCCCCAGGATGCAAATGAAAACACGGGGCTTGTCTACAGAGAGATTTTAAAGTTATGGAGCAATTTAGGAGGGGAACCCCAAAGCATGAACTAAATTCAGGTCTTTTTCACTCAGTCGTGTCCTATTCTTTGTGACCCCTGAACTATAGCCCACCAGGCTCCTCTGTCCATAGAATTCTCCAGACAAGAATACTGGAGTTGGTTGCCATTCCCTGCTCCAGGGGATCTTCCCAACCCAGGGACTGAACCTGGGTCTCCCACATTGCACGAGTATTCTTTACCATCTGAGCCACCTGGGAAGGTGCAACATTTTAGAACCAGATAAACCCTGAACGTGTGACAAGAAAGAAGAATCTGACAGGGACTGCAAAAGATTTTTTTTCCCCAAAGGTTGAACAATGAAAAGAATGCAAAATGAAGTGGCAAAGGGGGCCACTTTAAGGATTGTAGAATCAAAGGTATTTTTATTTTACATGTAATATGGAGGATATTGAAAGACTTTTGATAAGTAAAAGGAGTCAGTGTCAAGGAGGAGTGAGAGACAGATGGAAGGTCAAATGAAAGAGATCCTATCGGAGAAAAGCTCCAAAAAGAGGACATAGGGCCAAAAGTACAAGTAGTGAGAGCCACTCAGTCGTGTCCAGCTCTTGCGACCCTATGGACTATAGCCTGCCAGGCTCCTCTGTCCATGGATTCTCCATGCAAGAATACTGGAGTGGGTTGCCGTTTCCTTCTCCAGGGGATCTTCCTGACCCAGGAATCGAACTCACGTCTCCTGCATTGCAGGCAGATTCTTTACCGACTGAGCTTAAGGGAAGCCCTAAAGTACAAGTAGAAGTGCCAAAAGCTACTCATCTGAGATAGGAGGAAAATATATATATATGAAAGAAAGGGTGACATTTTTAAAAGAAGGTTTTAAGCAGAGTAGGGTATGGTAACAGAAAGGTACAATATGGTGAGAATGAGAGAAAAGATTAGTGAGCTCTCATTGGACAACTTTGATTTTCCTCAGTAAATTAAGTGGTGAGGTTGTTATCTGATTGATAAGAGACTGCACGTGTTAGGGGAAACACTGACTGACCTGGCCAGGCACCATAGGAACCATTTGCATGAACTATTTTACAACAGGACGTCCTGGTAAAGAACACGGAACTAATAAACTGCCACCAACTGGAAGAGTTCAAGAAAGGTCAAAAAGAGACTCCATGCATCCTACCAACCTCCCAGAATCCTTCTCACTGGAATCCATCTTGGCTGAGCAATGTGTGCACCCCCAGGAAGGACCCTGAGTCAGAACGATTGGCCAGAGACAACCCAGAAACTAATCCCATCACCATAAAACCCAAGACTGCAAGCACATGGCAGAGCAGTTCTCCTGGGTTCCCTTACCCTACTGCTCTCCGCCCAGGTGCCCCTTCCTAATAAAGTCTCCTGCTTTGTTAGCACATGCGTCTCCTTGGACAGTTCATTTCTGAGTGTTAGACAAGAGCCCAGTTTCAGGCCCCGAAAAAGGTCCTCCTTCCTCCAACGCATGGACAAAAAGACCAGGATTGCAGAAAAACATTTGAAAGAGTTACTATTAAAAGGACTGCGATGAAGAGTCCCAAAGGAGTAATGAAGAGCATTTCCATGGAGTAGGAAATCGCACCTGTGGGCAAAGAGCATCCCAAATACCCCGTGGCTGCATGAGATTTACACCACAAAAAGGCAAAGGGGAAAAGCATTAAGACAATAAAGACAGCATTTTGGAGGGATTGAATGTTTCTGTCCTCTCAAAATTCCTGTTGAAACTGTAATCCCAGTGTGACTGTATTTGAAGGTAGAGCTTTGTGGGGGCGGGGGTGGGGTGGGGAGTGGTGGATATAAGATCATTAGAGTGCAGCCCTCAGGAATAGGACTGGTGCCCTTAAAAGAAGCATAGACTTGGCTAGCCTTCTCTCCATCATGTGAGTATACAACAAGAAACACTGGAAGAAGATCCTTGCCAAACCCAATCATGCTGTCACCCTGATCTCAGACCTCCAGCCTCCAGAACTGTGAGAAATAAATTTCAGTTGCTTATAAGCCACCTTCTCTATGGTATTCTGTTACGGCAGCCCAAATGGACTAAGACAATGCCCATAAATCCAGTCAGAATTCTGAGTTTACCAATACGTTGACAGTCCAAGAAAAATGAAATTTTGGACTATTAGCAGTTTTTAGACCTGTGGTTACCAAAGGTCAAAGAACAGGCTCAATTACTTTATGGTAAGGAAGGGTTAAGCTATATAAGTTGTAAGCAAGAGAAGACACAAATTTGAGAACTAGGAGTTAGAAGGGTTTTGAGATGCAGTCACTTCAACAGGTAATTGAGGAGAAAATGAGATCAAGGACAAGCTCTCATGGGTTACCAACATGATACCTACTGGTGCTGAATTTAGAGGAACCTCATGTGATCCCTGGAGAAGGCAATGGCACCTCACTCCAGCACTCTTGCCTGGAAAATCCCATGGACGGAGGAGCCTGGTGGGTTGTAGTCCATGGGGTCGCGAAGAGTCGGACACGACTGAGCGACTTCGTTTCACTTTTGACTTTCCTGCATTGGAGAAGGAAATGGCAACCCACTCCAGTATTCTTGCCTGGAGAATCCCAGGTACGGGGAAGCCTGGTGGGCTGCTGTCTATGGGGTCACACAGAGTCGGACACAACTGAAGCGACTTAGCAGCTTAGCAGCATATGATCCCAGTTTGAAACAGCTAATGAAAGATGGTGAAGGAAGATCCTGAAGCTACAGGCATGGTGACAATGTGCAGAAAGCAATGAATGTAGTAGACTACAAGGAAGGAGACTGTTAAACAACCATGGTCAGAAACAGTGGTGAAGATGAAGCACAGAAATGAGAAGCAGGCCTTCCTTTTCCAAGGAAATCTAGAAAGGGGGAGGAGGGTGGGTCCTCCACAGGAGGCAGACTCCAGAAAAGAGGCAGTATGCTTTACCCAGATTTCCTTACAGCTCATTAAATGTTGAGCTCATGAATGGCAAGAAGATGGAAAGAGTCATTGTAAAGAAACAGAAGCAACTTCCCTATTAACACAGCTTTCTCCTGACACCTGGAGAACCACAGTGACAAAATGGGGAGCATGGAAGAAGAAGATTCTGGGTTCTTGAAGATGATGACTAGCACAGCAGTGGATGCAAGATAAACTTCGTGTCCAGGGCAACAGTGATGGATAACAGATGAAGGAAGTATGAACGCAGCAGACCAGGGGGCAGCACAAACTTGGAAATGGGATGGGGGGTCAAACACTTTGGAGTCAGGCCCAGCCTCAGATCCTGGTTCCATGACATGTAAGCTTTAAGAACTTCTCTTACCTCTTTGCTCCCTTAAACTCCTAGTCTCTGAGTTTCCAAAATCCATTCCAACCTCATGTGGCAGTTGCAAGCCATAAATGAAATAATGAGAACTTGTTAAGTACACAGCTGAAACAAACTCCGTACACAAAAGCAGTAAAAATAAATGACAACTATCGTTATGAGAAGGAAAGAGGCACTGAAGAGTCTCATACAGAGGCTGTGAAAAGTGAAAACAGCCTCGGGCAGACTGTGGATGAAGGACAGAAGAAGATGAGAGTGAATGCATGACAGCAAGTGCCTTGATAAGGAGAGCTTTTAAACCTTAATGGTGAGTGCACTCAATTTGCAACGGGGAGTTCGTTTTGATGAAAACCCTTGCTCTGTTTACAGGTAATGTTAATGCTTCATCACTTGAAGATTTTGCACTCTAAAATCCTTCTTGTCTAAGTCTTAGAGAGATCTAGGCAGTGGGTGGTAAGACTGCCACTGATGTCTCTTCTCGTTTCAGCAAGGTAAGGATTATGTTTCATCCACTCTGAGTCTCTAATGGTGCCAAATAAGTAATAATATTTCATTCCTATTAAGGAATGAAAGAAAGTATTTAAGTTGTGTCTAAAACACTATGCTACTCTTTTTGCTAAATTACTATAGGAGAATAGCTATTTTTATTTGGTTATACTTTTTACCAAGATACTTTGGTGGGGGTGGGGAGTAGCATCTTGGAAAAAAAAAAATAGTGTCAGCACCTCACACCCTGAAGTGTGCCAACATTCTCTCATCCCACATTTAATTCAAAAGAAAATTACAGATATACCCATGACATCGTGGCTGAATTTATAACTGTGAAAGCCAATCAAGAAGCACAGGCATCCGAAAGCTCTGCAGCCAGCCAGGGTTATCCCAACAGAGGTAAGGACAGGAAGGGAGTCTCTGATGGGCACGGATGCTCCAGAGACAAGTGAAATGAGAGTCACTGTGCAGATCATTGCTTTGACAACCAGGAATTTTAAGGAATGTTACAGGGATAGAACTATATTTGAATTGTTACCAATAGGAGCTTTTAGAGGGAAAATAATGCTTAGATTTCCACTAAAATTTTTTAATATAAAAGCCATGTTTTTACTGACTGACAAAAAATCATTTCTAGCACAACACCTGCCACCCAGCAGGAACTCAAAATACCTTTTCTCAGTGATTCCACGTCCTGTGGAAGAGTGGATCCATCCAATGATTATACCGCACTTCTAAAATGGGCTTACATACTGTCACAAATGTCACTGATTCTGCAGTCCAGAAAAAAACACTCTGGATATTTACAATGTGCTCAAGAAAGGAAAAACTCTGATTTTAGAGGTCAAGAAGTATCACCAGTATCTACACCTCTAATTCCTCAAAAAGCTAATAAAAGTTAATTTTAAACACAAACATTTCTCTTGATCACAAAGCCTACGTGTTAGACACCTGGATTCAAAATCCAAACACTCAGAACATTAATTCCCTTCTCCCTTTATTATATAACATGACACATTCAATATTATAAAGTAACTTTCATTCACTATTCACAAAAATACCAAAACTCCCAAGCACTAACATTTTTTGGTGGGAGGGGGCACTGGGTAGTGCCAAGCAATGTCAGTTTCACATGCGGCTACAACACAAGCTTGCTGAATCACAGTCGTCTTTTCTAGAGATTAGAAGATAGCCATCTTGTCCATGTATGTTGCACTGATATATACATCTTAAACAGTAAAAGACCTTTTCAAACTACATCTACTTAAGTGAAGTTTCAGGGGGAAACGTGAACAATTTGCTAACTGCTTACTCCACTCAGACCGCCATAGAGTCGGCACTCCAGGATACATAGATATGGTTGGAATTAAGCTGTGTAATATAAAACACAGCTATGTTTTTAATCTGTCCTCCTACCTCACCATCTTTAGTCACTAAAGTGAAGAATCCCTGCATCTCAGGTTCACATAAGTCAATATTCAATAAAACATGAAATGCTTCTTATCTTGGAGAAGCAAAAAGCCAACGCAGGTAGAGTTAAATGCTAAATGCCTGCTTTTTCCAGACAGTGTAAATGATGCCAGTGGCTGCTTAAAGAAGGCTTCCCTGCACACACTGCACAGAATATGGAAACCATTTGTTAATGAGAAGCCATAATTTAGGCCTAAGGCCTTATGAAAAGAAAACGTTTATACATTTGCAGAACAGCATAATGAGATCTCACAAATGCAAAGATAAAATGTGCTATCATTTATCTTGGATTAAACTATCTGGGGTTTGACTGCCTTGAGAGAAGTCCAAATCAAGAACCATTATAGATTTTTCTCACACCACATTCACCATGAAACATTTAACAAATACTTCTTTTAGACTACTCAAAAGATTAGAAAGAAAATTGTCTATTCAGTGGCAGTCAAAACCAGTAAGATGGCAATACAATATGATGTACAGAAGAAAAACAAAGAGAACCGAGACTAGCAGCGAAAAAGATCATTGGTCATTTTTTTTACCTTTAGGGAAGGAACAGTCATATTCAGCCATGCAAACTTTTCTCTTAGGTCAAAATTGGCACCTAGGGACCAAAAACATCATTTGCAAAATACATCTCTTTAGCTTCATGGTTTGTCAGTGACCTGAAACACTGTGTTCTTCCAGCCCATAATCCAAGCCTGGCCCAGTGTGTTAATGCAATTCTGCCAACTTATACATGAAATGGACAAAAACTTTAATATTCATCCTATCAATCCCCTCTCCCAATACAATTGTCAAGGGAAATACTCATTAACCTTTCTAGAAATAAGATAAACCATTTGGGTGTGCAGACAAAATACTAAAGGGACAAAAAAAAAAAAAAAAAAAAATCAAGAAAGGTTAAAAAAAAAGAGAGGAAAAAAGGAAAATAGCAAAGATGGAGACTGGAAACTGCATGAGTCAGGGTCACAGAGTAGGACGTAGAGACTGAGTGTTCAGCAGGACTCCACCCACAGCCAGAAAGCCATTTCTTTTCCAGTGGTCACCCGTAGAAGCAGGGCAAGCAACTGGGAATAGCTTTAACCACCTTCCTGTTCTCCAGTACTACTTAATATAAACTATAGGCATTATCTAGGACATGAAATATTACTAATGAATGTGAAATTTAATCATGTACCAGAAAACATCATCTGAAGCTTTCCCATATTATAAGTATCTGAATTGTAGTCTATAATACCATGCATGACAGAGGCCAGGCCAAGCACATTTAGGGGAAATTTGGGGAATTCGTGACCTCATGTCTTGTCAGCAGAAGCGTTATATTCCAATGCCAATGAAAAATCTGAACATTTTACTGCAACATGCTCTTCAAAACACTTCAGGAAAATTCTTCAAAGGTAGGTTCTTCTAACTCAGTGAATAACTTGGTAAAATAAAAAAGTGCCTGCAATTAGAGAGGAAGCCTGTAATTCGTTGTGTTTATACCATTCACCCAAAGTAATGGGATAGATAAGGGACTGACACCCTAAAGATTTCTTTATTGTAAAAAGAAAATTTCTATATACAAGGGAACTGCTTCTGCGTAGTTGCTAAATATTTATGTTTAAAATTAATGATAGCCAGAACATTTTTTTGTCCTTACTATGTGCTGGATACTATGTTAAGCACTATTTAAGTATCGCTATCCAGTCTTTACAATTACCCTAAGGAGGCAGGTACTCTTAATGTCCATTTAACAGATAGAAAAACTGAGGCCCAAGAGGTTGAACAACTTGAAGAAGACACACAGCTTAGACCCTAGGGTGCTACCCATTAAGTACCCTGCCTCTCTTTAAATGCCTCATGTCAAATTATGAGAAAGAAAATTTTTAAAAAGCAAATTCCTAAGGAACTTTAAGAAAGTAAATTCCAGGGCCACTGGGAAAGGGATTGGGATTGACTCGTCAACATTTATTCACATTAATATCCCACACTAGGCTTCATGATAACCCAATAGTTAAACTTAGAAATAACAGCCACAAACAAACCGTGAAATTACAGAAAATCTACTAGAGTCAGGAAAATAGAAAGAAGGACGTCGATTTTTCTAAGTTCCAACACTTAATCATTTTCATTTACTTGGAACCTTGGCTTTCTAGACTGACTTATTCTCTGCTGTACCTTTAAAATCCTAACGTTTAGAAAGAACCATAAAACTCATCCTATTCACATTTTTTTACCCCAAGCTGGTAATTATAAAGTTTTTTTAAACATCTATCTGGTACATAATTCCATAATCTCAGAATAAAAAAGAAAACACTAGACCACTCACTGCTCTTTTTCTACTACAGTTAGTCAGCATTGGGAAACCTTCGGAACCCTCCAAACCACTTGTGTTTCCAGGATATATTTGTTTTAAATCTATTGCATTTTCAAACAATTTCCACAGGCCAGAAAAAAAGGCTTTCCAATGAAAACAAATTGCCTTTTACTTATACATATTTAAGTGCTAGAATGTTTGCTTTCTTAAGATTTTGGACTTAAGGTATAGATCAGTTAATCAGAAAAATGCTTAAATTTAAGAAGAGTTTATGCAAGAGTAAGATCCATCCTTTTGGGTAATTCGTCACTTCTTTCAGAGCATGGAACTAAACAGCTCCATTTATCTATTAAAAATTAGTAACAAAAATATGTATATACAGAAATAATGAAGCAGAGATAACAAAACGGTAACTTTATTTTCGTCTGTGGGTATGGAGATGTTTATTTTACTATTCCTATGTTTCTGATTATTTCCAGTTTATCAAAATTAAAAGTGAAAAATATATTTTTCAAGTAACAAAAGCTATAAGGCAGAATTAATAACATCTCATTTGGAATGAACAAAACAAAGAAATAAATTGCAAGCATGAATAAAACAAGCTCCAGGGGAAAATGCTGCCACTCCCTGGTCTGTGTTAAACAGGACCTGAAACCTGGCTGGGCTGATCACCAGTTCCCATCTCATCACCCTCTGCGGCTGCAGAGGGGGCCAGCAGCACATACAGTCTATGAGATCAGGGAGGAGAGTACGTTATCTACATCCCCAAGAATGGAAGAATCACCTAAAAAAAAAAAAAAAAAAAAACTGATGCTCTGCTGCTTTGTCCAGTGTTCCTTTTTACTGACTTGAACCTTCAGATTTCTTGCTGGGAAATTAATTACAGTAACAGCTACAGCAACATACCACAAATGAATCAGAAGTGAAGTACCCTCTTACACCATAAAATCAAAACCACATGGAGGGATGTGTGCAAGAGCTGAAGAAGGCCTCGGGGCTTTCAGCAACGAGCAAGCATCACCAGCCCCACTGCACCACTATGCCGCCAAGAATAAGCTTGGTGAAGAAAAAGAAAACTCATTGAAATGTGAAAGGAGAGAATCAAAACTGGTAGTTGATTTTTTTAAGCTCATCTAAATACTAAAATAGATGCTGTGACTTGTCTCACTGGCAGTCAACAAGTTGAGAGTGAGCACTGCAAAAGCAGTTTTTGGGTGTGGGAGCAAAAATCAGGACTCCAAATTCTGCCCAGTTGAGATTTGGGTTGAAGGGCTCCATCAGCAGGAAAAAAAAAAAAAAACTGCAAAGAAACAAGTTTTCTTTTGAAGTGGCTTCTTTCACTGGACAGAAAGTATGAGTACTAAGAGATGTCAAATGATTTAAAAGAAAATTTTTAAATACTTACTAGCTGTTGCCTGAACACCTTGTCAATTTAGATAGCAAAGCACAGAGAAAACGCATGAATGTTTCAAGACTGGTACAGAAGAGTCCTGATCTCATCAGGACTTGTTTTTAATATGTCTGATATGTTTTTAAATTTTGTTTTTATTTCCAAGATTTTTTTATGTGGATCATGTTTAAAGTCTTTGTTGAATTTGTTTCAGTATTGCTTCTGTTTTATGTTTTGTTTTTTGGGCCATGAGGCACATGTGATCTTAGCTCCCTGACCAGGGTCAAACCTGTACCCCTTGCATTGGAAAAGCAACGTCTTAACCACTGTACAACCTCCCCCAACCCCCCCCCCCCCGCCCCAGTGCTTGGGAAGTCCCTTATTAGAACTTTTGAAAGGACAAGTGGAACAGACGAACTAAGTAAATTTGAATATTATCCCAGTAAATGAAGACAGACAGGGAGTTAAGTCTTAATAGGGAGTTAAGTCTTTAGAGACAAAAGGTGGAAGAACATTTACGAACTCAAATTCAGTCTTTGAACACAAGGCCCAAAAAGATTCAAGGACTATAGTCGTGGTGAGAGCTGACACTGCACTGGAACTCTAACCCAGGACTCCTGACTCTTAAGCCAGTGGTTTTCTACTAAACTATCTCCAAAGAATTCAAATCACAGGCACATCAGCAGGCTCCGGAAACCTATCGTTAGCACAGTAGTTATATCTAACAGCCCTGCATCCTATGCTTAACAGTTCACTAAGAGGATAGATCTTATGCTAAGTGCTCTTATCACAAAATAATAATAATGATACAGATGGGAGGGAACTTTGGGAGATGATGTGTATCTTTATGGCCTTGATGGTTTCACAACATACTTCTCCCCAAGTACAACTCCTCACATGTCAATTACGTCTCAACAAAAAGCTTTTTTAAAAATTACATACACACCCAAGGTTAAGTCAGTCGATTAAATTTTTTTTCTGTAAGTATTTTCCTGGGCATTTCCATGTTCTTTGGTAACCTTTATCAAACTAAAGAAATGTACATAAAATTTAAAAAAAATGTTAAACAATTTAAAAAATGTACATGTTAAAATGTGCATGCTTATGTATACCTTTTAAAAAGTAAAAGTTCTGTTAATATAAAGAAGGAAAATTTTAGCTTTTTCAGCTGGGGAAGTATTTCAAATGTGACTCATTTTCAAATTGAAAAAACTATTTATATAAACTGGATCAAGCAGTATCGAGATCATACAGAAAGCCAGCAAATAAACCACATGCTGACTTAGGGTTCTAGATTAAGGAGTTTCTCTGAACTCGTTACATTTTGAAAGGTGACCTTTGTACTTTAGCTCACATTTGGTATCTCTAAGCCATGTACATTTTCTGTTCGTCACCAAAATCTGTCAGTTTAAAAGAAAAAGCTCCTTCCTTTGAGAAATTTAAACTTATGATTCTGAACAAACTTCCAACAGGAATGTATTCCTTAAAAATTCATTAGAATGAATTTTTATTATTTTATTTTTTGGTCATAGCTAGCCAAAGGTGTTTTATTAATTCTTTCTTAGTATCTAGAATGAATTTTTAAAAGACATCATTTCAGGGAGTTTTTAAAAACCATGAATGGAGAATTTGTTAGAGACCTAGGATGGGAGCAAATATGAGCAAAGACGCATCGAGTAAGCAAGGAGGAAACATAACCAGCAGCAGCAAGGGGTCACTGCTTGCTGCCAGGCTCTTCTCCAAGGGGTCGACATGGACCCTCTAATTCTTACAACAAAATCATCAGCTAGGTAACTCCCATTTCCTCCTCTTTACAAACAGCAATACTGAGGTAGAGAGACATGAAATATGATTGATGTTACAAGGTAATTAAGAAATGGAAGAACTGCAAGTGCAAAAATTTGGACCAAAGGAAGAACAGAAAAATGAATTTTATTGTTGAAAAGATTCTGGGGACTATTTAGTCTAAATCTTATATTTTAAATAGGCAAGATGTCTGGTCAAAAGGTAAATTTAAGGTCTGTCTCTTACACACACAGTTTGTGGCAGAGCTAGGAGAAGGCAATGGCACCCCACTCCAGTACTCTTGCCTGGAAAATCCCATGGACGGAGGAGCCTGGTAGGCTGCAGTCCATGAGGTCCCTAAGAGTTGGACACGACTGAGCGACTTCACTTTCACTTTTCACTTTAATGCATTGGGGAAGGAAATGGCAACCCACTCCAGTATTCTTGCCTGGAGAATCCCAGGGACGGGGGAACCTGGTGGGCTGCCGTCTATGGGGTCGCACAGAGTCGGACATGACTGAAGCGACTTAGCAGCAGCAGCAGCAGCAGTGAAGAGTTACTTGTCAGGGCTAATTCAGGTAGGGCAGAGAGCCCTTCACAGCCATTCCCACCAGAGAGTGTGACTTACCAGTGACTTTAGAATAAAAGTAGGAATAAAAGCCTCAGATTTTATATATCCTAGTCTTAATTAGGGGCTTCCCTAGTGGCTCAGCAGTAAAGGATTTGCCTGCAATGCAGACAGGTTCAATCCCTAGGTTGGGAAGATCCCCTGGAGAAGGAAATGGTAACCCACTTCAGTATTCTTGCCTGGAGAATCCCATGGACAAAGAAGCCTGGCAGGCTACAGTCCATGGGGTCACAAGAGTCAGACATGACTTCTTAGCAATGAAACAATGGTCTTAACTCTGGTACAGAGCCTTATACCAGAATCTTCTAATGGATCATAAATCCTAAGCCATTTACTGCCATCAGTTTATCCTGTACTCAGGGGCTCGCAGGGTGGGCTTCTTGGTGGAAAGGTGTCCACAGCGAGTGGTACAAAACTCCTTCCATCCCCACTGCCTGCCTGGAAACTTCATTAGCAGCAATCATCACTCTCCTCTTACCTGCCCTCCTTCACATCCACAATCTCAAGACTTCCCAGAAAATAAAAACACATTCTCTTCTTAAAAGGGTTTAAAGAAACCCTTAATCTTGACCAAAAATCCTTCCCATTATCAACAGTACAATGCAACACAATGCCCTTCCCCAGAGTCTATAGATATTTCTGTAAGGAATGCCACCAGATCCTAACCCTAAACTGATGTTTATCACAAGGCAAGCAAAATAATCCACTGAACCTTTAACATTAAGGAATTTCCCTGTATCCATAATAAAAGCAGACATTCCTTCTCGGTTGCATTTTAAATTCCCAAAAGTTCAAATATATATTGGGCACGAAAAGTGAAAGTGTTAGCTCCTCAGTCATGCCTAACTCTTTGTGACCCCATGGACTGTATCCCACCAGGCTTCTCTGTCCATGGGATTTTCCAGGCATGAATATTGGAGTGCCTAGCTAATCCCTTCTCCAGGGATCATCCTGACCCAGGGATCAAACCCAGGTCTCCTGCATTGCAGGCAGATTCTTTACCATCTGAGCCATCAGGTATAATCAGTAAGAAATAAAGACAAGAAATTTTCAATATTTTCCAGTTATACTAAATGAAACATATAAAAATTACATAAATTATGTAATATTAAATTGTTTATGTAAAAATGATTAGATATAGTAAGCTGTTGTTAAATTTTATACTTTTTATGTGAGCGCACTGTGCTGTACATTTAAGTTTCCAAAATCCCTATGACTAAGAAATATAAGGACCACTTTATAAATTGTGACTCTTATGTTTAAGATTCCATGAGATCTTTTCCTAGAGCATCATCCATTCCTCCCCCTGTGAACCCAGAAGATGTTTCCCATCTGTATTCTCCTTTCAGCATTCTGTCCTGAATTTCTTGTATACTGCTATTGATAGTCTGCATTTATTTGTTCAAAAAACATTTCTTTGATATCCACAGCCTAACCACTGTACTGGGTACTACTGATATAATGTGAATAAGGTCACCATAATTTGGAGCATGCTTCAAAAGCTCCTGTGTGAGTAAGGGAGCTTGTATCAGTTAAGGCAAGAAGCTAGCCCCTCCCTTTTTCTTGGTTTGGTTTTGTCCAGCTTAAAGTATAATTGACAAATTTGTAATACAAAGTATACAATGTGATGTTTTGATATATGTATACAGTGTGAAAGGATTCCCCCAATCAAGTTAATTAACATATTTAATTTACACATCTCACATTTACTTTTTTTTTTGGTGAGACTATTTAAGTTCTAGGAAATCTCAGTAACAGTACAGTGTTACCAACTATAGTCACATTATACATTATCCCCTTAGAACATCTTCATTTTTTTTTTCATATTTAGTTCTTTAAAAAAATTTTTTACAATGCTGTGTTGGTTTCTGCAGTACAACTCAAATCATCCATAACTAGGCATATATCCCCTTCCTTGTGAGCCTCCCTCCCCTCCCCTATCCCAGCCCTCTGGGTCTTATTCATGTTATAGCCGAAAGTTTGAACCCTTTACCAACCTCTCCCTATTTCCCACACCCCTCAGCCCCTGGCATCCACTTTTGTACTCTGTTCCTATGAACCTGAATTTTTCTTTTGATTCCACATATAACTGCTACCAGGCAGTCTTTGTCTCTGGCTGATTATTTCACTTAGCATAATACCCTCCAGATTCATCCCCATTGTGTCAAATGTCAGAGTCTTGGTGGCTTTAACACAAAAGGAGTTTGTTTCTTGCTGACACGGGGTCGGGTGCAGATGTGCAGTAGAGAGATTCACAGGGGGTCACTCAAGGACCTAAGCTCCATGCGCCTGGTGGTCCCGCCACCCCTGCGGGCTCAGAGAAGGGGGCTGCGTCCTCTGCACCAAGTTGGCCAACTCAAGATGAGAAAGAGCACCCTTCTGGCAGGAGGCTTGGGAAACAAGTCCAGAGGCAGGAAGAACATCTCTTCTGCGCACTTTCCAGGACAAACTGAGGCCACGGCCACACCCAACTCCAAAGGAAGCTGGAAAATATAGTCTAGCTACGGACGCCCAAGAGGCAAAAGAAACAGAAATTATGAATGTGGAGTGTTCACTGCCACAGGAGCAAAGAAAATTCTACTGTGTTTAAGAAATAAATAGCTGATATAACAGAGAGGGCTGGGACTCAAGTGAGGTGAGCAAGGCTCTGACAGGAGACGCTGAAAGTCGCTCTCTCTCAGTCTCAGTACACTCTTTGGATCCATGTGTGGGCACCCCTCTTGCCTCACTGTATCCTGGCCCTGATGGTTTAACTGCAGAAAATAGATAACCCCGCTGTTTTAGAAACAGTTACTAGAAAGGAATTTGTCACGAAGAGGATGAGAAAAGAACTTGTTAGTCAGACCTAGCAAATGCAAGGTCCCAAGTCAGGAACCAGTTGATGGTGTCTGAGAAACAGGAAGAGTCCGACCAGACTGAGATAACAAACAGAGAGCTGGAGAAATAAAAAGTGACCAGCTCACACATAGACTTTCCGGCTGAGTCGAATTTGGGTTTTATTTCAAATACAACGGAAATGCACTGAAGTATTTCTATGGCAGAATCAGATGCTCCGACTTTTGTTTTACAAGCAATTGCTCCGACTGCCTGTGGTGAATGGATCACTGGGAGAGGAACTGGAAGGACACATGTGTGGTTCGGGAGAGAGATGGTGATAGCAAGTGGCATACCAAGATTACAGTCTAACAAGCGGCAAAAGATACAGAAGAAGGATTCAAAATATACTGGAGCGGAGTAAAGAAATCATAAGCATTGCTGAGAAGAAAATAAAAGTTTATGCAACTAAGTGGATATTAATGTTATATGAAGCCAGGGGGAATGAAAGAAAATGTTTTGTCTATTCTAAATAGTGAGCTTCTTGAGAGTAAGGGAGATGTTTCTTTCTATTCTCAGTTGTAGGAATAATCCAACAAGATTTTTTAAAATTATTTTTTAATTGAAGGATAATTGCTTTATAGTATTGCCAACAAGACGTTTTTTAAAAATAGAGTATAGAAGGCTCAAGGCAGGGTGCACACCATCTCCCGTCTACAGAATAGGAATCAGTATCATATCCTGGAGAACAACCGGCAATAAGATCACAAGCTTCACCTTTCCATCTTGTGGTTAAGGGCACGGCTGAGTCAAAATCCCTAGGCTGATGCCAGCTCTATTAGTGAGTGCTGCAACTTTGGGCAAATTATTTCCTCCCCTGTTCCTCCAACTCTTCCTTTGTAAAATGGAGAGAAAAATAGAGCCTACCTCACAAGGTCATTTGAGGATTAAATAAGATGACATGCAGCATGAAGATCTGTGACTGGCACATAGTAGGTGCTCGATAAATGCCATGGTTAAAGAATTGTTATATCTTATTCTGTGAATGACTCCCAAGGAAAAAAGATGCGGAAAAAGACGAACAAAGATGTTCACAGTAGCATTACTAACACAGAAAACTTAAGTTGTTTAACTGTCTAATTATAAGGAAATGTATTTTAAAATGTCATGATGGAATAGCATTGAAACATGTATGTTACCATATGTAAAACAGATGACCAATGCAAGTTCAGTGCATGAAGCAGGGCACCCAAAGCCGGTTCTCTGGGACAACCCAGAGGGATGGCGTGGGGAGGAAGGCAGGAGGGAGGTTCAGGATGGGGGACACATGTACACCTGTGGCTGATTCATGTCAATACAAGGCAAAACCACCATAATATTGTAAAGCAATTACCCTCCAATTAAAGTTAATTAATTTAAAAATAAATAAAATGTCATGATGAACAATGACTTATGAAATAAACACATCATTAAAATAATTACAATTGTGTACTTGATGTATTAAATTTGAAAACCTTTTATTTATGTACAAGGTGAGGAAATATCTTGAAGGAGAAAAATCAAAATGTTAAACAGTGATTACTGCTAAGTGGAAAGATGACTGGTAGCTTTGTTTTCCTTGTTGTTTTATTCTCTATATTCCATATTTCCATCAAAAAATTAATGTTGGAACTATATCCATAATAAACTCTGCAGTTAGTGGTTTTTAAATGAATGACTTACATGAACATAGTATAAAGTCTTTACCACTTGCTTCCAAGACAAAACACCTAAATATCTCAACAAGATGGGGATTTCGTACCAAAATAAATTGCAAATCAAGTGAAGAAAATGGGACATGAACTACTGGCCCTAATTAGTGGATATAGCTCATTTTTTCCTGCTTTACACAGATTGAAGTGAAGCACCTTGCCAGTTCTGTTTCCCTGACTGTCAATATAACCAGTTTCTTCAGCTCATAACACTTTCTGTTCTCTTAACACTGTGAAGGCACTTTACTTCTAAGAAAACCACATACCTACCAAGTTGTCTTGCTAGCCATGCTCTAAATGTGTTTATATTTATATTCAAAAAACTTTTTAGCATGCTCGTATCTACTCTTCCCAATAGACATTTGTGGGAGTAAATCTTCAATTTCACTAAATAAAATTAGGAAATGTAGATACTATAGTATTTTTCAACAGGTAATACAAAAATGATACCAATGGTAACTTAATTCGTAGCAACGAGGTAGGTTTTTAAATGGATAAAGGAAAGACTTCTGTAATTATCGAGAAATAGCTGCAGCTAATAAGTAGGAGGAATTGTTTTCCTACAACTTTTACTGCCACTTAAGTGCTGAAGACAATCTCTAGATCCTTCCTTCACATACCTTCAAGTTAAAGACTGCACAGCTAAAACTCAGCCGCCGATGGGCGTGGGGCGCCCATTCTAAGCGGCATGCAGCCATTCAGGGCAACCTTTGAGCAAACTTTAATCCTTCTCAGGTGACATTACTTCTATTCTACAATATCCAGTTGATCTCCTCAAATACTTTCCTTCCTCCCCTCCCTAAGCCTTCCAGCGAGTGTTTAAGTAGCACAAAGTACTGTTTTTCTACCCAATGAGTGTCAGATTACACTAGGCTGATGCTACTGTATGTTCACTCACTACCTTCTCTGAAAGCTGTTAACAGAGAACATTATCAGGAGATGTCTAATAGAATTCAGGTTTGCAGAAGGCTTGCATTTCATTTCTGTTAGCAGAAGCCAAAAAAGAGGTGCTTTTTTTTTTTTTTTTTAATGTCATCCAGCCCTAATGTTTCAAGTAAGCAGAAACTACTGGAAGACTTCACCTCCCCCATCCGACAGGCCATGGCTCGACACAAATCAAAGCTGACCCACTGGCCAGTCAAACAGGCATCGACTCCTTACTCTGAACATTACTCTGCAATTAAAGAGGAAGAATTAAGTACTGCCTGCTCTAAGAACTGTTTCATAGTTAACAAAATAACTATGGTTGAAAAGGAACAGTTCTTTCTATTGAATTTCACGCGATAATTGTGGAAGGAATAAAAGTAGAAAACAAACAAAAAAGCCATTTTACAACCCCTAAAGTAATTGATAATTCACACAAAGATCAATGGGAGAAACTATTACATGAAAAGTTAATAGTAACCTCAGTATGGAAGAATCGGGCTGTTACCACATGAAGCTACTGGTTAACCTTAGCATCACTAAGCATGGGATGTTGTGTGCTTCTGACATATTATAATATGAGGTCCACAGCAGCAGCTGTAAGCATTCTAGTCAAAAGAGTTGAGCCTGACTGTAATTAAACCTTCAAGGAGAACTTCTAGATTACAAAAACATGGCAGATAGAGGATGTCAAATTACCCCCACAAGGGAGCGAAAGGAAAAATTTGAAATGTCAGATGTTCTGTAGAAAACAGACCTGATCTTTTTGGTAAGTCAGTGATATGGAAAACTAAGTGGGAAGAAAGTACTGCTCTAGAATCAAAGGAACTTGAGGAACATACCAAGTACAGTGAGTGGGTGTTATGTCAATGCCGATTCATGCATATCAGCTGTATAAAGACATTGCCAGGGCAACTGATGAAGCTTGATGACATTCTGATTATGAGGTGTTACCAAGGAATAAGAAATTTAGTCAAGTACGTTAATAACATCATGGTTTGCTAAGAAAATGTTCGTATTTGTAAGAAATGCATACAGAAATAAGGTAAAACGGTGTAATATCTAAGATTTGCTTTATAACATAGCAATAAAAACTTAAGGATATGAAGAATAGATGAAACCAGTGTGATGAAATCTCAATGTTTGTTCAACCTGGGTGACAGGCAGTCATTATGCCACCCTCTCTGCTTTTGTGTATGTTTAAAACTTATCACATTCAAAATGTGAGAACATTTAAGTATGTTCCTCCTAGCCCTTTATCTAGAGCACACAAGTATGAACAGATCCAGCTCCCGTGTGTGTGCTCAGTTGCTTAGTCATGTTCCACTCTTTGCAGCTCCATGGACTGTAACCTACCAGGCTCCTCGATCCACGGGACTTCTCAGCCAAGAATACTGGAGTGGTTGCCACTTCCTGTTCCAGGGAATCTTCCCGACCCAGGGACTGAACCCTCATGTCTTGTGTCTCCTGCACTGGCAGGCAGGTTCTTTACCACTAGCACCACCTGGGAAGCTCCTACTCAAAGTACTCCTAGTACTCCTAGTACTCAAGTACTCCTAGATACTACTCAAAATCAGAGGGAACTAATTTAAGATACCTCTAATACCAGAAGCATGTTGACCATGTTGATATTTGAGTAATTGAAAACATTACTTCATAAAGGAGGCTAACAGCTCCTGGAGTTCTGTAAATTTCAAAAAGAAGGCAGTTGAAGAGAATTCTCAGGGTTTTTTTGGCTTCCCTGGTGGCTCAGAGGGAAAAGCATCTCTGTGCAATGCAGGAGACCTGGGTTCAATCCTTCGGTCAGGAAGACCCCATGGAGAAGGAAATGACAACCCACTCCAGTATTCTTGCCTGGAGAATCCCATGGATGGAGGAGCCTGGTGGGCTACAGTCCAAGGGGTCACAAAGACTCAGACACAACTGAGCGACCTTTCACGTTCTTTCTCAGTTTTAGCTGAACAAGAAGTCAATTTGATTCATGTATTTATTTGAAAATGTAAATCAACGCACTCAGATGGATTTATGCAATTTCATGGAATTTTAGCGGCAAAAAGGAATTTGCGGGTCCCATTTCAAAACCTATACACTTATAAACCATGTCTAAAGCATCCCCACGCCCAGGGCCACTGTGTGCACAAGTCCAGAGGTGTCATTAATATCACGCTTTACATGTAGTACACAGTCTACATACAGTGGTCTCAACTCTAGTTATTAATATTATACCTCTATTGCCAATACTTTATCTTTTAATACTCTTGTTATGGTATAATTAATAATACTTATTTCAGAGTTTTGAAAATGAGGATTTAAAGAACCTAAAAGGTCTGACACAGTTTAGGACCTATTGGTTGTGTGGTACTCGCTAAAATATATGCTGAAGCCATATACCTCAGTACCCGTGAATGTGAGTTTATTTTGAAATATTATCTTTGCGGCTGTAATTAAGAGAATATGGGGTATCCTCCAACATAAATGGTATTGTTGTAAGACGAGACGAGAAACCAAACACAGAGGGATGACAGCCTTGTGAAGATGAAGGAAGTGATTAGAGTTAGGCCGCCGCAAACTAAGGAATATCTAAGGCTCCTAGAAGCCAGAAGAGGCAAGGAAGTGTCCTCCTCTGTTGTCTCAAAGTGGGCATAGACCTGCTGACACCTTAATACCGTGCTTCTAGCTTCTAGAACTGTAAGAAAATTAATTTTTGCTTTTTAAGTTACCTAGTTTGTGGTACTTTGCTACAGGAGCCCTAGGAAATCAATGCAGTATTATAACGTGTGCTGCCAACTCTGAAAGTAGTGACATCTAGAGGACACTGGTGTGCGCTGAGGACCTTCACCTACCTCGTTCTTTAATGTAGGTAAACATTTCTCTTAGTGCAACCAACTCGTTTTTGCAACTACATCATTACTATACGCCACTGTCACCTCAGGATCAGTCAAAAATGAACGATAACCCCTTCTCTCCCACATCCTTTTCTTCCATAGTCGATTTCTTCAACTTAAGATCTAAACTCTGTATTTTTCTTGTTAAGATTTCATTCAGGGACTCCCTTGGTGGTCCAGTGGCTAAGACTCTGCGTTCCCAATGCAGGGGGCCCAGATTTGATCCCCTTCTCAGAGAACTAGATCCCACCTGCTGAACCTAAGTTGAGATCCTGCATGCCACAGCTAAAAGCTGAAGATCTCGAGTACCACAACTGAGACCTGATGGAGTCAAATTCACTAACTTTTTAAAAAAGATTTTATTCCTAAGTTCCTCCTGCTATTATTCCCAGCCATCAGGATCTTTTTGTAACCAACCAACATTTAATGTCCTCTTCAACTTCATATTATGCAAAACTGTGGTTGACATGTCATCTCTATTCAACCAAATCATTAAGAAAATATTGTTCCAAACAAGACTGAAGAGAGGTCCTTTATTGTAACAGAGTGTGTATCAGTCCATTACTCACCACTCTGTCAAATGTAATTCAAGTAACATAATCTTAATATTGCATAATATGCATGCATTTCTGTGTTCCAAAAGAATTTTTAAGCCTAGTATGCTTTCATAAGTGCAAAGTAGTATGATTAATAAATTTTTTGTCAAATGCTTCTTTATCTTCCAGTCTAGTCACCCCATTAAAGAAAGCAAAGTATTGGTATGGTAAAACCCATGCTGGTTATAGCTGCATTGAAATCTGACTGTCTTACAATGAAATGTTCTCGAAACTGACATCATGGTCACGTACCAATTGAGAAATATCTTTTGCTTTTTGAGAATTCAGATTAAACTTCAACATGGATGATATTTATCATTGAAACTTAGAATCATAACTCAGAGGAATGAGATGCAGAATCTAAAGAATTTTGTTTAGTGTCCTCTATTTAGGAAGGACAGAGTTAGGTCTTATAATAATTTGAATCCAAATAATTGCCAGCACAAATTTCTATTTACACACCTCTTAGACATCACATGCATTACAAGTGTGCTCATCATGGCTCTTACAGTGTGAGTGGCCCTCCAACATTTCTCTATGCTCAGTACAGCCTCTGTTTTGACAACACCCTTAAAAGATATGCTCTACTGTTGGAGAAGGGCCATTTCCAATGATTCAGGGCATCAAGAAGGGGTCTTTTACATGAATGGATAGTTTCTTAAATATAACCCATACTCTTCCTCCCTGTGAGCCTCCTTCATTTTGCCTGAGTCCCAAAAGAATGAATCACATCCTTTTATTTAAATTACATTTGACAGAGTGGTAATGGATTGAAACACACTTTGCAGGAAGGCTCTGGTATAGCCTCTACATGACACGCCCCAAGTCCTGGAAAGAACTGATCCTATTTCTGCTCTTTCCTCCTCTCTCTAGGTCCAGGCTCTCCCATTTCTTCAGAACTCCCTCAGAATTCAACAACAACAACAAAAAAGATGACGACTCCAAGCTTGCCAAAGTCTTTAGAACAGTTATTTACATTGAGTCACTTTTGAGTCAAAATCACACTGAGATCACCCACAGCAGCTGCGAAGAACTAGTTACTTTCACTTCTACATAAGAACAATTAAATCGCACAAAATTCATAACTTTAAACAATCAATTTTCAAGGGACAATTGCCCAGCCCTAGATCAATTTTCAGGATAGTATTATTTAAAGAGGGGACAGAGAAATCTTTCATCATTGACAGATTCGGTCAAGAATCACATCAGTCACTACATGACTTACTGACCACCGGGAGTGGTGTGAATAGCTGCCCACGCTCCGCAGCCAAACTAACCTCAACCCACTAATCACGATTCTGGGAACCACCGCTGTCCACTATCAAACAACATTTGGTTTTTCAAATTAGTCTCCTAGCCCTAACAACTGGACTGCCAAGGAATTTCAAAAGCTAGCTTTTGGCTACAAGAAAAAGGCATTACAAAATGAAACAGATTACAAAAAGAAAAAATACAAATGGAAGGTGATCAGCAACAAGGGGACAGAATTAAGTTCTCTATCAGACTATTACATGAAGGAGAAAGAGAACTGAAAAAAAATTAAACTTTGGATTTTCAAGAGAAGGTCAGACAATTTTTACCATTTTCAAAGGGTTACAACGTGAGAGATCTGTTGAATGAAATGGGTCTCTACATAAAGACTACAGAATTTGACAAACAGTTGAGAAGTATTAACTTGAAGTCATTTGGTCAACTCCAAATTTTACCAGCTGCTTACACTTTTAGGCTTGTAGATTATGGTAAACCTTCTTTTTAAAAAAATAAAAACTAATGTTTTCCAAAGTAGTTACAAAAGCTGTAATGCACTTCCAAGTTAACACAATCTCTATCTAGGCTTAATATCTGCCTCACAGTCATTAAAATTGTGAGGTTGGTTAAGTTTGCCTTTTGGTGAGAAGGTCTTGTCATAAGGAGTCTAGGGACCAAAACCAGACATTTCAGTAAAACTGAAAGCTCTCTTTATGATTCTTTTTCCCTTCCTCTCCATGAGGAAGTCAAGTTATTCACAGCATCAGTCTTACTGGAAATTGTAGAACAGGTTTGCCACCTGAACCTACTGGACAGAGAGAGCAAGGCAAGCACAAAACCTAGAACAAAGCACGAGGAAAAGAATGCAAAGTGCGCCCTCTATCGGTCTATTTTAAAAGCTGGTGGCTGGTTGGATCGCTGAATCCATAGATAGGTTAAGAGACCAAGGCCATCAGAGTAGGAAAATTCTAAGTGGGGTGACCCAGCAGCAAAAATCTAGTAAAAGCATGCTTGGTCAGAAGTCAAGAGTGCTCTGCCTGGTTCTGACCGGTCTGTGAACTGGCAGCGTGATACATACAAATCCCATCAATGCCAGCACTGCACATCGTCAGCTGGAAAATTGCAACACTGATTTCTAAAACTTTATATTACTGTTTAGTTAACGAGATAAAAATTAGACCATACGAGAAGTTTTAACAGAGCCCCCTTATTTTGTTTATTTTGTACTTTTATAAACTTTTTAGGGAATAGAGACAATATAACAACTATTGCCTTTGAGAAAGGGATTATTAGCCAAGTAATTACTTACTGCAATAAGTCTTGAGATAGTGTTTCCAATGTGTCCTCATATTAGGAAGTACACACATGGCAAATGGCTGGAAACCCACACACTGAAAATAAACTTTTAGGAAACAAATGTCTATGTGAATCTGAAGCAGCCAACGGGCATCATGCTCATTAATACAGTCTACTTCTATCTCTTTAACCAATGCTTCTTAACTTCTTTAAGGAAAGATAACCATGGCCACTTTAAGGCTGCAGTGAAAGCTCTAGAATCTCTCTTTACACTCAAAAAAAAAAAAAGAAAGAAAATATTTGGAGACTCACAAAATCCCTGGCCCCATCTCTGGACCCCAAGAAGCTTTCCTCAAAAGAAATGTGCAGAGCCAGTTGTTTTATAAGTGCTTTTAGTATCTTTCAGCAGGTAATGAAAAAATCAAATGGCTTTAATTGTAAAGGTTTTCCCCAAAATGACTAGATAAGGTGAAGAACTACCTAAATTATAGTTTCTTAAGAGTAAAAATAATACTTACTAGCTTTCCTCTAACCTTGATTGGCTATTCTGATCATATGATGGTTTCATGATATAAATGTGTATATGTAAAGTATATGTATATATTATATATATACACATACACACACACCTACAACACACATATTTACATACAAATGCACAAGCACACCCTCAGAGACACATACATAATTGTTCTGGCTACTGCTGCTGCTGCTAAGTCGCTTCAGTCGTGTCCGACTCTGTGCAACCCCATAGACAGCAGCCCACCAGGCTCCCCCGTCCCTGGGATTCTCCAGGCAAGAACACTAGAGTGGGTTGCCATTTCCTTCTCCAATGCATGACAGTGAAAAGTGAAAGTGAAGTTGCTCAGTTGTGTCCAACTGTTAGTGACCCCATGGACTGCAGCCTACCAGGCTCCTCCGCCCACGGGATTTTCCATGCAAGAGTACTAGAGTGAGGTGCCATTGCCTTCTCCGGTTCTGGCTACTAGAGTACCCGAAATTAAAGTTCCTATAATTCATATTCAAGAATGAGGATTTAAAAAATTAGCAACACAAGCATGCAAGCTTTTACCAGATCACACTATAATCTTCAGTCAGTCAGTTCAGTCATTTCCGACTCTTTCTGACCCCATGGACTGCAGCACACCAGGCCTCCCTGACCTTCACTATCTCCTGGAGCTTGCTCAAACTCATGTCCATTGAATAGGTGATGCCATCCAACCCTCTCATCCTCTGTTGTCCCCTTCTCCTCCTGCTTTCAATCTTTCCCAGCATCAGGGTCTGTTATGGTCCTAAACCTCAGTTATTTCACCCCTCAGCCTAAAGTTCCTTAATGCCAGTTATGTTAGCATTATTGAGTTGCGGCAAGTTTAGAGGCTCAGTGAGACTCTGGGTCCAAAGAATATCTGAATGACTTCAAAGGTGATTTCTTTTTTTAAAATGAATGCTTATGTTTAAAGTGTACTTTGTTCAGGAAAAGTCAATGAGTTCAGGAGGGCTGGGTTCTAGTTCTAGCTCTCTTCCACTTAACTATTGGTTTTTTAAATAACACATTTCAGTAAGCACCTCAGCTTCTTCATCAGTCAAGCCAGTCTCACTTCCTTCAAACGGCAGCAAAATGTCTGTGTTCTCCTGGTAGGCACTGGACAAAAACTGTGTAGTCTGTTCACAGCTACACCAAAACTTGTTGTAATACACACACGCACACACATGCACACACACACATCTGTCTCTCATAGGTATGTCTACATAGCTATATTACTCTAAAGTCATAAATATAAGATTGAATGTCTGCCTGCACTAATTTATGCTATTAATATGATTGCCTTTTAAGAAGATAAAAACTACTTTCTTTTTGGTCTAAATAATTATTCATACAGACCAAGAGTTTGGAAATGAAAATCCCTTTTGGCCCTTTCCTTAGAAGTATTTTTATTTATTTCTAATTTTTTTATTTGTTTTTATTTTTTGTTTGTTTTTCTAGAAGTACCTTTAGATACAGGTTACTCCCAGTTTCCCCTCCCCTGCCCCAACTCATCCTCTATCATCCACATAATAAACAGTTATAGGAGAACACACAAGGGCACTCGTGTATTCTGTGAAATGCTGAGGACCATCAGAGGCTTCAGAATAAGGCTAGACTGGGGACGCTTTCATATGTCAGCATCGCTTATCTTTAAACTCTAAAGAACAGTAAATAATGAAATTATATCTATTATCTAATTATTCATTCAAACTTCAACTATGTGCAAAGAACTTTGAATTTAAAAGAAAAATCATTTCTAATGCTGTTTGCAGCAACATGGACCGACCTAGAGATTGTCATACTGAGTGAAAAAGTCAGACAGAGAAGGAGATACATTGCATGAAACCCCTGATATGTGGAATCTAAGAAGAAATGACACAAATTAACTTATAAAACAAAAAGATTCACAGACTTAGAGAACGAAGGTACAGTTTCTTGGGGGAAGGGACAGTTAGGGAGTCTGGGATGGACAGGTACACACTGCTATACTTTCAATGGATAACCAACAAGGACCTACTGTAAAGCACAGGGAACTCTGCTCAATGTCATGTGGCAGCCTGGATGGTGGGGAGTTGGGGGAGAATGGACATGTGAATATGTACGGCTGAGTCCCTTCACTGTTCACCGGAAACTATCACAACACTGTTAATCAGCTATACCCAAGACAAAATAAAAAGGTGAAAGCTGACCCCCCAAAAAAGAAAAACATTTCTCATTAAGTCTTTAGCATTATTTTAAGAGCAAACAACAAAGTCTCAATGACTTTTTTGTTCAGGCACAACTTGTGGAGGAAGCACTCTATTTGGCCTGGTTTGAGAAGTATGACACCACCCTTATGGCAGAAAGTGAAGAGGAACTAAAGAGCCTCTTGATGAAAGTGAAAGAGGAGAGTGAAAAAGTTGGCTTAAAGCTCAACATTCAGAAAACTAAGATCATGGCATCTGGTCCCATCACTTCATGGCAAATAGATGGGAAAACAGTGGGAACAGTGTCAGACTTTATTTTTTTGGGCTCCAAAATCACCTCATGTGAAGAGTTGACTCATTGGAAAAGACTGATGCTGGGAGGGATTGGGGGCAGGAGGAGAAGGGGACAACAGAGGATGAGATGACTGGATGGCATCACCAACTCGATGGATGTGAGTTTGAGTGAACTCCGGGAGTTGGTGATGGACAGGGAGGCCTGGGCGTGCTGCGATTCATGGGGTGGCAAAGAGTCGGACATGACTGAATGATTGAACTGAACTGAAGATGAATGTTCTGCCCTAGAGGAGCTCAATATATAGAAAAGATGGCACATACGGCAAAATAATCAGAATAAAGGTAAAATGAGAGTCCTATAGGAGTAGCATGAAAAGCTAAGCAAGCTTTTAGGGAAAATTCCAGGAAGGCTTCACAGAGGCAGTGACATTTTATTTAGCTGGGCACCACCGCATGCTCAACAACACAAAAGCATGAACACACAATGGTATGGTTGAAAATGAAATAATTTAGTATAGCTTGAGCGTACAGTACTTTCATGGCGGTGGAAGATTAGAAAAAGGCTGTGATCAGATGGTGGAGCGCCCTTGAATGTAAAGTGAAAGAAGCTGGGACTTATTCTTAGGTCAATATGGAGACCTGGGAGGTTTGAGGTTTATTAGCAAAGAAGTAACATGCTCAGATCTGTGGATCACATTGAGAAGAATTCAGTGTGGCAGCATTGTAAAGGATGGAGTGAGGAGGAAGTGGATGATGAGAGATGAGGAGTGAGTGAGAATCTGATCTAGGAAATACCTTTGGGGATGGAAAGTGTGGGGTAGATACAAGCAACATTTCTGATGCCTCCTACCAAGACTGAACAAACCAATAATAGAGACAACAGGCAAGCCAAAGACTGTAGTGAGGCTTCCAGCCTCAACACACAGAAACCCATGAACAGGAAAAGGGAACACAAGCAGAGGAACATATTTGGGAGAGCGCATAGAATGTGTTGTCAAGTTTAGTGTGCATGGAATGGAATCTATCCACATATGAGGGTGTGTGAAGTATCTATCCATGTGGCAGTAGCTGGGAAATCAGAAAGTAATATAACCTGAAGCTCAAAAATATGGGGGATAGAGCTAAAGGACTTTACATGGAAAAAGCAGTTGAGCATACAGGGATGGATAAAATCCTCCAAGGGAAAGAAGAAAAGTAAGGAAATACCCGCATATTCCAACTGTGAATAAGGACACCAAAGAAGGAAAATGCACAGAATATGGGAGGCAAAACTGAGTGCCGTGTCACTAAGAAAAAAACAACCTTGGAAAGGAGTGATCATCCTAGTGATGGGAGGACCGGAACGACATAGGCGGGGTTGGCATTGAGGTGAGTATTGAGCATGGATGACCACTAAGAAAATCCTTCCCATAAAACAGAGGTAGAAGCCAGGTTGTGACAGATTGCAGAGTGAGTGAATGAAAGAAGATCATAAGGCAAGACAAGAGAAGGGCTGAAGTGAAGCAAAAGACTGGAAAGAAATATGAGAAAGAAGGAAATTTCAGGGCAAGAGGGATAGCAGCATGCTTGAAAAGAGGGCTACTCATACAGAAAGGTCCTAGAGGCGAGAAAGACAAGGGAGGGATGGGCCTTGGAAAGAGTAAGAACACGGTGCCCTTACCCATTCCCTCTCCTAGTCCTCAACCCCTCACCTACAGCTTTCCTCGGGACCCCTGTCCTGCTCCTGAGAACAAGATGAAAAACGCGAAAGATGAGCAAAAGCCCTTTTTAGTTGCAAAAAGCCCACCATCCATGGTCATACTGTCCCCACTCCACACACACCTACATATACACACGCATATAAGCATGTAATAGATATGCCTTCCCTATCATATATGATTATATATTATTTATGTACTTTATTAATTAGTGCCTTCCATATGCATTCCAGCTCAAAATGTGAAAACTTACCAATATGACATGCAACACTCTTTATCTAATGGTCAACCCTTGACTGTGGCAGATTATGGAGGGGGAGGGGAACGAACATCACAACATTTTGAAAAAAGAATATTTTGAGCTTACTACCTCCTTTTAGCAGGGTGGTTCTGAAGTATTATGTCAAATGATTTGTCAGTCATCTATTTCCTGAACTTGCGAGGTGTAAGAGTGCTTATTTCCAGAAAAAAAAAAAATGGTTCAAACGGCAGTCAGTTGGGAGAAAAGGAATAAAAAGTGGCCGGGACAATCTATAAACTGGCCAGTTAGTCTCCGAATACATCAAGAGGCGGCTGTTCATTAAGAAATTAGAAGTGTCATTTCCAACTTGTGATTTCTGCAAACATTGGATTCTACCCAGGCTGAATTTATAAACAGTTAACAAAGCCAGAATTAAGTGGAGGCCTGACGAAATGTCACCTATTCTTAATCACTTCCAAATTTCAGGAGCAGAGTAAGATGTTGGTTGGGACATGGCAACTTTCTAACCTCTGTGCATTGGTAAGATACTAGCCAGAAAAACTCAGAATTATGTTGAAAGAAAAGCCCATTAACAACAGAAGAAAAGAAAGAATGTATTTATGCTACAAAGTTAAACATCACACCGAGCTTTTCTGAAACACTCTGGAACTTAGAAAAGTAAGCATACAAAATGTATTTTGAAGCTTTTAAGAGTAGGTTAATATGTTCCATGTGCCATTTTTATTTTCAAAGAATACTGTGAGAAATAAGCTATCATTAAAAGTACTTGTGAAACTTGCAAATATCTCCACATCTTTTCATTCAATTTTTAAAAATACAAATTAATTCAGCGCTACAAGTTTTAAGAGAAAGCATGAGTCTTTTTGTTTTTTAACCAAAGTTGCCAGAAACATACCACACTATTTGTGATAAACATTTGTTTCATGGAAGAAGCCAAGTCTAATCATAGGAAAATGCGCAGTTATGGAGGGAGAAGCTGAAGCTTCAGTAGGGAAAAGCCTATAGCAGGAAACACTTGTCATATCGCGCCCCCTACCATCAGACCACCAGAAACACAATTACATGTCTGGGAGCCTTGCTGCTTTTAAGAGTTTCATGAAGCAGTCTTCATAAATCCCTGGTAAATCTGTGACCGGTAAAAATCACTGGGACAAAAGATATATAAAACGAAATCACTACATACTAAACTCAAGAAGTCCTAGGAATACCATAATAAAGTCATGATATCTATCCACCTTTCAGTAATTCAGCCTGAAATGTGACTTACAACCAACCCCCCAAATAAAACAAATTGAATAACCCAGTTTACCATGCAAATAAATCATAAGAGGCCCAAGACAGATTCAGGTTATAGGGGTTAACAGTAGCTAATAATGACTATATTTTCAAAAGGGACTGGAGAGTGAGGGGGCCAATGAGTTATGACTGTTACCACGTAGACAAAACATGAGTTGTCAATCAGCTTTTCAAAACACTGGCATGTGTCTCCCCTCTATAAGAAATCCATCCACGCTATTGTGTTTGTGCCTTACTTTCGAATATATTGCTGCTAGGCCCCAGCAGTCACTATCAAATGCATTTTTATTGTCTGGTTTTGTTTTCTAAATAAGCAGACAAAAGACTCGTTGGTGGCTAGTGTTGTTTATGATGGTCTCCCCTTAAGTTTTATCTGATATTCTAGTCTCTAATCCTCTGGCCATATTTTGAAATAAAGCATAGAGTTAAATGATATATTTGCTCTCTATTCTAAACTGGATGCAATTGATTTTAACTGACTAAATTATCTGATCTCTGCCAAGAATTTTATTTCATTAAGAAAATGATATTATAGAGCATCTGAGATCATAGAGCAGACTAAACATAATGCCAAAGGAGTTCTGAGAATGCTCCACAGTGAAGGTTTGATTATTTGCAGATGGAATATGAAAAAAAGGAAAAGAATCAGATCCCAGGCATTAGCCTAACCAATCCTGATATCACTGCTGCCGACATCACAGCACAAAGTCAAGAAAATAACTGGTCTTCTAAGCCAGAGCACCTTTTTTTTACGGTACTAATCACTTTTCTTCCTAGAAAGTAATACTTAGCTGCCACCATCCAAAACAAAGGGAAAAGGGGAAATGTTGGTACCACAATAGGCTCTAGCATGTCAACTGTCACTACTGACATGATTTGGCTAGTACTCAAGCATTCACCAAGGAACTAATTTAAATCAATCTCCTTTGGGAAGCCAATTGTTTGGTATGCGCAACAATTGGTGTATGATCAATCAGCAGACATGAGATCAATTAAAACCAGCTTAAGCCTGTGAAGAGGGACAATTCACACAACCTGAGTTAGATCTCTATTCATTTCAATACTCTCACAATGCAATCCTTAAGCTTTCTTGCAAAGCAGAAAAGCTACTATCACCCTACACTGACTAGCCAGCCCTTTAAGTAGTTCCACTTTTAATTAAAAACACAGTATGCCTTTTGTTGGCACAGATAGTGTGGTCACTTTTAAGGACCGAAGTTATTTTAGCCAGCAGCTTGAGGTTTGGGAAGGGACATCTGTTAAGGGAAACACACACACTTTGATTTTTTTTTCCTTTACAACCTTACTAGTTTATATGTAGTTTGAAAGCATTTGAAATTTATTAAATTGAAAGGTTTGTCTGGCACAAGTTACTACAGTGGCAAAAGCTGCACACTTTAGAATCGGGTTTCTGAAGGTCAGCACTTGGGGATGTAGCAGTAATTGCCTTGAGATTTTGCTAAAGCAGCTTTGAAACAAATAGGTTTTGCATCAGACCCTTAAGGAGGCATAGGCAGAACTTTGGAGATGGCACTGCAAATAAAAGCATGCAGTATCGCTTCTGGCCGCAGGGGTGCTGTAAAGCCATGCTCCACCAAAGAGCATCTATATGTTAAGTTCTACTAGAGCAACAAGCTCGATTCCTCCCCATTCAACCACAATGCAACAAGCAGTGTGGATCAGAAAGACATCGCTGAATTAGCAAGTCATTTAATAAACAAGAATTTGGCAAGGGGTTTTAGCTCTTTCTGTATGTTGAATGTTAGTCTTTTCAATCAAATAGACTGTAACCTCTGTTTATAAGGAGGAGGGTGGGGGGAACCTCTCCAAACACTTTGACCACAGTGTAATCAAAACCTGCCAGCTCTACCAAGTGATACCTGGTAAGAAAATACTGGGGTGGAGAAAGGAAAAGGGAGGTGAAGGAGATGGAAAGGGACTTTTGCAAGACATAACAATATTAAACTTTCACAGCCTCTGGGAAGAAATTCCTCCCTAATGTATTTATTCAGAAAAACTTGTGAAGATAAGCATTTTCGAAATGTCAGAAATGAGAGACCGAGAGTAAGAGAACCGGGGGTTGGAGAAAGGGGTGTCCTTTTAAAGCACAGCTCCATGGTGTCAATTGCAAAGCGGAGGTGGCGGAAATCGCACACGACCAGCTGTCCTGGGCTCTGCCCTCAGGCCGGCCAACCTTCAGCCCCGCGTTTAGGTGAGAACAGCTTAACGACGTCCTAAAAAGCTTTGAAAAAATAAAGGCGCAAAAAGCTCTCTCCAAAATCTGGATGCAGGACTGGAGATTCCATAAAACGAGTCAGAAACAACCCACATCACAGGTCGAGCGAGACGTTCACATCCCAGAAAAATCCAAATCTGTCAACCTCAGGACAAATTCTAACTGCGCAGAAGTCCAAATTGCTGGACCAAGATGGATAAACTCTGGGGAGCTGCTGTCCACCTTCCGCGAGGCAGTAGTGCAAGGTGAGCCTGTGTGTTGGCGGTGGGAGTGTTGTGGTTTGTATTTAAATCCTTCAGGAGATTTCATTGTGTTTAGCGGCCCTTCCCCTAAAATGAAGTTAGATTAGCTGCAGCCGCAGCAGGACTCAAACACGGGCGCAGCTAGCTCTCTGAAACCGTTCTGGAGGTTTCCACTGGCCTTCCGGCAGCGCACATATGTGATGGAGAGGGAGGGGCGGCTAAAAAGCCACAAGTGAGTGTCACCGAGGCCAGGAACCTCAGAAATAGCTGCTTGTGAGGGAAGTAAACGCAGAGGGCAAACTCGGGCCTGTCCCCAAAGTATCATTCTGCCAGCGAGCGTTCCCCCCAAAACAACCTGCGCACGAGCTGCTGTTCAGTGTACCAAGTTCAGTGAGTCCTTCCACCTCGTCTTAAGGTCCAGAGGAAGACAGTATTGCTCTTTTCCTGGAAATGCAGATCCTCCACAACGACTTGGTACCCCTCCCCAGCCCTCTCGCTCGGGCTTTCTGGCCCACACGCGCGCGCGCAGACACAGACACAGCACAGATACACATACACACAGTTGTAGGTAGGCCGGTCGAAAACCATCTGGGGACAGTGTTCGGGGCGCACGTGGGTGGCGAAGGTAGAGAAAAATGAGAGCAGGGGAGATAGTTGAGAGGACTAAAAAGAGAAAAAGACAAAAAATAACAAGGAAAAAAAAGGATGCCAGATTTAAAAAAAAAGAGAGAGAGAGAGACCTATAGAGAAGAGTTCAGAAGTAGAAGCTCGACAGCTAACGTGGGTGCGGACCGCACCTCTCAGCCCTGAGCGCCCGCAGGAAGCCGGGCTCACCCGGCTCGCCGCGCCTCCTAAGAACAGAAAAGACCGAGCTCTCGGCAGCGCCCCGGGGCCCGGAAAGTGAGGAGCCCAAAGGCCGGGTGGAGGGCACGGCCCTGCCCACCTGAGCCGGGGGCCGAGTCCCCCCGCCGGCGCCCCGGACCCCACGCGGCTCCGGCAGAGTAGAACCCACCTCTCTTGCTGCGTCTCCATCGATTGCCTTGGCAGTGGCTGTAATCCATACAGTTCAGGATGATGAGGGCAAAGGAGAAAAGACGAAACTGCATCTGGGCGGTCGGGCTGGGGAGAGACGCCTCTCAAAGTAGGGAAACTGGAGGGCTCATCCGAGGAGCCGGCGCAGACCGCGCTGCTGGGGAAGACGCCGAGGGGGGAGCCTCCACTAGCCAGGGGGGCCGCGCGGGTCAGTTCGGCATCTCTCCGCCTTGAACCTGAGAGACGAGGAGGAAAAGCCGGGTGGAGAGAGGCCCAGGGAGGCAGCTGCCTTTTCACGCGTCCCAATTTAAGAAGGGAAGGGAGGGGGAAAGCGAACTCACTGCCTGGCGCGAGCCGCGGAGCGGCTTAACCCGGAGCGCACAGCTGCAGGCAACTTGGAGAGCAAGGTGATTACAATCAGTGAATTAGCAACCTCTGCGGACTTACAGGCTCCGACCCCGGGGAAGGGACGTTGCGCGGGCGCTTCGGGAAAAGAAAAGACCTCCACGGTCCCCGAGGGTGCAAGTTAAAGGCTCGCTCTTAGGTCCTCTGGCCCAGCAGTGGGGTACCCAGGCGCTGTGGCCACGGTGGCGGGCGCGGGTCGCCTACCGTGAGCACTCACGTCTCAGGCTGCGCGGCGTGCCTAGGCGCGGCGCTCCATCCCGGGATCGCTAAGCGAGACACCTCGCTAGCACGTGGGCTGGGGAAAAGTTTGCCGAGGCCCGCAGGGAGCGCGTGGCAGCTCTGGGGTACGGGCGGCCGCGGTGGGTTCGAAGCGCGCGGAGGTTCCTCCGGACTGACCGCGCCTAGCAGGAGCGCGGCTGGGCGGGCGGGACCGCAGCCTCTGGGATGCTGCGTCCCGGCCGGTGAGTGCGATCCTCAGGCGAGGGGCACGCCCGCTCTCACTCTCTGGATCCGTATCCAATTGTGCGGTTTCCAGAGCTCTCTCCACAGCCACTTTTCAGCTAAGGTTTCTCTCTTTCAAGCTGTGGGAGACAGAACGCTCCTGGGAGGGCGAAGGGATGGCGAGCGCACTTTCCGATGGAGATGCAGCAGGGCCCAGGCTTGGGATGCTTCTATAAGTAGGTGGTGCTGTGGTCCAAGGCAACTAAGTCAGGGCTGCCTTGGAGTTCCTGGGTCCTAAAGCCAGAATCTCTCGGGTTTCCCTGAGGTCCTAAAGAGCGCTTACAGCCTCCAGAGAGCCTACCCCCAGGCGAGACCCCTCTGCGCTTTCCTGGAGTAGGGAGCTAAACTGAAGAGTGGCTGAGATGGACGCGTACCCCTAGACTGTGCCAGCCCTACAGCCCAGCTGTCCTCACCCCCAGGGCGTCTGCTCTGGTGCTCCAGGGCCGGTTCCAACCTCAGCGCCGACCTTCCTGCGGGAAGACCTGACTGATGGCTTCTCCTAGACCTTCCTTTCCGAGCTCTGAGCCGGGACTGCTGTTTCTAAAGCGGAGTTTAAACCTGAGCCTCAGCCCGAAAGATGCCACACCTCTGATACTCTTACATTTACGTCTTGGCTTTGTTTTATAGGAAGACGTCTTAGTACAGCTGAATCTAAAACGCGTCCTCGGTTTAGGGAGGGAAAGGGGTGTTCCAATCCTTTGCTTATCCTTAGAAGTCTTTCTTGACTTTGTGTCTCCTCCAGAAAAACTTCCAAAAACCTTTGATCCCTTGCTTGCAGTATTCTAGAAATTAGGGCCTTGCTTCTTCGAAGAGAAGTTCAGTTCTTACTGAAACACTTCTTATTCATAATCCTCCTCCCTCCCCCACCCTCGCAGTCTCCTTAATTGAACTTTTAGGTGCCTTGAGTTTAGGGAATACTCTATTTAACGAAGTGCTACATACTCTTGATGCTATTAGATTTCATTCTGGTGAAATCTTAGGTTCTGAAGTCATTACTGTAGGAATGAATTTACTGCCTAGGCAAAAGATAAGAATTTATACTGCTAACCAGGGGTTTAGGAATGTTTGCAAATATGACCACAAGTACCATATTATTATGCTAGCATTTTGTACCATTTAAATTTCTCTATGCCTTCAGTTTAAGATGTTCAGAAGTTTAGAGATTTGAAACAATCATATAAAACAATAAGGCTATTAAAATAGCACAATTATTAATTGTCCCGTTAATACCTATCCGTAACTTTTTATAGACATTACTATTTATATAGCAGCATTTATGTGACTAAGAATTTTAGTGTTATTCATTTTATGTATATCTGAGAACATCCAAGTCATCTGAGTTGAAGTCCCTGGTCCCATTTCCCAGATAAGAAAATTCAGCCCCTGAGATTGGCCCATAGGGCACAAACAGAGTTAAGGACATAATGGCTAGAGCGGATTTGTTTCTTAGCTTTCAGAACCTTTGATTTTTGTCACAGAATTTGGAAGTAATTGGAAACATTTCAGTTTAGGGAGTGGCCCGATATTTGGCATGATATTACAGTGACTACCCCCTAAGCATCATAAATAACATTTCTTCCACAGACTCACAAATACACACACCAAATTCATTGCACTTGCAAAGAAATTCAATCCATGACACAACAAACTCCTCTCTAAATAAACCCTCTGCCTTTATAGCCTTGGGATCCATTCAAGATTAGAGATCATCAGTGTCTTTTAAAATATTTAAAGACAAAAGTAAGTACAAGACCAAGTAGATCTAGCTCCATGTGGGTTGTTTTAGACACATCTCTGGATCTTTTCCTTGTCGGTACTTTTAGGACATTAGAACACGAACTCTTTTACCCCTACCATGTTCTGATTTACAGTCAATTTTCTATTTCTGTCAAGAAGTGAGTCCAACAGCGTGAGGACAAACTCATCGTTGATGAGTTTTCATTGTAGAAAGATGAGAATTAGCCACTGTCATCCTTAAATTTACAGACCACTTTCAATCTTCTGTCTTCAAAGGTTACTTTCCAAAATTGTAATCACTTGGATTGCACTGTTGGCATTTTTAAAACCAGAGATACTTTTCAGCTTAGTGAACTCCTAAATCCATTTCACACATAAAAAAGAATGTTAATAGTATCACTTCTGCTGAATATTGGTTAATGCTGTTAAGATAAGAACGGACCCTGGAAGCCAAGAAGATTCCTAATTCCTTTCTCCTTGTGCTCTCTCCTGGTCTGTCTCTAAAGGACACCAAGGAACTTCAAAAATCTTTCACACTTTGTTCTTAGGGTACTTAGGATCTCACACTTAATCTCTTTGGACTAGTTTGTTGATAAAGCAGAATTTTTTTTTTTTCCTTTTTTGCCATTCACTGAATATTTTTCCTGATTTCAAGAACCCAGGAATGTTTTTGCTACTAAAAAATACACCCCTAGCAGATCCTAAACTATCATTAACTTTAATCCCATATTTCTGCATCCTTTCATTTCTAAACTGTGAAAGTGTTGTTGATGAGGCTCAGTGCTCAGAGTTTCTCCATCATAGAGACTCAATGGACTTTTTCTTTAAACTGAGTTTAGATGGTGGTTTCATTAAACTCGCTTTATAAACAGACATGTGTCTGGTGTATGTTTACAGAGAACCATACTGAGGAGGTTGACATCATCCCACTCACTGGTGATAGAGAAGGTTAACCGAGTGTGAGGGAATGCCTTCCACAGAGATTCTATCCAATTACAGTGTATGAAAGTGCCCATCTCCCTATAAACCAGTCAATGTGTTTTGACCTTTAGCACTCCTAGGCAAAATATGATATATCAATGGTTTAAATTTTTATTTCTTTTAAATGAAATTATGCACCTTTAATATGCTTAGGCAATTTATATTTCCTTTTTTATCAACTTTTCAAAGATATCATTTACCTTTTTTTCTGCTCTTACTCACTTAATTTTATTTTGTACAATATACTATAGATATATATAAATATATTATCTTTTGCTATTTGGGTTGCAAATGCTTTTTCCAGGTTTATCATTTGTCTCTTTACTTAAATTTTAAAAATAATTTTATTTAAAATTTGTCAGTCTTATCTTTATAATTTCTTTGTGTTACACTTGTAAAAAGCTCTTCTTCATGCCATTCTTTTTAGTTTTTATTTGGGAGTTTTCTAAGACACTTTTTTCAATGTTAAAAACTGTAAGATGTTAGTGGTTTCATGACTGTATGATGTGCCTACATTAGAATAGAGTTTACATTTTCTAAATTTTTGCTAAGTATTTATGTTCACAGATTTGGTTGATTTTGGCTCTGACTCTCATTTTCATCATCTAATTGATTTAGAGTCTTCTTATCTTTTCTGTTATCAGATATTCATATTCTCAGAGTTAAAGTTTCCCACAATCTTCTTATTGATTGTTGAAATTAGTTGGTGTCATACTTACTCTTCCACTCTAGAATTTATCCATTATTTACTTTGGAACAAATTATGGCATTTTTGCCATTGTATTAATATTGATAGTATTTTTTTTTCTGTTAAATATAAGCTGAATGTCCATTTTGCTAGTTACATGTGATAGCCTATGTTCATTTATTATATTTTGTATGAGATAATTAAATTAATTAATACAAAAGATCTTCAACCAGGTCACTGACCAGTTCTTATCCAGGCTAATTTGTTTTTAAAAGCCACATCATAATCACTTATTTAACATTTGAAAAATGTGTAAATATTTGACTCCTCCAAATATTAATACTATGTCCTGCCACTTGAGAACTCTTCTGTAGACTGATGTGATAAGGCCCATTTCTCATTTTGTTCTCCATCCTCATGGAAGAGATCCAGGAGGCTCTCTTCAAAGGAAGTCTAACTCAGACCAGCTCATAAAGAAAAAAACATGAGATTTGACCTGAAGTTTTAAAATTATTCCCTTTATTTAATCTTGTGCACTCTGAACTCTTTTGAACTAAAATAGTGTCATTTCCATTCTTTTTTGTATGAATGTGGTTGCTGGAAGGAAGTGTTACTACACTTGGTTAATAACAAGAGATAAAGATTCTCAGCTATTTTAAGAATGAGACAGTTTTCATTAATAGAAGAGAATGTCTCTTTTTGCTCTTTGTGGACATGCAATTAGTTATGCTAATTGAGATGAACAATAGAACAAGTAATCCCTAAGAGCAGGAAATATGCTTCTTAGAACTTTTTTCACTACCCATGTCACAAATAGACTTGCCTCTCCTAAGCATTTGGCCTGTCTTTAACTTATGGTTATAATGAGCTCTGTTACTTCTCAGGAGCAAATTTGTGGTCAGACACTTTATGTACTAGTCTCATTTCTTGGTCCATTTTATATTTCTACTCTTATTTTCCCTTTGCTGTGTTTTTTGCACCTATTTTTAGTGTTGTATTTTTCAGTATTATTTGCATCCTTATAAGCTGCTCTAACTTTGGAACAATACAGAAAACTTAATAATACATACCTTATACACATGATTCAGTTCAGTTCAGTCACTCAGTCGTGTCTGACTCTTTGCGACCCCATGAATCGCAGCACGCCAGATAATTTTATATTTATGTTGTATATATATAATATATATATATGTAGGTTGAAGACCATAGGGGTTCTAATTCAACATAGGGGTTCTAGCTGCCGACTATGTCTATTCCAATTGTTCACTCTAGAACTGAGGAAATAACCGTGGCATGAATCATGGGATCCACTAGGCCCATTGAGAGGTGAACCCAAACCCAAAGTCTATTAATTACCCAGTCTTCATAAGCCACTTCTCTTGACATTTTGGGTGTCAAAAAATTAACCAAAGTCTAGTTACTTCTCCTTCCCCAAAACATAGTCATCTGAGTAAATGGCTCCAGGTCCTGTGGGGGAAGACCGGGAAAAAGATCTATGGTGAGAGTCCTTCCTCAAGAGACCTTACCTTCTCTTCATTCAAGGAGTTCTCTTCATTTTATGGTTTTCAACTGGCTCAAGTCTTGGTTGGATAAGAGGCTGGGGCTTCCCTGATGGCTCAGTGGTAAAGAATCCACCTGCCAATACAGAAGACACGGGTTCTATCCCTGATCCAGGAAGATCCACATGCCTCAGAGCAGCTAAACCCTGGACCACAACTACTGATCCTGTGCTCTAGAGCCAAAGAACCGCAACTACTGAAGCCCTAGAGCCCAAACTTTGCAACAAGAGAAGCCACCGCAATGAGAGGCCCGTGTGCACTGCAACTAGAGAAGTCCTCGCAGCAATGAAGACCCAGCAAAGCCAAAAAAAATTAAAAAATTATTTTAAATAAAAGAAGAGGCTGTGACTATTGTGGTGACTCAGATTATACTTCTATAAGCCAAAACTAAGGTTTTTCTCGTATATAACACTTTAGTAGTCTGTCCTGTCTACCTCAGTCCTAGAAAAAAGTAAGTTATAAATACCAACTACAATCACATAACTAGCTGCAGAAACATACTGCAGCAATAAGTACTTCTTTCTTGATTTGATATAAATGTCAAATATCAATATTTTGTCATCTCCTATTCCTATTTACAGCTGGTAAAGAATCCGTCTGCAATGTCGGAGACCTGGGTTCAATCCCTGGGTTGAGAAGATCCCCTGGAGAAGGGAAAGGCTACCCACTCCAGTATTCTGGCCTGGAGAATTCCATGGACAGTCCATAGGGTTGCAAAGAGTCAGACACGACTGAGTGACTTTCACTTTCAATTTCATTCCTCTACTATTTAACATAAAATGTATAAATTGCAGCTAACCTTATATCTGGAGAAGGCAATGGCACCCCACTCCAGTACTTTTGCCTAGAAAATCCCATGGACAGAGCAGCCTGGTAGGCTGCAGTCCATGGGGTTGCCAGAGTCAGAGAGGTCTGAGCGACTTCACTTTCACTTTTCACTTTCATGCATTGGAGAAGGAAATGGCAACCCACTCCAGTGTTCTTGCCTGGAGAATCCCAGGGACGGGGAAGCCTGGTGGGCTGCTGTCTATGGGGTCGCACACAGTCAGACACAACTGAAGCGACTTAGCAGCAACCTTATATCTCAGTATTTAAGCTACAGAGTACAGAATTGTGAGTATGACTCAGCTAAAAGAATGACTGTCACCCCAAGATGAATAAAGGGACACATGAGACTTTGAGTATCCTCTTTTGGGAAGCAGGTCTATATGTTTTTGTGTGGATAGCTGTGCCAAATACTGTGGAAACATAAATTTGTGTTTATCTTTATTTGTAAGTTAAATGTGGTCAAAAGACATGTGTAGTGGGTGCCAGATTGTCAACAGCTGGATTGTTGTAGTTTATGCTATCACTTGCGTTAAGTTGGGAACTGTATTTCTCAAATCCTCTGCTATGCAATGATACTGAATTGCAGCTGGCTTAAAGAGGAATTTGAGCTTCTAGGGTAACTCAGTCATAAAGAATCTGCCAGTCAATGCAGGAGACTCTAGTTCAATTCCTGGGTCAGGAAGATCCCCTGGAGAAGGAAATGACAACCAGTTCCAGTGTTCTTGCCTGTGAAATCCCATGGACAGAGGAGCCTGGCAGGCTGCAGTCCACGGGGTCACAAAAATTGATTTCGCGATTCAACAACAAAAGAGGAATTTACATGGGATTTGGGGGACAGAAATTAAACAGTGGTCACGACTTCCCAGAGGTCTTTTATCAGCAAGATCCAGTGATGGACAGAAGGTATGCAGTGGGTACGAGCTTGAAACTCACTCTACTCTACGTCCTGCTTTTCTTCTGAATTCTGACCCTGCTTACCCAGAACCCCTAGTCCTACTACTAGATGACCAGCTGCAGAGGCAGTGTATTTCCAGAAGCCACCCACAAATTCCCCCTTTGCCATCACACTCTGGTGGTGGGGTACACTTGGCTTCCCAAACATATTAGTGACTCCTCTGCCCCTCCAACCCTCCAATCCCCCTTCCAGAACTTCCCTTCTTCAGGTCCTCTCCCAGTGACATAAAGTCTAATTCTTCTAATAGTTCCATCTGTAACACCAAGTGACTTTACTCTCCTGCCTGAACCATGGCTGACGTAAGTATTATCTGTTGATTTTTCCACTGTTAAATATGAGAACTTATTCCCTTTTCTTCCTGCTTCTCCCCTAAACACCATCCTCTGCCTGCCTCAGCCTCGTCCTTCAAGTACGGCCAGATCAATATCGCATGGCTATGTCGCTGTGTCTGACTATGTTTTCCAGAGCTCAGTCATGTGTAAACTGGACTACTGTTGCTTTCCTGGGCAACTCTGTTTTCTCTAAAACTATCATTACCTTGTCTCCTCTGCAGAGTTTTCTGTAGCTTACCAGAAACTGAACCCAAACATTTATCTTAATCACCTCTTAATATGTTCCTTCATCCCACGTAGACCATCAGCTTCATCTTCTTCAAGTTTCTCCTGAAGGCTCTGGAGCACTTTTGCTCAACTGGTTCCCCTTTGTGCCTGATACACGATTGCCATTATGTCCCTTCACTAAGTGCCTGGGAATTCTTTTCTCTCACCTCTAGTGGGTTTTTTGTTTCCTATGACCCATGTCTTCCTTTTTCCAAGTTAATTTTCACTGTGGTGGAGGATATGCTCCAGGAGTTTCCTGAAAATTTTTGTATAAGGGTAAACATTTTTCGAGACTTTTCTATGTCCAGAGTGTCCTCATTTTACTCTCACAACTATTTGGATAAGGTATAAAATTTCATGTTGAAATCATTTTTCTTTAGTAGTTTGAAAACAGGACTCCATTGCTTTTTACTTTGCCGTAATGCTTTGAGAAGGTCAAACCTTTCTAATCACTGATTCTTTCTCATGTTCCTCTCTGTAGCCCACTCCCAGAAGATTGAAGGGCTGAAATTTCACTGATACTACTTTGTCATGGATTTTTTTTATTGATTTTGTTAGAAGTTTGATGGCCCTTTTAACCCTGAAAATGTATGTTTTTTAGTTCTATAACTGTTCTTTAATTACTTGGTATATGATTCCTCTCAAGCCCATACACACATTTTTCTTTCCTCCTTTTTTTTTTTTTTTTGAGAATCCTAGAGTGGCCCTCTAATTTTCCCATATTTTCTCTCCTACTTTTCATGTCTTTGCATTTTTTCTCTACCTTCTGGAATATTCCCTCAACTTCATCCTTCTTGTCTTCTGGTTAGGTTTCATTGCTCTTCTCACTTTATTATTATTTTTTTTTTAATTTCAGGAGCTCTCTTTCATTTTAAGGTTGTCTTTACTGTGCATAGTCTTATTATTTTCAAGTTGTTTGTTTTGGTCTTTATCTTTCATCTTAGAGACTTTTCTTGATATTTTATAATTCTTGGCTATTTGTTTATATTTAAAAGTGAGAGATTAACAAGCCAATCTTTTTTAAAAAAAATTCTTACCACTTTGGTGATGCTTGCCAACTTGAACTTTCCTGTGTGGTAAAAACAGAACATAAGTAACCTGAACGAGGAATTTATTGGAAGGAATCAAAATACAATTTATTTAAATATTTTCACTAGGGTTGGTCAGATTTCTCAGAGAAAAGTTTTCCAACATTCTGCAAAGATGGAAGGTTGAGGGGAGGCAGTTGTTGTCTTGTCTTTAATTCTTCCTTTCTCTGTGATTTTCTCCCCTTATGAAAAAGTTATTTTACTTAAGATTTCATAAGACTTCAGAAGAGAGAAAAATGAAAGGCATGGAAATCCATTCTATTATTACTTGCCTTTGTATGTTTTTCCTTTATTCACTCAACAAATAATAATTGAAGTCCTGTATATTGACACAGTTATGGATGCTGAGAATACAGCCATGAGAAAGAAAGATGAGATCCTTATAGAGACTATATCTTAAGTGGGAAGAGAGTTAAATGATAAAAACTAAATACATGGGGATTGTCTTAATAAATAAAAAGTGTTTATTTTTGTACATTTATCTTGATGCAAATTCAAAAACTTTACACATAGCCTTTCCCAAACACAACTAATAATTTAAATTTTGCTGCATTGACTTTATCATTCACTTTTCACTTTACCTCTACAGCTATGTATATTTTTCTGAACCACTGATGTGTAAGTTTTAAACATGGTCTGTTAGTCCTAAATACCTCAATGTATACTCCCTGAGAACAAGAGCATCCACTTATGTAACCTCAACATTATCAAAATTAAGAAGTTTAACATTGATAATATATTGTTACTTAATTCATACTCAGTATTCAGATTTTCTCAGCTATCCAATGTGCCCTTTATAGCTGCTGATTCCCCAGCATGGGCTTGAATCCAGGATCACACATTACATTTACCTGTCATGTGTCATTGTCCCCTTTAGCCTGGAACTCTTTCTCAGTTTTTCTTTCTCAATGATGGCCTTGATATTTTTGAAGAACACATTCTATTTTGCCTCCTAAGAAATCTGTTTGCAGGTTAAGAAGCAACAGTTAGAACTGGACATGGAACAACATACTGGTTCCAAATCGGGAAAGGAGTATGTCAAGGCTGTATATTGTCACCCTGCTTATTTAACTTATATGCAGAATACATCATGCGAAATGCCAGGCTGGATGAAGCACAAACTGGAATCAAGATTGCTGGGAGAACTATCAATAGCAGATGACATCACCCTTATGGCAGAAAGTGAAAAGGAAATAAAGAGCCTCTTGATGAAGGTGAAAGAGGAGAATTAAAAAATTGGCTTGAGGCTCAACATTCAGAAAACTGAGGTCATGGCATCTGGTCCCATCACTTCATAGAAAATAGGGAAACAATGGAAATGGTGAGAGACTTTTGGGCTCCATAATCACTACAGATGGTGACTGCAGCCATGAAATTAAAAGACGCTTACTCCTTGGAAGAAAAGTTATGACCAACCTAGATAGCATATTGAAAAGCAGAGACATTACTTTGCCAACAAAGGTCCGTCTAGTCAAGGCTATAGTTTTTCCAGTAGTCATGTATGGATGTGAGAGTTGGACTATAGAGGAAGCTGAGCGCCAAAGAATTGATGCTTTTGAACTGTGGTGTTGGAGAAGCCTTTGAGAGTCCCTTGGACTGCAAGGAGATCCAACCAGTCCATCCTAAAGGAGATTAGTCCTGAATGTTCATTGGAAGGACTGATGTTGAAGCTGAAACTCCAATACTTTGGCCACCTGATGTGAAGAACTGACTCATTTGAAAAGACCCTGATGCTAGGAAAGATTGAAGATGGGAGAAGGGGACGACAGAGGCTGAGATGGTTGGATGGTATCACCAACTCAATGGACATGAATTTGGGTAAACTCCAGGAGTTGGTGATGGACAGGGAGGCCTGGCATGCTGCGGTCCATGGGGTTGCAAAGAGTCGGACACGACTGAGCCACTAAACTGAACTGAACTTATAGGAAACACTTTGAGATTATGAAAATACCCTCTTTCTCGTCAAACTTTCACCCTAATTTTGTCATATATTAATGGTTTATTAACTGATAATTAATTATAACTCTGATATAGTTAACTATCAGATAATTAACTCTGATGGTTGTGAAATGGTGATTTTTCTAACTACATTATTTCTTCCACATTTATTAGTTGTTATTTTGTAGGGAAAACTGTAGGGAAAAGTTTTCTCTTTTCCCTGATCAGTAGATGGAAAGCATACGGACCCATAGATTCTTATTTTGCTCAATGTGTTATACTGTGTTATTACACTTATTTTCCATCTCAGTTTTCTCAGATTTGGCCTGTGGAGAATATTAAGCTGGGTTCTGCACTCCAAAAAATTGAACCCACGTCTGTTGTGTCTCCTGCATTGGCAGGCAGATTCTTTACCACTAAGCCACGCAGTTCTACCTTAGGAAGATAATTACTTTGGTAGCACTGAAAATGCATTGAAGGGAAACCAGTTCAGAGGTTAATTACTATGACTATATTATATATTATATATGATATATATAATTATATATATATACACACATACACATGCATACAGTTGATTCTCATTTCCATGGTAGTTGTATTCTACAAAGTCAACAATGAATTAGCAAATACTGACCCATTGCTCCTTAGAGAAATACAGGGTAAGATTCCTGTAAGCCTCTGGTCTCTTTCCATCAACCCATCAATACATAACCTTGTTTTATATATGTTTCTGTTTAAAGACACCTTACTTAATATATATTATTAATTCACTAACATCCTAATCACAGCAACAGCACTATAAATTCACATCTGAATGCAGTTGATTTAACATATTTTTTCCTGAAAGGCACATCACAGCTGGGGGACACTAGACAACATTTCAGCACTACACTTGGGGACCTTTATAACTGAAATTACCAACAACAATCCAAAATGTGAAAAATCTGGCCCTAAATAGATCACAAAAATGATATTTGTTTACAGTATGAGATCTGAAAGAAGGCGAATGCCACCTCATTCAACCTCAGCTGGGAATATAAATGTCATGTGACTCAAATTTTTGCCACTCTGTACATGTCCATGAGTGACCATGAAAGCACCAGGAATATTGATTTTGAGGCTACAAATAAATTTTAATGAATAGGCAAATTTGCAAAAGCAGAATCTGTGGATAATGAGTATCGACTACATACCTCAGTTCAGTTCAGTTCAGTCACTCAGTCGTGTCCGACTCTTTGCAACCCCATGAATCGCAGCATGCCAGGCCTCCCTGTCCATCACCAACTCCTGGGGTTCACTCAAACTCATGTCCATCGAATTGGTGTTGCTTTCCAGCCATCTCATCCTCTGACATCCCCTTCTCCTCCTGCCTCCAATCCCTCCCAGCATCAGAGTCTTTTCCAATGAGTCAACTCTTCACATCAGGTGGCCAGAGTACTGGAGTTTCAGCTTTAGCATCAGTCCTTTCAAGAACACCCAGGGCTGATCTCCTTTAGAATGCACTGGTTGGATCTCCTTGCAGTCCAAGGGACTCTCAAGAGTCTTCTCCAACATACCTACATATGTATAAAAGTAAACCAGTGCAATGTTAGTGGAGACAAAAATGAAGGATTTGATCAACTAAATGTGGGTATGGGGAGAGAGAGAAGGCAAAGATGATGCTGAAGTTTCTATTTTGAAAGACTGGGTAAATATTAATGCTATTACCAAAAAATATAATCCTGAAAAAGAGACTGGAGGAGAAAGATAATAAAATTTTGGAAATATAGAATTTTAGAACAAGGATAACATCCTGGCAGAGATAGATAGTAATTGTGATGATACGGAACTGAAGCACCAAACAGAGGCCATAGCTAGACATAAAATTTGATTATTGGTTACACATAGAATACAATTGAAGTGTTAGGACTACAAGAGATTACTTAAGTAAGAAGCAAAAAAATCCATGATAGAACCTTGAAAAATGTACTAAAAAATTAAGGTGTCTAGAGGAAGAGAACCAATGAAAGAGCCAAGAAGACTGTGGGGGAAAAACTCAAATCTAAGGGGATTACATAAGTTTTCCTTGTAACTCAGTTGGTAAAGAATCTGCCTGCAATGCAGGAGACCTGGGTTCGATTCCTGGGTCAGGAAAATCCCCTGGAGAAGGAAATAGCAACCCATTCCAGTATTCTTGCCTGGAGAATCCCATGGACAGAGGAACCTGGCAGGCTACAGTCCATGGGGTCGCACAAGTCAGACACGACTTAGCAACTAAACCAAGGGGATTAAAAGAACAAAAACAACTAAAAAGGCTAGTAAATGATCCCCAAGCAGAACAGGAAGTAAAGGAAATACATGTCTAAACATGTATGTTATACAATTCTAAATATGCAACATTCTTTGTATATTTGGTGCCCCTTGCCTGTGTCACACTCTAATTTTTATCATGTTTTCAGATGTTAGAAATGATATAAGATTGGAGAAAGGTAGATATCCCACAAATACACCAGAGTCCAAATGGACCAAGATGATAGTTTTTTGGAAAAATTGGAAACAACTTGTACCATCAATGTCACGACAGAGAAAGTATATGAACCAAAAATAATGAAAAGCTGATCCATGATGTCATGTCAAGAAACAGGTTTTTCTATCCCATTGCAGTAAGGCTTATCTATAAGGAAAGAACAGGAGCAGAAAAACCAGGAGAGCAGACTTCAGAAAGAAAAAACCAGGAATATTGAAGCATTAACCAGAGTTTTCAGAGAGAAGACTTCCATTTCCTGGGAATGGCAGGCTGGGTTATTTGAACAACTCTCCTGCTGAAACCAACTAAAAATGCCAGGTATAATAAACATGTTTCTAATAGGTACAAAGAACTAAGAAGATATTAAGAAATAACAAGCCAAACAAGAACCCAGGATGGTAAGTGAACACAAAAGCTACTTTCAACCTGAAAACATTTGCCCAACATGAAAATGTGAGTTTTCGTTTTCTCAGGATGGAGAGTGTGTCTTGTAGGAAGGGAAATAGAAAATTCAAAGCAAGGTACATATTAGTTGAGAAATTAAATAGGAGACCCTCCTCTCAATAAGTTGGTACTCTAGCTACACCCTTGGAGTCAGGGTGACTCAGTAGCAAACCAGCCCCCACCACTTCTTGCATCTCAGATTTACATTACCTGAGCAGTCTACAGACCCTCAGAATTTAATTTGCATTAAGATGACCCTGGACTGAGAGTGTCTGTGGCTGCTGGCAGAAGCAAATTCTAAACCTACCCAGGGGACCTCCCTGGTGGTAGTGGATAGGAATCTGCCTGGCCATGCAGGGAACATGAGTTCAATCCCTGGTCCAGGATGACCCCACATGCCACGGAGCAACTAAGCCCTACGAGCCACAGCTACTGAGCCCACGTGCTGCAACTGCTGAAGCTTGTGCACCAAGAGCCTGTGCTCTGCAACATCAGAAGCCACTGCAACGAGACACCTATCCTCTACAAAGAGTAGCTTCTGCTTGCCGCAACTAGAGAAAGTTCGCACACAACAGTGAAGACCCAGCACAACCGAAAAACTACATAAATAAGTAAATAACCTGCCCAGGGAATAAAATAAAATACATTCATCCTGAATTCACATTATTTCTATGAATAATTTTTCGAATAGAAAAACAAAATACAAGAGAACCAAGTGTATACACACAAAAAAGTCACTATGGACAAGAAACAATGGACAACAGAGCAACAAAGATTATAAATATTGGTACAATCAATCAAGCAAACTATAAAGCAATTATGCTTTAGTGTATTTAAAGAAATACTAAAAACAAGCTTGATAGTATCTGCAGGGAATAGAACCAACTGTGAATGAGGTAGGGAGACAAGGCTAAGGACAACAAAGCTTTGGGGAGAAAACTTGGAAGATTATGTTTGCATACATACTAATCTAATGAAGAAAATCAATAACAATACCATCACTTTCATCAAAGTGCTATTAAGCCCCCACTATGTAACAGATAGAGTTCTAGAAAACATCTATTTCTGCTTTATTGACTATGCCAAAGCCTTTGACTGTGTGGATCACAATAAACTGTGGAAAATTCTGAAAGAGATGGGAATACCAGACCACCTGACCTGCCTCTTGAGAAACCTATATGCAGGTCAGGAAGCAACAGTTAGAACTGGACATGGAACAACAGACTGGTTCCAAATAGGAAAAGGAGTACATCAAGGCTGTATATTGTCACCCTGCTTATTTAACTTCTATGCAAAGTACATCATGAGAAACGCTGGGCTTGAAGAAGCACAAGCTGGAATCAAGATTGGAAAAAATATCAATAACCTCAGATATGCAGATGAACCACCCTAATGGCAGAACGTGAAGAGGAACTCAAAAGCCTCTTGATGAAAGTGAAAGAGGAGAGTGAAAAAGTTGGCTTAAAGCTCAACATTCAGAAAACGAAGATCAAGGCATCTGGTCCCATCACTTCATGGGAAATAGATGGAGGAACAGTGGAAACAGTGGCAGACTTTATTTTTCTGGGCTCTAAAATCACTGCAGATGGTGACTGCAGCCATGAAATTAAAAGACGCTTGCTCCTTGGAAGCAAAGTTATGACCAACCTAGATAGCATATTCAAAAGCAGAGACATTACTTTGCCAACAAAGGTCTGTCTAGTCAAGGCTATGGTTTTTCCAGTAGTCATGTATGGATGTGAGAGTTGGACTGTGAAGAAAGCTGAGCACTGAAGAATTGATGCTTTTGAACTGTGGTGTTGGAGAAGACTCTTGAGAGTCCCTTGGACTGCAAGGAGATCCAACCAGTCCATTCTGAGGGAGATCAGCCCTGGGATTTCTTTGGAAGGAATGATGCTGAAGCTGAAACTCCAGTACTTTGGCCACCTCATGCGAAGAGTTGACTCATTGGAAAAGAGTCTGATGCTGGGAGGGATTGGGGGCTGTAGGAGAAGGGGACGACAGAGGATGAGATGGCTGGATGGCATCACCGACTCGATGGACGTGAGTCTGAGTGAACTCCAGGAGTTGGTGATGGACAGGGAGGCCTGGTGTGCTGTGATTCATGGGGTTGGAAAGAGTCGGACAAGACTGAGGGACTGAACTGAACTGATGTAGCCGATCTCTGTGGTTTTTGCTTGTCTTTTCCACTCCCTTCCTCTCAAGTAGCAATCTTATTTTCCTTAATAAGGAAACACACATACCACAAGAAAGACTCGCCTTCTTTCAGGCTCCAAGAGTGGCAGTGAGACCGCAGACTGACCAACTGAACCACTCCCTTCACCTGGTGACTGTAATTGATTCAGGACTGGGACTGTTTTCCAAGAAAGACCAATGAACATAGGACTTTTGCTGGAACTCCTGGGTTAGCTGGAACTGCTGAGGTTGCTAACCTGGTAGTCTGGAAGTCTGAGGGCTGTCTTAGGACCATGAGGAGACAGTGTGCCTGTAGCAGAGCCAACACCAAGAAAAGAGAAGTGAAGAAAGAGAAATAGATTCCTGATGATAGCCTTTAAACATATGGATTCTATGCCTATAGGCCAGAAACATCTCCATTTCTTATACCAGGTAGTACATTCCCTTTTTATGCTTAAGTCAGTTAGAGTTGTGCTTCTATAACTTGCAAATTAGAGTCCTGGTATATAAGAACAGTATTCAGAGCCCTGGACTGGTCACCAAGGATGAAATATCTGAAAGAGGGAGAGTTGGTCTTGGAATGGAAATTTTTAAAAGAGAATATGGTTTAAAAATTCAGGTAATGAGACTTATCTATTGCCAATGCATCCTAAAAATAATCTCTTTCTACTGATTTTCATAGCATTTTATCAATTACCCGATCCCAGCACTCAAAACATTTTACTTGGTATTGTAGCAAACTTTGTATATCTTTATCTCTTCTATATGAGAGTTTAAATTTAAAAATAAAGTTCAGACTTTATTTTTCTGGGCTCCAAAATCACTGCAGATGGTGACTGCAGCCATGAAATTAAAAGACGCTTGCTCCTTGGAAGCAAAGTTATGACCAACCTAGATAGCCTATTCAAAAGCAGAGACATTACTTTGCCAACAAAGGTTCATCTAGTCAAGGCTATGGTTTTTCCTGTGGTCATGTATGGATGTGAGAGTTGGACTGTGAAGAAGGCTGAGCGCCAAAGAATTGATGCTTTTTAACTGTGGTGTTGGAGAAGACTCTTGAGAGTCCCTTGGACTGCGAGGAGATTCAACCATTCTGAAGGAGATCAGCCCTGGGATTTCTTTGGAAGGAATGATGCTGAAGCTGAAACTCCAGTACTCTGGCCACCTCATGCGAAGAGTTGACTCATTGGAAAAGAGTCTGATGCTGGGAGGGATTGGGGGCAGGAGGAGAAGGGGACGACAGAGGATGAGATGGCTGGATGGCATCACCGACTCGATGGACGTGAGTCTGAGTGAACTCCAGGAGTTGGTGATGGACAGGGAGGCCTGGCATGCTGCGATTCATGGGGTCGCAAAGAGTCAGACACGACTGAGTGACTGTTCTGATCTCTTCTATAAATCTGCATACCTGTGGAGGAAACAATCACATAGAATTTCAGAGAAAGAAAGTGCCTTGGACAGCCTTAGAAGAACCTTCTCGTTTCATAAATTGAAGTAGGGAGGACTTCCCAGGTGGTGCAGTGGATAAGAACCCTCCTGCCAGTGCAGGGGACACAAGTTCCCTCCCTGGTCCAGGAAGATTCAACATGCCGCAGAACATCTAAGTCCATGAGCCATGACTTCTTAGCCAGCTGCTCTAGAGCCTGTGAGCTGCAATTACTGAGCCCCAGTGCTATAACTCCTGAAGCCTGCACACCTAGAGCTTGTGTTCAGCAACAAGCAAAGCCACTGCAATAAGAAGCTCACACACAGTAATAAAGAGTAGCCCCCAGCTGCCATAACTAGAGAAAGCTGGTGGGCAGTAACATGCAGCCAAAAATAAATAAAACTTGAGGTAGGAACTATATTTTATCTCAGTATCTTAGATAGATTTAGGAAGTAATAATAATTGAAAGAATGAGTTGAAATGAAAAAAGGGAAGGCAATAATATAGAAGAGAAATTAAGGGGAAAAAAAGAGACATACTGAATGAAATTTATGTACTTTGGAGGTCTTCCTTGGTGGCTCAGTTGGTAAAGAGTTTGCCTGCAGTGAAGAAGATCCACATTCAATCCCTGGATCAGGAAGATCCCCTGGAGAATGATTCCACAGACAGAGGAGCCTGGCGGGCTACACAGTCCATGGGGTCACAAGAGTCAGACACGACTTAGCAACTAAACCTACCTCTGTACTTTGGAAAAAGGAGAAGAGAGGTTGGAAGACACAGAATAAAGAGAAAAAGAATAAGAGAAGACACAAGAAATTAGAAACATTAAGCAATACTTATGGGTATCTCCAGTTGTGAGCTACATTATTGTGCCTTCTTTTAGAATCTTGACACTTCTGAGCTTCCTCTGCTTTCACAAATAATAAAATTTATTTCTTAATATCCCGAGTGCACATTAAATGACAAAAGGAAGGAACTGTGGATGCATTCTTCATGGCAGGGGGAGCCCTCATTTAAATCGTGGAAGTAGCATGGAAAGTAGAAGCACCCTGGCCTGACTGATGATGAGTATATGTAAGTTCCTCTGGATTATCCTGTTAGATGAGACTGTGGTTTTCAATGATTTGCTTTCCCTTTCCTTTAGGATAATTATCTCACCCATTGCCATGGAGTCTGCAGTGACTTCTCGTGGGAGAAACACTCCTCCCTGGCCCACTGATACTCGTCTTGGCCATAGAATTTGATTTTGCCAACATGATGTATGACCCATGCCACATCCAAGCAGAAGCTTTAAGAACCATGGTTTGTCTTGTTCTTTTTCTTTAGATGTGAAAATGACATTTCATGCATGCTGAGTTGCTTCGGTCGTGTCTGACTCTTCAGCCATGGACTATAGCCTGCCAGGCTCCCCTGTCCATGGAATTCTCCAGGGATGAATACTGGAGTGGGTTGTCATGCCCACTCCAGGGGATCTTCCCGACCCAGGGAATGGACCTGTGTCTCTTTTGTCTCCCAAATTAGCAGGCGGGTTCTGAAACCACTAGTGCCACCTGGAAGACATTTCCTCGGGGAGAATGAATACACATGAATGTATGGCTGAGTCCCTTTGCTGTCCACCTGAAACTATCACAATATCATTAATCGGCTATACCACAATCCAAAACAAAAAGTTTAAAAAGAAAAGAAAGAAAATTATGTTTCAAATAAGAGCTGCTCCCTTATCCTGAATCCTAGAATAAGAGGATAGGGGGAGCAGAGCCATAGCTGATCTTCAGATACCTCTGTTGTTCTAATTAACTGGGATTGAGGGACAGTTTGTTACCAAAGCAGAGCTGACTTATACATCATTGTCTTTGATGTGCAAACTAAAGTTTGTTTTCTTTTTTTTAAAAAAACAAATGCCTGAGTTACTTTGTTTCCAGAGATACATATGCTCTGAGACAAAACTGATTCAGAAAAAAAAGGCAATGTTTGAAATATAAATGTGTATATGTTTATAAACCTTTTTTATTTCTCAATATCTATATTGTACATGAAAGAGAACCACAAAAATCAATCCATAATCTGTAAAATTCACAGATCTACAATGTCTGAGAATGGAATAAAAGAGAATAATCACATATTTTCCTAGGTTTCTTTCCTCATTGCAGGAAAAATAGATTACTTATAAATGTTAGAAAAAAAATTATAAGGCAGTCTGTGTGTATAGAGAAGACCACCTCTTTCTTCACCACTACCACCATAAAAATATTTACAGACTATAAATATCTTGGTTTCAGGACCCACTGGTCATCTGATAGTTCAGTAATCGTCTCAGTGCAGAAAGAAAAATATGTTTCTTGGTTTTAGAGGAAGGAAAAGGAAAACAACTCCAATAGTTGCATTTTAAAATTCCAAGCTGCAAAGGAAATGTTTTCTTTCGTGAAAAACCAGTGAAGCAAGACTACCCTGAATTTTTATATAAAGCTCAAAAAAAAGGGTAATGAACTGTATAACACCACTTCAGAAAAGGTGAGCTTTTCATTTAAAAATGTGATAATAAAGAGCAAGAGTACTACCAGGAATACAGTATATATGTGAGTATGTATAGATTTAGCCAACCTGCTTACACAGTCCTCCTCTTCAAAAAAATCAAAATTCCTTTTCCTTTAAATATAAAACATAATACATTTTATCCCCCCACACACACCCAGTTTCTTTCCAAGTCACAGGAAAAAAGAAAATAACAATTAGAGGAAAAAAACTAAAGGAATGGCTTTTATAAGCCTTTTGAGTTTCAGTTTCAGGGACTTTTTAAATTTTTTTTTCTGAAAAGCTAGATATGCATAAAAAATAATAAGAAAAATATGCTGTTCACTGCATCTGAATCCTCATCTTTCAAACTGGACCTATTTGTGAGTGTCAGTTAGAGCCTGCCAACTGTAGAAGCTGTATTCCTGCTGGAAAGTCCTAGCACGAGAATATTATATTTCTTCTGGAGGGGACCCTTTGCAATTTGCTAATATTCTTAAGGTGAGAGGGCAAATTCAGTCTGCCAACTGTACACCAAGTGGGTTTTGGAAGATGCTGATGGTTGGGTGTTCAGAAAGAGATTTTTTAGATTCTAACGTTTCCTATTTGTTAGTTTTTTTTTGTTTTTTTTTTTAAGAAATACTCATCCATCAAACAAAGGGGTTAGATTTCCTTTCCTGTTTGGGGAAGAATCTGTTCTTTCCCCCTTTTTGGTGGCAATTCATTATTTTTACAAGATTAATCACTGGCCATAAATCTCATGTGTTTAAGGGACTTGGCCTGCTCTTTGCTGCATCACTGTAAAATATTAGTAAATCTAATATAACAGATTGTGTCATCCAACGTATGGGTTTTTGAAAGGGGAAGCCAAATGTAAGTAAATTGAATTGGCTGACTTCTAAGAACCAGAGAGTTGTATGTAGTGCTTTAGACTGAGCACAATCTCAGCCCACCTCTGCTCCTCCCCCTTCAGAAACAAATTCTTTAACTGCAATCCCCTGCCTGCTGAAAGGCTGGTCTTGTTGATCATGAAAGATCTTTATGCAGCCTAGTGAAATGGAATTTGGAATCTTTCTTTTCTTTCTCCTCCATTTCTCAGTGTACAAATAGCTGTATCAGCTTTGCCCCCACATGCAACTGCTCTGCAGGTGTTCATTCCTTCCAACCCTAACCAGGCATCTCCTCATCAGGTCCAATCACACTTCTCATGGTATTTTTGGAAGACAATGAGGTAACCCCTTCTTCCTTGGATGCCCCCTGCCTTTTAACCAGGCAATCACATGTTGCCAAAATCACAAACTCAAGCAGTTATTCTAGATCAAATAGGTAACATAAATGAATAAAGTGAGTGGACAGGGACTATGGTGAATTACAGGTTCCATGTCCTATCCAGAGTCACTACTTAGTTCTGGCCAAATTTTTTCACATAAGCATTTGACTTATCAAAGCCAAGTCTTTCCTTTTTCCAAGAGAAATGGTTTATCAGTCTACAGCCAATCAAGAAAACCACACAAATCGAATTCTTTGTTGTTGTTCAGTCACTCAGTCATGTCCAACTCTTTGGGACCCCATGGACTAGAGCACGCCAGGCTTCCCTGTCCTTCATCAACTCCCAGAGCTTGCTCAAACTCATGTCCATTGAGTCGGTGATGCCATCCAACTATCTCATCTTCTGCTGTCCCTTTCTCCTCCTGCCTTCAATCTTTCCCAGCATCAGGGTCTTTTCTAATGAGTTGGCTCTTCGAATCAGGTGGACAAAGTATTGGTGCTTCAGCATCAGTTCTTCCAATGAATATTCAGGATTGATTTCCCAATTAGGATTGACAAGGTCCCAGTCCTTTCAGCACAAGGGACTCTCAAGAGTCTTTTCCAACACCACAGTTCAAAAGCATCAATTCTTCAGTGTTCAGCTTTCTTCATGGTCCAACTCTCACATCCATACATGACTACTGGAAAAACCATAGCTTTGACTGTAAGGACCTTCATGGGCGAAGTAATGTCTTTGCTTTTTAATATGCTGTCTAGGTTTGTCATAGCATTTCTTCCAAGGAGCAACCATCATTTAATTTTGTGGTTGCAGTCACCATCTGCAGTGATTTGGGGGCCCAAGAAAATAAAGTCTGTCATTGTTTCCATTAAGGGCTTCCCTTGTGGCTCAATTGGTAAAGAATCTGCCTGCAATGCAGGAGACCTGGTTTCACATCCTAGGCTGGGAAGATACCCTGGAGAAGGAATGGCTACCCACTCCAGTATTCTTGCCTGGAGAATCCCATGGACAGAGGAGTCTGGCAGGCTACAGTTCATGGGATCACAAGAGTTAGATACAACTTAGTGCTATCTTTCTTTATTTCTAAGAGGTTCTTTAGTTCCTCTTCACTTTCTGCCATAAGGATGGTGTCATCTGCATATCTAACATTATTGATATTCTCCCAGCAATCTTGATTCCAGCTAGTACTTCATCCAGCCCAGCATTTCTCATGGTATACTCTGCATATAAGTTAAATAAGCAGGGTGACAATATACAAGTCTTAATGGACTCTGTACAGCCAATGAAGAAAACCACACAAATCCAAATTTTTATGCTATGTTATATCCCAACTTCTACCTATAGCTAACAAACTTCAATTTTAAATATACATACATGCATACATGCATAACTTACCAAATTAAGTCTGTGGGCCTCCAGTTTGTGATAGTGAGGACAGTATTTCTCTAGACAAGTAAATGGACAGAGTTAGCCTCTTAAAATAATTCACTGAAGTTCCAGTCTCAGCTTTTCGGGACAGCAGGACAGTGTCCTCCTTAGGACATTCACCTCAATAACTTCAGTCTATTTAACTTTGTGATCATTCATTTATTTATTCATTTACCCTTCAAGCATTTATGGAATACCTATGCTAGGGGGTGGCTGTATAGAGAAATAAGACGTAGTACCTGCCTTCAAGGAGCTTACAAACTACCTAGGGGGTCTGACATATAAACTAAAGTAATACGGCTATTAACATCCTATAATAGGAGTTTGTTGACTGCAAAGAGATAAACTATCACAGTGTTTTTTTAAATCAGTTCTTAAAATACAGTGCCACTCTGTCTTCCCCCAATCTTCCACACCAAGCTTATCCCACTTCATCCACTCTTCTCTCATATATACTAATTACTGCATATGCTGAAGGAGTTGGGTGTGTTTGCTGGCTGCTTCACACTCATTAAACTCCATAACTCTACCAAATTGTGCATACCAAGAAATCAGTTACCAACCACCCTCTTAGATACCCTGCATATGCAAATGGACAAATATAACTTAAGAGAGAAAGGGTATTTCTTGTTGCTCTCACTTTTCTCCTTCTGACTTCTCTCTTATTTTTACACCCCCAATCCCTTTACTCTAATATCCATTTCGCATATAAAGATAGAATATAATAAAAAAAGATAGAATATAGCAAAATGCCTGGCAAGAGTTTCAGCCACTAGAAAATAAAGTAATAAAGCTTAATCTCTCTTTAAAAAGTACATCATTTGCCCTTAGAGACATCTCACCCTAAAATGTAAATAGACATCCAAATACCCAGGATTGAGGAATGGCATTAGAATAGAAGGGTTTTCTGATGTTTGGGGATTATTTTTTTTCTGTATAATTTATAGCTGGATTTTGGGGGTCTCTACACAGATGAAAATCAACAAGTCAAGACAAGTTATTGACATCCCCTGGAATAACTGGTGTTTATTGAGCATCTTTTATGTTTCAGGTACTATGTTAGAGAATTTTTGCTAATTTAATAATTTAATTCTTACTATTACTCATTAATGTTACCACATTTCCAGATGAGGAAACAGATTTGGGAAAACTTAACGTGCTTAGTCGCTCAGTCATGTCCGACTCTTTGCAACCCCATGGCCTGTAGCCCACCAGGGTCCTCTGTCCATGGTGATTCTCCAGGCAAGAATATTGGAGTAGGTTGCCATGCCCTCCTCCAGGGGATCTTCCCAACCCAGGGACTGAACCCAGGTCTCCCAAATTGCAGTCAGATTCTTTACCGTCTGAGCCACTAAAATTACCCACTAGTTAGTAGCAAAGCCAGAGTGTAAATGAAGTTTTTCTGACCCTGGACCTTTGCTCCTCCTACTAAACCATTGTTACTTTAAAGCAGACACCGAGTAGATCATTTCTTACCTAGTCAGGTGAGAGTTTACAAATATAGATCACTTAGCTGACACCTGATCTTTTAGCCAAAGAAGAAAAGAGCCAGAGGGCAATTGAAAATTTCAAATACAGTTATATATGACCAACTCTTAATAATAAGACTACAATCTGCTTTCAGCCATGGTCCTGGCAAAGACATGGGGTATAATGCCAATGAATCACTTTCTCTGGTAATAAGTAGGATTTGGTAATAAATACATTCATAAGGTGATATTGGTTATTCTCTTGGAACTTATAGCAGGAGTAAACTGGCATCACTAAGACTGAGGATGGAAGAACTGACATATATACTTTTCATAGTACAAAGAGACAAATTGTCACTGGTTGCTATTAACATCAATTACCAATGAGCTAATGCTGTTCAGCCTCCTCACAATCTCCCTTGGCTCAGCTGCCTACCTACTCCCACAGACTATAGATATCATATGCATTAATTAGTGCATATACTGAAGTAGTTATGTGTCTGCTGCATGCTTTACACCCAGTAAGGTTCATTACTCTATCAAATTATGCAAAGAAGTCAATCACACACCACTTTCTCAGGTTCTCAGATTGAAAAGCATAGATTCTAGAGTGAACCAGAAGGTTGAAGAGGGTCTGGTGTGGACCAAGTTCCCACCCATATACTTCCCAATTCCACAAGTTCATATTCTAGAACTCTAATTATCGAATAGATTGGAGCTGGACATCTCTAATGCAAGCACAGGAGGAGGTTGAGGAGTAAATATTAGGCCTTGATATTTAGTGTGGATACAATCAACAGGAAAAAAAGTCAGAGCAAGAGCAGAGCTTGACTCTTTCCCTATGATTCTGAGCCAATCCTCAACTCACGCTCTTTTTTCAGATCCAAAACCCTTCCATTCGAGGTTTTACATCACTCTGTCCCTCTAATATTGTCCACTGGTTTTTCACTACTTGGAAGCAAGTTCAGCCATGTGATGAACCCTTGTCTGGTCTCCTTCCTGTAAGAGCTCACAGGGACAGAGAATCAGCTTCCTGCCTAGTGTACCCATTCTGCTCCCAAACTCTGTTCATCTGTATGGTAACAGAGACTCTAAATGAAAGAGTCCCCTAAACCATTCCAGGGCCAATTATTTTAATAATACTTGATACCAACACATAATCATTTGAGACTATCCCTTACTGACTTTCCTTTGTGCTGTCATTTACTTCTTGATCAGTCTTCTTTATTCATCATCACTTTAGTACCTGGCTCACTGTTTCTCTCTCCATGACTTATTCCTATCATCTTTTTTAAAATTTTATTTTTGGAGTCTCAGTTGATAAAGAGTCTGCCTGCAATGAGGGAGAGCCAGGTTCAATCCCTGGGTTGGGAAGATCATCTGGAGAAGGAAATGCCAACCCACTCCAGTATTCTTGCCTGGAGAATTCCATGGACAGAGGAGCTTGTTGGACTACAGTCCTTGGGGTCACAGAGTCGTACACGACTGAGTGACCAAAACTTTCACAATTGCTTTATAATATTGTGTTGGTTTCTGCTGTACAATAAAGTAAGTCAGCTATATGGATACATATATCCCCTCTCTCTTAGACCTCCCTCCCATCTCCCATCCCACTCTTTTCTTCTAATCATCTTGGTGAACTTAACTTTAAATAGATAATTCATCAACACCTAGGTCTTTCAGTTTCTTGACTTCTTGAATTGCAGGGATGGCTTCTTACACAGCTAATGAAAGAATATTTCTATCCTATTAGCATTGGAAATGTAAGAATTTCTAATTTGCATGGAAATGCAAGAATATTCTCATAGTATTATATCATTCATTGCATAATAAATACTATATTAAGATATAGTTTAGGTTATATAAGGTTGCCTAAATCTGTCATCTAATTATTCTATTTTTAACACTGCTTATTGAAATTATAAGCATTCCTTTAATAATGAAATATAATGAAATTAAATACTTGAATGTAATAATCTAATATGTGAAAGACTCTTAATGACCATTTTTAAGCAGGCACATTAAAAACCCATATGCAAAAATCTGACTTCTAGTATCACAATAAAACTACTTCAAAATGCAAACTCCCCCAGCTTGCATGATCTCTATTATGCTGGATGCATAGTTTATATTATTATATAGTTATTGGCTGATTTATACAGTCAACATTGAATGTTATTTGCACTTATTTACTAGATGCCACTAATAGTATCTAAGAATAGTGATAAACTACTGATAAATAATATAAAACCATACCCATCCACAAGGAAATAATTATCTAATTATTGAAGAGATAAATTATCTCTTCTAATTATTATTAAGAGATAATTATCTCTTCTAATTATTGAAGAGATAAAATTATTGAAGAGAGAAAATTAGAAAAGATAAAGAGATAAAGGGAATAAATAATTGATTTATGTTATGACAATGACTCTAAGTACATGAGGATATTAGATAGGTGTTCCAGTAAGTTATACATATCATCCACTAACCTATTCTGAATTATCCAAATGGGGGATTACATTGTCACGCAAGAAAAAAATATGGCTATAGATAGGCAGTGTAGAGCTGCTACTGCAATAGCTCCATGATATTACCAACATCCCAGTCTACTTCCCTCTTTATGCTGTGCCATCTTTAGCATTTTTTTATTAATTTGGTTATTTTGTAACCAGGAGATGACTGCTACACTTGCAACTTATAGTTCAAGTTCTAGAGAGAAGATGAAAGAGAAAAAAAAATCATACAATTTATCAGTAGATACAGAAAAAGCATTTGACAAAATTCAACATTCTTTCATGATAAGAATTCTCAACATTTAGGTATAAAAGGAATGTAATAAAGGTCATTTATGACAAGCACAGCTAACACCATACTCAATAGTTGAAAGGCTGAAGGCTTTTTCCCTAAGATCAGAAATAAGACAAGGGTGCCCCCTCTCATCATTGCTATTCAACATGGTACTGGAAGTTTCAGCCAGAGCAAGTAGGTAAGAAAAATAAATAGAAAACATCCAAACCAGCGAGAAAGATAAGATGATAAGATCACATCACCTCTGTTTGCAGATGATAGGGAAAATCCTGAAGACTTTATCCCTCTACCAAAAAAAAAAAAAAAACTGTTGGAGAGAGTAGAAAAATGGTCCCAGGGGCTTGGACATAAGGAAAATAGGGAGAGATTGGCAAAAGACTACAAAGTTTCAATTATAAGAAGAATAAGCGTTTCCCCTTATAAGGTTCAGACAGTAAAGAGTCCACCTGCAATGCAGGAGATTCAATTCCTGGGTCCGGAAGATCCCCTGGAATAGGGAATGGCTACCCATTCCAGTGTTCTTGGCTGGAGAATCCCATGAACAGAGGAGCCTGGCAGGCTACAGTCCATGGGGTAGCAAAGAGTAAGATACAACTGAATGACTAAGTATGCACACATGTATACTGTATAACATGACAACTCTAGTTGATAAAACTGTATTATACAATTGAAATTTGTTAAGAGAGTAGAATTTAAATGGTCTTAATAACATGTGAGGTGATGATGTGTTTAACGAGATTGGAGGAATCTTTTCACAATATATACACATATCTAATCACCACAAGGTACACTTTAAATATCTTATTATTTGTCAATTATATTTCAATAAAGCTGAAAAAGTGTTAGAACTAATAAATAAATTCAGTAAGCCTGATGGATACAAAAATCAATCATGTTTCTATACACTGACATTGAACTATCTGAAAAAAAATTTTTTTAAAAACCCCATTTACCATAGCATCAAAATCAATAAAATGCTTAAGAATAAATTTAACCAAGGAGGTGAAAGATTTATATACTGAAAACTATAAAACACTGATGAAAGATGTTGAAAAAGACACAAAGATTTTTGCTTATGGATTAAAAGCATTAATATTGTTAAAATGCCCATGCTACCCTAAACCATCTGTAGATTCAATGTATCCTCTATCAAAATTCAATGTCATTTTCCTATAATTTGTGTGTAACCACAAAAGACACTCAGTAGTCTAAACAATCTTGAGAAAAAAGAGCAAAGCTGTGAGCATTGTACTTTCTGATTTTAAACTATACTGTGCTACAAAGCTATAGTAACCAAAACAGTATGGTATTGGCATAAAAACAAATATAGATCAATGAAACAGAATGAAGAGCCCCAAATAAACCTATGCATATACAGGGAACTAGTATTTGACCAAGGAGCCAAGAATATTTTCAGAGAAGAATAGTCTCTTCAATAAATGGTGCTAGGAAAACTGGATAGTCACCATACAAAATAATGAAAATAGACCCCTATCTAACACCAATCACATAAATTAACTCAAAATAGATTAAAGGCCTAAATGGAAGATGTGAAGCCACAAAACTCCTAGAATAAAACATAGGGAAAACCTCTTTGACATCAGTCTTGGTAATGATTCTTTTTATATGACACCAAAAACACAAGCAACAAAAGCAAAAATAAACAAGTAGGACTATACTAAACTAAAAAATTTCTGCACAGCAAAAGAAACAATCAACAAAATGAAAAGGCAACCTATAGAATGAGAGAAAATATTGCAAACCAAATAGCTAAGTGGTTAATATTTAAAACAGAGAGGGAAACACCTACAACTCAAAGACAAAAACATAATTTGTTTAAAAAGTGGGCAAAGAACCTGAATAGACATTTTCCCAAGAAAGACATAAAAATGGCCATAGAAAGGTGTTCAACATCACTAATCATCAGGATAATGCAAATCATGATGATATTTGTGATAAATGATAAACCTCATACCTCATACCTCAGAATGGTTAGTATCAAAAGACAAGAAATGACAAGTGCTGGAAAGGGTGTGGAAAAAATGGAAGTCTGGTGCATTATTGATAGAACCGTAAATTGGTATGGCCACTAGGGGAAACAATTAAAACTAGAACTACCATTTGATACAGCAATCCTATTCCTAAGTATAAAAGTAAGATTGGCTATAAGTATAAGTTAAAGGAGATGAAATCACCATCTGGAAGAGATACTGCACTCCCATGCACATTGCAGTCTTATTCACAATATCCAAGAGATAAAAACAACCTTCATGTGAATGCATAAAGAAAATATGATGTATATAAACAATGGAATATTATTCAGCCATGAGAAAGAAGGAAGTCTTGCCATTTGCAACAACATATATAAAACTGGAGGGCATTATGCTAAGTCAGATAAGTCAGAGAAGGACATATACTGGTATCACACGTATGGAATCTAAAGATGCTGAACTTAGAGTAACTGAGAGTTGATTGGTGGTTCCAGGGCCTGGAAGGTTGAGGAAAAGAGATGCTGGTCAAAGGAATAAATTTCCAAATATAAAATGAATTGGTTATGGAAATTATATTCAGCATGATGATTATAGTTGACTATGTTATATAACTGTATACTTGAAAATTGCTAAGAGAGTAAATCTTAATTGTTCTTACCACACAAAAAGACACACAAAAGGTAACTATATGAGGTAAAAGATATAAGTAACATTAAGGGCTTCCCTAGTGGCTCAGAGGTTAAAGCGTTTGCCTGGAATGTGGGAGACCTGGGTTCAATCCCTGGGTTGGGAAGATCCCCTGGAGAAGGAAATGGCAACCCACTCCAGTACTCTTGCTTGGAGAATCCCACAGAGGGAGGAGCCTGGTAGGCTATAGTCCATGGGGTCACAAACAGTCGGACATGACTGAGTGACTTCACTTTCACTTTCAATAGTAGAATCACTTATATGTATATGTATATCTTACTTACAAAATGTTATATGTCAATTTTTTCCCAATAAAGCTGGAAAAAACATGAAAGAAGCACCAGGAGGAAAAGGCGATACCATGTCTAAATTGGGAAAGCAATTCCAGGAAATTCATTTCTGTCTCACTAGCCAGAATATTATCACTCCTTGCCACAAAAGAGCTGTCCAGAACAAAATTGCTTGCATGCTGTCATTCAGTCATGTCTGACTGTGACGCTATAGACTGTAGCACCCCCCATGCTTATCTGGCCATGGGATTTTCCAGGCAAGAGTACTGGAGTGGGCTGCCACTCCCTTCTCCACAGAACAAAACTGGGATTCTATAAAAGAAAATGAAAAGTAGGGTTGATGTAAGTAGATGACTATTTGTTTCTGCAATATTGAGAATTGAAAGAACAGAGAAAATTCTTGGAAATGGCTTCATGGAGGAAGTGAAACAACTCCTTGATCTTGAAAGATGTCAGGATCTGGTTATCCCAAAGAAAACAGAAATTTACTCCAGTGGCAGGAGCAGCATGACCAGAAGTGGAGGGCAGATTTGCCTGATTAGCCTGACATATTCAGAGAAGAGACTAAGGAAAGACTATGCCTGGGAACAATGAGAGAACACTGAATAGATGGAGTGCATTCAAGTTGTGGAGATCTTTGTGAAGGCTTTGGAATTGACATGGAACAGATTAAGGACTGGGCATCCCCTGGTGACTCAGTGGTAAAGAATCTACCTGCAATGCAGGAGCCGCAGGAGACATGGGTTTGATCTCTGGTTTGGGAAGATCCCCTGGAGTGGGGCACAGCAACCCACTCCAGTTTTCTTGTCTGGAGAATCCCATGGACAGAGGAGCCTGGTGGGCTACAGGCCATGGGGTGGCAAAGAGTTGGACATGACTGAAGTAACTTAGTATGCACATGTATTAAGGATCTATGGAAAGTTTTGAAGCAAGAGAAAGAATGTGTTTAACTAATAGTTTGAGAAAACTTTTTGTGGTTGCAGAATGTGGTACAGATTAAAGTGGAAAGAGATTGGACATATTTGCTTATGAAGTCACTGAATAACATTCAACTGCCTTCACTGCGTCAATTATAGTGGTTGCCCAACTGAAGGTCTTGGAGTTACCTTGACACAAGTGTTTCCTGACTAATGGTTCACAAACTGGCAACCAACCATGACATGTTCTCTGATCCTCCCAGAAAATGTGCTATTCGTACTGGAGTCTTCACTAACCAGTCACTATCAGAACAATATTGTCACTATATTTTTCAACATATGAGACATTCTCTACCTTGGAATTGTGGCAATGGGAAATTTTTGAGAAGGAAATGCAAGTGGTAATCTTTTAAAAGAAGGCCATTTTTATTTTGGTCAACATGTTTAGACGTGTTGACAGCATCCATGTGTAGAGAAGTGTGTGAAGACTAATTTTTATGCCAGTGTCTTTTTCAAACTCTGTGCATGAAACCCTGGTTTAATGGCCTGCCTGACTCACTCTCCATTCCTTTCCCATCCCTCATTCTCCATCCCTTGGGCAACTCATATTTCTACAGCAGGCTGAAACTTAGCCCACCCTCTATCTTCCTCTCTCCTTTTAGAGGGTAAATTCTGGAATCATAATCACCTAGCTCAATGACTCAGCAACCCAGCATGAAGTCAGCCTTGTTTCTGATTAACCTTTGAATCCCTTTCTGGTGATTGGGTTCTAGTTTTGTTTTTCCTTATTGAACACCCTGTTGTGACTGCCTGACCCAATGCCCACCTCTCCAGAGCTAGGGTTCTGCCTGGCTCCCGTGGGTCCTCCTTAAGGCCAGTGTCCTAACCCTGAGTCTCAATGCCCTCCTCTCTCTTTGCTAAACCTTTCTGATGCTTCTTCTCTTCCTGTTGACATTTCTAACTCTTTCTCATAACCAAATCCCCAGCAGCTCACCTGCCAATACTTATTTTCTCCTGTTTCCTATGGCTGAGATTTGACTGGTCTCCTGAGTCAAGTTTGTTGAGCAACTGACTAAGACCCTGATTCAGATTAGTCCTTTATTTTTATTCAGGTTCACATCTCTGAGCCAGTCTTTCAGCTTTTTAATGTGGAAGGATTTTTCCCTAAAATATTAATACATTTTTATTCTTTATGTTTTTCCCTTCCCCTTCCATTCCAAGCAAGTAACCAGGCCCTTAGTAATTCTGTGATGCAGAGAATTTTGCTAAGAAGGCAGAAGCCACTTAAAGAAGATGGCTTTTTGCTTTTTTTTTTTTTTTTGGCTATTAGAAAAAACTTGTTGTTGTTTAATTGCTAGCTAGGTCATGTCTGATTCGTGCAACCCCATGGACTGTAGCCCTCTAGGCTCCTCTGTCCATGGGATTTCCCAGGCAAGAATACTGGAGTGGGTTGCATTTCCTTCTCCAGGGGATCTTACCAGCCAGGGAGCGCACCTGCATCTCCTGAATTGGCAAGCGGATTCTTTACCACTGAGCCACCAGGGAAGCCCTTTGGGAAAAACTTACTGAAGAGCTTATATTAAATGGGTAGAATACACATTTCTCTAAATGTGTATTCTACAGAAAAAAAAGGATGAGGACACAGGACCATCTCAGGGGAGTACTCCTGGGGCTGACAAGGCCTCAGAGATTTGTCTGTATGAGTTACCAAGGAACCTAGGCCCAGGAACCTCCATGCCTGTTTCCCACCCCCACATATGGTACAGAAGGTACACAGCTACAAAAAATGGAAGGACCCTCCCAGCTTGGATGAAGCTGTCTCAATAGTAGCAGTGTGGACCTACAACGGGAGGGGAAGCAACAAGAATGAGACTGATTATCCCTCCAGCCTACTGTGATAGGGGTTCAAAGAGGGATTCAGTTTGGTATTCTAAGTAATCCTAGATAACATAGCTATAAATAAGGCACAAACACTGCCTTCAAGGAATTTCAAGATAACTATGGAAAATAAGACAAGGTCGTTATATGTCATGGTGTATATGTACTATACATATCTTAATATATAATGTAACATAGCCTAAGAACATAATATCTGTGCCATCAAAGAAGTAAAAAATTTTACCTTTGATTGGAAGATTCGGAAACATCCTTCACAGACCTAAAGAGTTTGGTAAAATTGACATAAGCAAAACCTCTCAAGTTGGAAAGAACAAAGAAGTTAAAGCAACATTCAGTGGGAAGTCCATTTGGCTGAAACTCACAATGCCTCAAGTGTCACTGGAGGAGATAAAGTTAGAGATGAAACAGGACATGGTGACACTCTGTTCTGCTGACAGAGAGAACAGAATATGCAAAGTGATCAGAGGAAATGTGTTTACAATGTGGGAGACTAATTCCAGACAGTAGACTCATCCTGCAGTATGTCAAGAGTTAGTAGGGACATAAATACAAACTAGTGATCTCTTATCTCATTTATAACAAATGGTAGAACCAATCAACATAAAGTAAGATTGGCAACAGCCACATTGTGAGGACTTCAATTTGACCTGGGACAGTTAGACTTACTAAAAAACAGGAATCAAAAGGAAGTCCAAAAATTACAAATAGACTAAGTCATAATTGGTATACTCTATATGGGCAAAAAAACTATCCAAGGAATCAAATTTCACTGCAAAGTTCTCACAGGAAAAAAAAAGTCTCTGTAAAAATAATAAAACAAGTTAATTAAATAAGAATGAAAATGGAAATATTAGAAATGTTTAACTGTATGCTATAGGAATCAACAAGGAATGAAACTGACTTGGTACAAGTTACTCTGGAAAAATAGTTTCTCAATAAAAATATATGTTTCCTGTGGAATGATTACTGTTGTATGAGAACAGAAGCACCATAGGGGTAGGAACTTTGTCTTATCCACTGCTGAATCATCAGCACTTAACCCAATAAAGTCTCAGATTTTCATTTCCATTTAATTTCATTCAGCCAACTTGGTAATTATTTCAGTTCAGTTCAGTTCAGTCACTCAGTCGTGTCTGACTCTTTGCAACCCCATGAACCACAGCACGCCAGGCCTCCCTGTCCATCACCAACTCCCGGAGTCCACCCAAACCCATGTCCATCAACTCGGTGATGCCATCCAACCATCTCATCTTCCGTTGTCCCCCTCTCCTCCTGCCCTTAATCTTTCCCAGCATCAGGGTCTTTTTCAAATGAGTCAGCTCTTCATATCAGGTGGCCAAAGTATTGGAGTTTCAGCTTCAGCATCAGTCCTTCCAATGAACACCCAGGACTGATCTCCTTTAGGATGGACTGGTTGGATCTCCTTGCAGTCCAAGGGACTCTCAAAGAGTCTTCTCCAACACCACAGTTCGAAAGCATCAATTCTCTGGCACTCAGCTTTATTTATAGTCCAACTCTTACATCCATACATGACCACTGGAAAAACCATAGCCTTGACTAAAAGGACCTTTGTTGGCAAAGTAATGTCTCTGCTTTTTAATATGCTGTCTAGGTTGGTCATAACTTTCCTTCCAAGGAGTAAGTGTCTTTTAATTTCATGGCTGCAATCACCATCTGCAGTGATTTTGGAGCCCAGAAAAATAAAGTCAGCCACTGTTTCCACTGTTTCCCCGTCTATTTGCAATGAAGTGATGGGACCAGATGCCATGATCTTAGTTTTTTGAATGTTGAGCTTTTTTTTTTTTTTTTTAATTTTATTTTATTTTTAAACTTTACATAATTGTATTAGTTTTGCCAAATATCAAAATGAATGTTGAGCTTTAAGCCAACTTTTTCACTCTCCTCTTTCACTTTCATCAAGAGTTCTTCTTCTCTTTAGTTCTTTACTTTCTACCATAAGGGTGGTGTCATCTGCATATCTGAGGTTATTGATATTTCTCCTGGCAATCTTGATTTCAGCTTGTGCTTCTTCCAGCCCAGCATTTCTCATGATGTACTCTGCATATAAGTTAAATAAACAGGGTGACAATATACAGCCTTAACATACTCCTTTTCCTATTTGGAATCAGTCTGTTGTTCCATGTCCAGCTCTAACCATTGCTTCCAGACCTGCATACAGGTTTCTCAAGAGGCAGGTCAGGTGGTCTGGTATGCCCACCTCTTTCAGAATTTTCCACAGTTTATTGTGATCCACACAGTCAAAGGCTTTGGCATAGTCAATAAAGCAAAAATAGCTGTTTTTCTGGAACTGTCGCTTTTTCGATGATCCAGAGGATGTTGGCAATTTGATTTCTGCTTCCTCTGCCTTTTTTAAAACCAGCTTGAACATCTGGAAGTTCACAGTTCATGTATTGCTGAAGCCTGGCTTGGAGAACAAGTCTTTATTAGATGTTCTGAATAGACTTATGAACAGGAGAGACATTGCCCTTGACCAATGGAGCTCTTTTAGGGTCCCAGGGTCTCACCAAGAAATCTAAGCATGCATTGCTATCCAGTGAAGTCACTAGGATTCTGAATCCAATTTTTGCTCCTCTAGGCCTCAACCTATTCAAGTAGAACCCATCTTCTTTAGCCTCAAGAGTCATTATAAGCAATGTGGAGCAAGGTCTCACCATTGATTTTGTCTTTTTCAGATTCTTCTCTCTCTTTGTTTTTTTTGATATTATTGTTGATATACAATATTATAGAAGTTACAAGTGTAGAATATAGTGATTCACAATTTTAAAAGGTCATATTCCTCTTATAGTTATTATAAAATACTGGTTACATTCCCTGTGCTGTACAATATATCCTTGTAGCTTATTTATGCATAATAGTTTGTACCTCTTAATCCCCTGCCCTTATAGTGCCTCCCCGCTGGCAACCACTAGATTGTTCTCTGTACCTGTGAATCTGTTTCTTTTTGTTATATTCACTAGTTTGTTGTATTTTGTAGATTCCATATATAAGTGATGTCACACAGGGAATTGGCAGCATTTTAATCTCTCCCCCCCACCCCCATGGAACTATTTAGGTACAACTGTGTTTCAACTTATTCTCATCCCCAGCTTAGTAAAAGGTTGCAAAATAATACTCTACCACAAGTAAATTAGAATTCAGGAGTTAAGTCCAACCCCACTTAAAATGTACATAATTACCTCACACATTCAGAAGTTATGATCCCAACTGCTTATACCTTTGTATTTTGTCATTTAAAAGAAATTGGATTATTTTCAGACAATCAACAGGACTACGTATAGCACAGGGAACTGTACTCAGTACTCTGTAATAACCTACATGGGGAAAGAATCTGAAAAAGAAGAGATACCTGTATGTGCAAGCATGCTTAGTCGTGTCTGACTTTTTGCTACCCCATAGACTGTAGCCAGCCAAGCTCCTCTGTCTATCAGATTTCCCAGGCAAGAATACTAGACTCGGTTACCATTTCCTCCTCCAATGGATCTTTCTGACCCAGGGATCGAACCCATGTCTCCTGTGTCTCCTGCATTGGCAGGCAGATTCTTTTACCACTGAGCTACCTGGGAAGCCCAGATACCTGTATATGTATAACTAAATCACTTTACTATACACTTGAAACTCATACAATATTGTAAATCAACTACATTCCAATATAAAATTTTTTCAATAAATCATTGTTAAAAGTAAAAACACATTAATTAATGTGGTATAGCCACACAACATAACATTATTCAGCCATAGAAAGGAATGAAGTACTGACACCAGCCACAACATGGTTCAGATGAACCTTGAAAACCTTATGCAAAGTGGAGGAAGTCACATGAAAGACCACATATTAGATAATTCCGCTTTTATGAAAAGTCCAAAGGTGATAAAACCAGAGAGACAAATCGATAGGACAGCGCTTGCCTAGGGCTGGGGGCTGAAAGGAGTGAAGAGCGCTTCTGGGTACAGAGTTTCTATTTAGGGGAATGAAGATGCTAAAAACTTAGAGTATGGTGATAGTAGCCACTCTGTCAGTAAACTGAAGTCCGCTGAATTGTTTACATACTGAAGTTTATGGACTGTAAATTATGTATCAGTAAAGTGGTTTTAAAAATCACACACAAAGCAATTGCACTATTTTAAGAATTAAAATCAAGGTAATCTTTGCTTCATCTTCCTGTATATTTATCAAAAATATCCTTTCTTCCATGTCTACCAAAATATGGTTTCTGGACTTGATAAATGATTTTTAAAAAGAAACAAGAAAACCTTTTCCCTTCAAACCCTTTGGGGTAATTACAAAAAAGAAACCCATCCCGGGGCCATTGGTGACTAGTGCTTAACTACATGATTGTTTCACAAAAGAGAAAATGTCATTGGGTGTGAGGTGCTCTTCGAACCTAAAGTAAAAACAGATATAAGTTCTATTAAAAATACTCCCCAACTATTGTTTTCACAGAGATAAGTTCTCTTCTATGTGAACACATTGAGCATATTTGGATTTCTCATGCCAGGACTGTGAAGCATTCTGATGGTAGAAAAAGCATAGGAGGTTAGAACAGCAGCTGTCTCCCCACCGTGGCCCACCATTCTCTTCCTCACTCTCTGCAACCATTGCCCCCATTTCCACCATGACCCACTCTTTTCTAAAACCTAACTCACTCATTTAACACACATTCACGGAGAACCTGTATCACTAAGGATGCTTTGAACTGAAGGCAAACCACACTCATTCCTCTTCCCATCCCCTTGTTAAAGGCATTTTGCCTTGATGTGTGGGAGGAAATGAGGAAATTAAGAGACTGTGCTACAGAGTTCCGAGGAGGACCTGTGAGACAGCCTCCAACCTGGGTCTGCCCATCGGGGTAGTATTTAAAGTTCTGCAGGAACGGCAAAGCAATTTAACAAACCATCCCTTCTCTGTTCTCCTTAGTAAGTTGCCACATCACAGCGCTTGAAAGACCAGAATATACCCTTTATTAATCTCATTACCAAGACTCAATCCCACCCCAGTTCTGACACAATAGGATTCTCAGAAGAGAAAACTTCACAGGGAAAGAGCAATAAATCAGGAGGCAGTTCCTCCTGTACTCTTCTCCAGCAAATGTATTTTCCAGGCAAATAGGAACAAGCGGCAAAAAAAAAAAAAAACCCCGCGAGCTCAGGTTTCCCTGTGATGCGATTACCACCTTGAAAGAAGGGGAGGAGGGTGGATGGAGAGAAAATCTGACCCTACCTTGGATTAAAAAAAAAAAAAAAAAAGCTGGCATTTTGGCAGTCCGTCTACAAGTGCTTTCAGAATGCCAAGTGCACGGCAGAACGCAGCAGGACAGAGGCCTCCGCTCCTCGTGATAAGCCACTGTTTCTCTCGCCCCACTTTTCAATAGTGTCGGGTGAACGGAGCCTTGCGCTGCAACCTTAGACCCGGGAGAACAGAGGCTGCGAGGCAACCAAACACCCGCTGCAACCACCGGCCCAAGTGCCAGGCTGGGGGAGGGGCCGGCCGGCCTTTCTTCTCTCTAAAGAAAGAGCTCGCTATCTTGCCCTTGTTCTTAGCCTCTCCTTTTCTGCTGTGTACTCCAGGCAGGTGTATCAGTCAGTGGACCAAGTTGGATCAGCTCACACCATACCTTTGCTTGGGCAATTGCACCCTCAGGGGTCTCCCAGGGTGAAGAGCTTGACTTCCACCTCATCTGTCCTTTTTATTTTGCAGTGTCAGGAGAACCAGCTTGAGTCCAACACACGGAACTTGACTTTGGCTGGATATTCTTGGGCACCATACGTCACCTCTCTGAACTTGTTTCCTCACCTGTAAGATGATTATTATACTTGCCCTTCAGTGACAAGGGTTTGGGATTAATAAGATAATACATAGAATACTTACAGTCAAGTCTAACACACAACTTGAACAGCAGGGATTGAATACAGGTGTATGCACAAAACAGATGTGAAAAAACACACCTAGATTTTATTTTACCTGGAAGGGGCCTTAACGGTGCCTGTGTTGATTTGTTCCTCCTGCTCACCTGTCAGGATTTAACCTAAACCTCTCTGCCCCGAGAAAATCCTGCCCAACTTCAAAGAGTTCAGTGCTTTTTGCTCCTTATTTCCAAAGCAAATTGTTTGAGCATCTACACAACTGCAGTTCCTGCATGGTTGAATATAGTCATTTCCTTGTCTGTCAGCCCAGTCCTGCCATACTCTGAACACTTGAAAGGCAAAGAGGAGATTTTTCAGTATGAGGGTTACAAGCACAGTCTCTGGGGCCAAACTGCCTGAGACTAAACCCATTTCTCTTTCTGCTAGTTAACTGTGTGCCTCTGTATTCTCTCTGAGTGACAATAATATTACCTGCCTCCCAAGGTTCTTAAAAGGGCACACAGCATCACAGAAGTGCCATCTTGTATTACTGTTCTCCTCTGTGACTCCAGAGCCTGGGAGATAGCTGGTGCTTGATGCATGCGGGCTGAAGGAAAGTGACCCATGCATTTTATTCAGGGACAACACATCATATAGAGGCTCAAGAATGGCTAAATTGGTCCCCCAAAAAGTTGCAAAAAGATGCCAAAGAGATATTTGGTTACTCGTGCTTACTGCAGCACAATCCACAAATCCAAATTTGGATCCACCATGAGAATATAGAAATAACCTAAATGTCCACTGACGAATGAATGGATGAAGAAAATGTGGTGTATATATATTATATAGACATATATACAGTAAAAATATGTATATTATATGTACAGTGAAAATAAAATATATTTGTATGTGTATGTGAATTTGCTGAATGTTATTCAGCCTTAGAAAAGGAAATCCTGCCACATGCTACAACATGGGTGAAATTTGAGAACATTATGCTAAGTGAAATAAGCCAGTCACAAAGGGACAAATGTTGTATAATTCTACTTCTATGAAGTATCCAACATAAACTCATAGGAACAGAAAGTAGAATGGTGGTTGGTTGCCAGGGACTGTTGGGAGGGGGAAACAGGGAATTGCTGTTGATGGATATAGAGTTTTAGTGATGCAAGATGAAATAATTCTAGAGAGCTGCTGTAGATAATATGCATAGTTAATGATTTTTAAAATGCAGAATTAAAGCCAAAAAAAAGAAGAGGAAATAAAGTGAATGTGTCAAGTTCAGCACCACAGGCCTATTTATGCCCAGTTCATCTCTGAGGTAAGTGCTGGTGTCCATGGGGCAGTGAAACCTGACCTTGATACATGGTTCCCTCTTTATGGCAAGTACATATATCTCTATGTCTGCACAAAGATGTATATTTTTTGCTGAGTGTCACGGACATCATTTGAGAGTCCTGAGGCTTTCAAGTGGGTAAACTGTACAGAATGAATGATATCTAAAGTGTTAAAGCTTTACTTTCTCTCTAGTCAAGTAGTTTGCTTTCCAAACACGTCTTCTGCTAGATAGCCTGGTCTGTTTTTCATCGTAGCACTTGTCTCCACCAGCATTAATAACATAGTCATTGGGTTATTGGTCTTTCATCTTCTAGTAAAGTATAATTCCATGAGAGCATTAACTTGGTTTTATTCTCTACTCCATCCCCAGTATCCAGAAGAGTTCCTATCACACAGCAGATGTTCAATAAATATTTGTTGAGTGACTGGATGGATGAATTGGTCCTCCTTGTTAGGGGAGGCACAAGAAAAAGTAGATGGTCCTTAGCTCACCAAAGTTAAGGTGCCTAAGTTGGACAAGAAATTGTCTTTAAAAGGATAGAATACCTTATTTCATTGCACTGCATTGCTTTACCCCCTCTAGTGTGGGCATACAGATCTCAGCTCTGCTGTGCAACACAGCAAATAAGAATTCAGATATGATTCTTTAACTAGATATGTCCAGGACACACTAAACTTTATAGATGATTGTCAACTAGATTATTCCAGAAATTGAACTTAGTGACAAGAATTCGTTAGACATAGGAGATGGAAAAGAACAAATCCCTCAGGTCAGGCCAAGAAGACAGAAATAATTATATCCTGAGCCATTTCAATAAGTTCTCAGATAGCATTGCTTGAAAATGGGTTCAGAAACAAAGAAAGGAAAGTGTCTCAAACACCCAGTATCACCCAGGTATTCGTTTCATAAGCCTTCAAATACTGAGTCCTCACACTGAGTGAAAAACTCTTCCTCTGCTGCTTTTCAAAGCCGACCAAATTCTCTACCAAAGACATCAGTTAGATTTGTAAGGCTTAGAACCCTGGGACTGAAGAGTCACTCTTGTAAGTATCTTGTAAGTAAGTAAGTATCTTGATGCCCTCTTTGCATGCCAATTAAGGGGATGAACCACCTTCCCCCCATTCTGACATGTGGGGACACCCCATGTCTACAACCATCCAACAGGCCCTGTTCGTTCTGAAGCTCAGTTCCTTTGAGCCAACATTTCCATCTGTAGCATCTAATGCCATGCCCCCTGGGAGTCCGCAGAAGATTATTTTTACATGCTTCTTTAGGTTTTCTTGTGAAATACTGGATCAGAGTGCTTTTCAGAATGATAACTGGAGAGACTATCAAAGCTTCAGAGAGACAAGATACCAATGGCACTTTTTCTTTTTATTTTTCCTTGAAACAATCCCATGGAGGAGGCTTGGGGGAACCTTGGATTGGCTTATGATCTTCTTGCATCAACAAGCAGCGACCCAAACTGTCAGTAGCTGACTTTGCACAGCAGTTTGAAACCCAGAAACCAAAATAACTGCCAGTAAGAACCTACTGACAGCAAGATATTTCCCTTTTGTGTAACCCAGTCTCCGTTCCACCTTCCCTCCCAAAGATCATTCCACTGGGAGGGATCGTTTCCCTTCTCCTGCCCCTAGCAAAGTGCCGCATGAATGCATCTGCAGTTTGTAAGACTCCTCAGTCAGATTGGATGTGGCAGGGAAAGATTTCGGTGGGATCAGAGCAGGAGATGAGATCTGAGACTTGAGCCCTCTCCGACCTTAACTCCCCATCAGGGTGGCTCAAGGAGAGCTCAGAGTCCTGGGACTATCTCAAAGAGTGAATGCATACATGCAAGTAAAACCAGATTAAAGCAACATCGGTGGCAGTATTCAAAGAGGAAATGGAGTCAAGAAGGGAAACAGGAAGCTGTCAGCAGATGTGAGCAAAAAAAGGAAAAAGATTTTGTCTCAGGGGTGGCAGTGGACAGACTCATTGAAGAGCAGTTAATATGCGACTTTAATGTTAATGATAATAATGATAGCTAGCATTTCTTATGGGGGAGCCTGGTGGGCTGCCGTCTATGGGGTCGCACAGAGTCGGACACGACTGATGTGACTTAGCGGCAGCAGCAGCATTTCTTAAGCACCTGTGATGCCCACTGTGGCAATTCTCTCCATACTTTAGCTTGTTCAGTCACAATGTAATATGTGCAACTGCCTTTAATTCTGTCTCTCAGATGCGGGTCCCAAGGCTTAGAGAAATGAATAACCTGAGCATGCTCATTCAGTTGCAGAGAAGAGCTATGATTTGAACTCAGGTCCCTGTGACTCCCATGTGGCTGTCCTAACCCCTGGGCCGGACTGCCATCCTGGGAGCTTTGGACTGAACTCTAGTTGGACTATTCCAGTTCTGACTCATGCCCTCCTTCTTCCAGCTCCCTGACAATCCAGCAGGCACAGGGAAAAGGCGGGGGTGGGCGGAATGAATCAGGGAGGCGACTACTGCTTTCTCCCTCTCCTAGGGGCTGCTCTCTGCTCAGATTCTTAGAGATGGGGTGGATTAAGATGGAATGACAGGGAGCAACAAGAAGTGCACACACGGGGCTCACTTTGCCATGCCACACGCCTCCGCAATATATGTGGCCCACAACTCCTGGCCCTGTGAGGTACCCACTGGACTTGTTCTCCGTTGTCTCCATTTTCCTGTCTGAAAGCTCAGTTTGTTGATTATTCTTCTGTTTCTAATAATACTTTAGCTCAGCTCAGCTTTTGCTGACTCTTCACACTCTTTCCCATGAGCATTGTTTCCTTCAGCTGCCAATGTGGAGATCAGCAGGATGGGAACGCCAAAGGGAAGCCAGGGAGCCCCCGGGCAAGGCTTCCTTGGCAGCTGGGTTTTTGATTTGGCAAGAACAGGCAGGGATTCCAAAGAACACAAATATTCCCATTTTTCTTTTTGGCAGGATTAATGGATAAGTGCTTTAACAAAGATGGGAATAGGACAGAGGGAAGCTGGGAAGGAATGAATAAAGAGACCTTTGACAAGATAAGAGGCCAGCGTTGAGCTCATCTTCTAGGCTGCGAAGATGATGTCTACGTTACACTCACTCAGAAAACAGCCTTATCTCCTATATTCTCAGCAGTTTTTTCCACATTGTCAGAGCTCCACACATTTTTATTTTCTATGGTGGGAACAAAAACCATTTTCTTCCCCAAAGCTAACTACAGTAATGACGATGATAGCTATCCTGTCTATGAGACCCATCATTTTACTTGATGATGGTGGTTGGTGATAATGAAGACTCACAACTTCACAGTGAATCACATACCAGGCAATGTTCTAACCAATTTATATACATATTAACTCATATACTAAGACATGAGTTAACATATTAATCCTTACAGAAGTTTGAGATAGATACTATTATTATCCCATTTTACACATGAGGAAACTGAAGAACAAAGAATTTGACTTGCTCAAGATCATGACCCTGGGAGGTAGGTATTTACTTCCCAGGAAACCAAGGTTCAAAAGAGTTTAGTAACCTGCTCAAGTTCACACACAATGAGAAAATGGTGAAGTGAAATTTTAAACCAAATCTTCTGGACTCCAAAGCATATGCTGTTGGAACATATGCTTGATTAACTCTCTAATTCTTGATTAACTTGATTGATTAACTCTCTAATTCTCTCTATTGAAATAGATATGTGTACAGACACACATATGTACATAATGCATATATATGTAAACACACATCCACACCCACACAGCCTAGCAAACCAGAGCTTTGATGGGGTCAAATAGCCATCTTGTGTTTCTCTCCAAGAATTTAGGACTGTTAGGTTCCAAGACAGCTTTTCTTAGTGCCTCTAAATATGTCACATGTGCACAAAAGGACCATATTTGAAAATGACTTGAGATACATAGAGAAGGCTGCTGAAGTCCCTTTTAAGGCCTTGTTCTGCCACCTGTGAGCTGAAAGGATCAATATTTTGGAATCCTGAAATTGTGAGAAGTTTGAGAAGTTCTATTTGAGAAGTTCTGCCTTAGAGAAATGTTCCAGGCACGGAAGCAGGAAGTGAATTGAAAACTTACCCCATGTTTCCTCCTCCTCATCTCTACTGTTTCCGTTTCTCCACCTACTCTGAACTTCAGTGTCTTCAGGAATAAAAAGAATAAAAAGAAATAAAAAGGAATAAAAAGAAAAAATAAAAAGAAAAAGTGCTAGACTTCCCTGGTGGTACAGTGGTTAAGAATCTACCTGCCAGTATAGGGAACACAGGTTCGATCTCTGGTCCTCGAAGATTCCACACACCTCAGAGCAACTAAGCCCATGCACCACAACTACCGAGCCCTCAC
>NW_011495050.1:13985493-13999226 GCF_000754665.1 Bison bison bison | reverse complement strand
GAATAAAGTCAGGTTCACCACTAAAAACAAATAAATAGGCCCCACCACCTGAAAAATCCCAGTTACAACTTTCCTTTTCCTTTCTTCTTTCTCCAGGGAAACCGAACAATAGTAATTAAAACGGAAGCATTAGGAAGCCCCGAGCTCACTGTGAATGCCCTTTGCCTGGAAGACAAAGCTGCAGATTCCACTTCCCCCCACCCCACGAACAACTACTGTCCTACGATGTCCATCATCAAAACCTGCCTGACAGATGAGCAGCATGGGCCTGTGAGGGTGCTGGGTTCCTTCCTAGCCAAAACGGTGAGCCACACCAAGTCACCGGGCGCAGGAATGCCCTGGCAGAAAGGCATGCTGTGTGACTGGCAGCCAGTCCTCTCTGGCTTTCAGTGTCATGTTTCTCAAATTCTAATTGATTTGCAACCACACCAGGAGGAGTTCTGCTCCATTTCTCTGTTACATAAAGCTGGATAGCCCTAGGGCACAAGGGCTGTGGAAGTCTCTGGTGCTCAGGCTTGGAGTGAGTGAGTCCATTTCCAAAGCTGACTCCATGCAAGAGACAGAGAGAAAAGATGATGATAACCGCGAGCCTTCGCTTCTTTGCATTTTCCCCTTGGAAGCTGCACAGTGATAGATGCTGGGTAAACCTTGTTGCTTCCAATGCCAGATGCAAGGTACATGTGTTGTCAAACTAGGATTAGTTTGTTATTTCTCCTTTAAGTAGGTTAAGCTTTTTTAAGCGGGGGTAATTAAGATTATGACTAGACAACAAATGAAGAAATCATGGGGCTTAATGAGGGTATGGTAGTTACCCGCAAATGAAAAAGATAACAAGTTTGCTTTTATGTGTAGGAGAAAAAAAATTTTTTAAAGGAAAGATGAACAGGGAAACCTGGCATGCTGCAATCCATGGGGTCACAAAGAGTCAGACATAACTGAGCGAATGAACTGAACTGCACTGAAAGGAAAGATGGCAAGAAAAGATACACAGATACACAGCTCCATCTGCAATCCTTTGGCAGAGTTGGGAGCATTCACTGCCCAGGAAGGTAACTGGACGGTCCCTTTGGGAATTCATTTTTAAGAAGAGTTTCCTCCCACTGCTTGTTGGCTCCTTAAATTATCTGTGGTTACTAAATTCAAAATACTTTACCCCCAAAGATAGAGGTGGTGATGTTGGCACAAATACTTTCTGATCACGGGCTCTGGATACCTGCTGAAAAGAACTCAGTGGAAAACAGAAAGGAGTAAAGGAGAGGAAAAGTCAGATGGTCGGTGCAAACTCTCTCAATGACTGTATCCAGAAACTGTTCCTCCAATCTGTCCTCCACTCCCAGGACCCCTTGCCAGGGCTTTCCACAGCTCTCACTGTCTCACTCTTGAAGAAACGCAAGCCTCGCAACCTCCTTGCTTCTAGTTGCTCCTCCCACCACTGTATCCACCACACAAGGGCCAGATGGACTGCTCTAAAAGGCCAACTTGTTCATGCCACTCCCCTGTTTACAGTTATTCCTGGGGCACAGAAATTTCACCTTGAGGAGCATCTCCTATAAGTAAAACGTGAATGTTTTCAAAGACAAAAATATTCAAATCAGCGTTGTGTATTGACTAGCAACATATTTAATGTCTATCATTAGTGGACTGGTTAAATAAACCATGGTTCAACCACATAATTGGGAAACACGAAGCTGTGGAAAAGAATGAGATAGAGCCAAATGTGCCAAATGTGCTGATACAGAACAATCTCAAGATACAAAGCAAGGTCTGTATAGTGTGTACTAGAGTGTGCAACAAAGGGCAAAGACAAGAGACGTTACACACACTGTGTCCACAAAGATGCACAAGTCGTTGGTGACCATGGTTGCTTCCCAGGAGGAAGGCAGTGGAACTGAAGATCAAGGGTGCCAAAGATTCTTTTTAGTGTGTGCTCCTTGTACATTTTAAAATCATATGTAGACATCACCTTTGTAATTAGAAACACTAATTTAAAAAAGTAAAACCAAATCCTCTGTGTAATGAAAGAATCTAACAGACGCACTTCATCGCCTGGCCCCGGCCTACCTTGAGTCCTCTGTTGGCTCAGGTCACACCATGCCATTTGCCACTGCCTAACCAATCATGCTACCCAAGAACATTGCAAACCTATGCACACAGATGGGTCTCCTTATTTACACATGGAAGATACTAACAGCACCCATTGCATAGTTTTTTGAGAATTAAATGAGATAAAACACAAAGTGCTCATAACAGTGTCTAGCAAATAATAAGTTCTCCATAAATATTAGTTGCTATTATTCTATCCTAAAGCAGCCCTTCTCTTTGGAAAGGCTTTTGTTCCCTTCTCTTCCAACTGAAAGGCTACTTACACTTGATGGTCTAGCTCAAATATCATCTCTCCACCTTCTTCACAGCCTCCAAACTCTGAGCACTGTTCATACCATTTGTGTAGTGCTTTTCATAGTCTCTCGCAATTAATAACGTCCAGGGCTGCTTCTATCCATATCTTATGGGGTAAATAGAGCAAGGAATGTGACTATATAACTTTATAGAGTCTAAGTTTTCAATAACTATTTAGAGAAGTTAATGTAATGAAAGCAGTAAAAAAATACCCAGAAGATGCAGCACGTACGTATCAAAGCAATCAAAATCCTCTCACAGTGTGTCTGCTAATGGTTTCCTCACTGTGTGACACTTAGAGGAATCTTCTGGGAAATACAGATTAGTATTAGTGCCAAGATTTCCCCACAAGGTGATCTAAGCACTTCATACCATTTTGGTTGTCAGGCCTCACTGTTCACAGTTCATCCTTCTTGCCAGAATTCTGGGCCAGCTTTTAGTACTTAGTAATATAGATTGTGAGCTAACACTTGGCCAATGTCTAATTTAAAAGATTGACTGTGCATTAAAAGCCCTACAAGACCAAAAAAAAAAAAAAAGACTTGAATAAATCATTATAAGAACAATCTCTTGGCTGATTATCATTTTGGATTTCAGTCTCTAATATTAATATACTTAACAATATTCACTTGTCCTTCATGTTCATATGGAGAATAATAAATTATTCAGAGACATAAAATACAATTGCAGAGTTAAAATATCTGAGTGGGGAGAAAGGTTTTCCTACACGGATATATCTCTGCAGATAATGTGTTATCAGAATCACCTGGAACTACTTGTTTAGACGGGTTCTCAGGTTCACTCAAGGTCAACTAAATGAGAATCTCTAGCAACAAGGACCCTGGAATCTGCTTTGTCATATAGGATGCCGTGGTGGTTCTTGTGTTTGAAACCTTGCCACTGATTCATGATAATATTCATGAAATTCAGCTTGAATGAGAAAGTGCAGTAAATGTAAAGATCACGACATGAAATGTCAAACTTCTCAAATCACCAAACCCCTAAGGTGTGCTGCTTCCCTCTCGTGTGCTCTTCAGGCAGGAATTTTGGGTTTTGCCAGGCATCTTGCACCATGTCATGCTTGCAAAAATGCCAAGGATATAGCTTTGGACAGCTATGGAGAACTGAAATATGGTCAGCTAGTGACTGAAACTTTTTCCCTTAGGCTATACATGGCTGGATGGCATCACTGACTCGATGGATGTGAGTCTGAGTGAACTCCGGGAGATGGTGATGGACAGGGAGGCCTGGCGTGCTGTGATTCATGGGGTCGCAAAGAGTTGGACATGACTGAGCGACTGAACTGAACTGAACTGATACTTTAAGTGTCCCAGTTTTAAGTAGAGCTACACTATCTTGCGTGTCTCAGGCCTGCTTAGGAATAATGGTCATGGGAGGGAAAAGGGGAAGCAACACAGTGTGTCTTGGGGCTCAGTATTATAATATGGAAGACTGGGTCAAGACTGTGCTTTACCCTCTGTGCCCATGTGTTTTATGTTTTTAAACGCCTTTCTTTTGAGTAGACTCAGTTGCCTTTCTAGTCTTTCTTCACACAACACCATAAGTACATGGCATAAAGTTGGTAATCAAGAGCAACACATTCTCCTCTTCCTCTTCACCCACAATAGACAAGTCAGCTCAGTAGGATTTGGGAGTCATTATGCCATATGAATGAAATTACATTCATAGAGATTTACTGCAAAGCTATAGCCTCTAGTGGAAGGATCATTTGTTTTCAAGTCAGTATCTATGTTTAAGACCCACTTCATCTTTTCTTAGATGTACAACCTTAATGAAGCATTTCATTTCTCCTTTCTGAACCATGGTTTTATTTGCAAGAGAATAAGAATTTTCTCCTTTTAGTAATAAAGGAGATAAAGGAGAAAAGAAATATATTTCTATAAATCTTTATAAGGATAAAAGAAATAATATTTTAAAAGCATTAGAATATTGTTTTGGGATTTAATAACATGTCATTAATTCAGTCAATAAATAACAAAGCATCTGGATAATACTAAGAGTAGTACCTTAAGCTACTATTGAAAAACAAACTATAATAATATTGTATGGACATTATTTAAGTAATAATATAATATATGTCATAAGGCAGTATGAGATCAAGTGCTAAAGTAAGAGCTTGATTTAAAAATAAATAAATAAGGGAAATGAAAAAATAATTTAGAGTTCAGAAAAGCAGTTTGCTAAGATCACCCTGAAAATTCCTGAGGCACTTGTATAAGTATATCTTTATTCACTCAACAAATATTTCTTGAGTCCCTGAGTATAAGCAGGGACTCTACTAGGCTCTGGGATGCAGTGATAAACAAGACGGAAAAGGTTCCTGTTACCATGGAGCCTATATTCTCACAGCAGGAGAAAGACAAAGAGAATAACTTTGTGTTCATGACTAATATAATTCCAGGTAGTGAGTGGTAAATTCTAGGGTAATGCATTAACGTAGGACTGTGTGCATTAGTCACTCGGTTGTGTCCAACTCTGTGACCCTATGGACTGTACCCACCAGGCTCCTCTGTCCATGGAACTCTTCAGGCAAGAATATTGAAGTGGGTTGCCTTTCCCTTCTCCAGAGAATCTTCCAGACCCAGGGATTGAACCTGAGTCTCCTGCATTGCAGGCAGATTCTTTACCATCTGGGCCACCAGGGAAACCCCAAAGTAGGACTAGTTGGTAGTTATTTTAGCATTGTCAAGGAAGACCTCTCTCAAGTTTTCAAGGATATAAGTTTGATCAGAGACCTAAATGAAGAGAATGAGCCAAGAAAAGTCAGAGGAAGGCAAAGGAGCACCAGGGACAAAAGCAGGAATGAACTTGGATGCAAGCTCCTGTGGGTAAACCAGTGTGGCTGGAGTTAGGGGAGCCTGGGGAGCAGTAGCAGGAGACACAATGAGAGAGAAAGGTGGAGGCCAGATTCCACAGAACTGTCTCAGCCATCAGTAGAGAGGATTTTAGTCTAAACTGTGATGTGAGCCCATCTCAGGATTTTGAACAAAGCAGTAGCATAATTTAGTTATTTCTTTTAAGATAATCACATATGAAGAAGAGATCCAGAGGAGAGAGAATAAATATGAGATCGGTTAGTAAATTAATACATTGGTCCAGGAAAGATAACAATGGCTAAAGCTGTAGGAGATGAGAAATGAAACTAAAAATATAGTCATTAAAAGAAGATATTAAGAGACTACCAAAAGGAGAAATGAGGAAAATATATACAGGCTGGTGGACAATATAATAAAAGTAAAGAGGATAAAGAAAAAATTAATTAGAGCCAGAGTGAGAAATAAGGAGTTCAGAAAGAGTTATTGTTTGGGTAACAGAGTGTAAAGACCCGGAATCTGGAGCCCATGCACTTGAATTTGAATGACAAGTCCATCACTTTTGGAAATGTTACTTAACATTTCTAAGCCAGTTTCCTCATTTGTAAAATAAGAATAATAACATCTATGTCATAGAGTTGTGAGAGTCAAATGAGAAAGCATACCAATTTCCTGCCAAACTGTAGGTCCTCCAAAAAATATTTTTCCCCATATTGAATTTAACCTTCATTCATCCCCTTTTAATCACAAGAAATCTCTAAATACCATTATTTAGAAAAAAGAAGCGTTGATGTAGTAAATCTACAATTATAGTTTATTTTAGTTACTCTATTCTCCAATGATCCAAAGAGAGTTCTAAAACTGGCCTAGCCTCATGGCAATTCAGGAAGAGATTTCTAGGCAAACTATGTGGCATGGTCAGATCACTTTAAGGGGAATCTCTGTGCCAAGCCTTATTTACCAGATGGCTCAGTCTTGGGTCTACTGAAATTGGGAACATTAGCAGGCACATTGTGGGGCAATTTTGATTGTCTGGGACACTGTATAAGGGGAGGCGGGCTTTAAGGTAATCAAAGCATAAACTCTATAGGGCTTTATGGATTAAGGTCACTGCCCCTCGATGAATACATAATGCCCTAAAGATGATTCTCTCTTGCTCATCCAAAAGGGGAAATGGAACAACAGAAGGGAGGTGGCTTCTATTTCCATTGTGCTGAACTAAGTGACATCAGGACTCACTGCAGTTTCCTATCAGAGCCTCTTCTTTTTAGTACAGCTTCCTATGCCTGTAGCATGTAGGAAAATTAAACAATTTTCTAAAAATTAGGATTAACTCCAGTAAAGAGTTGAAGATGAAGTGTTGAGTCAGACTGCCCCCGTAAAATATACAGCTCAAGGCTTGGTCTTTCATACTGTTAGAAGCACTTGATTAAATTCTGAACACATGACCAAACTAAAAGAGGAACTACTGTTGGTACCATATGGGTGTGATATGCAAAAAAGAACTGGTCAGGCATGGTGGAGAAAGAGAGGTAAAATCACCTAAGAAGATTAAATCTCTCAAGTTAGGAATGAAACACACAAGTACTTTAAAGCAATCAACGTTTTTTTATCCCATCTTATCCAAAAGATACCAGTTGAAAATACTGGCCACAAATTAATCTAGGTATACCGTATACAGCACATTATCAGTCCCTTCATTGCTCCATGATGCTGGGTAAACCTGTATCTTCTGATTCAGAGGTCCCAACTAAAATACTGTGGTCCAATAAAAATTATTTGTGCCCCCCCCCCAAAAAATGGAGAATTTTGATAACAGATGTATCGATCCCTTAGAATTAAGTCAGATATTACCAATGACCATACTTTCTATAGTATAAGTGATAAATTTAATCATGGCAAGAAAAAAGGCTCCCCTTGGTTCGTAGGTATTTTGATTTGAAAAACAAATGGAGTTTTAAATCATCTTGTTGATTTCTATAAAGATTTTAATCAAACTACAGAAAATACAAAATATGGTTACTATCTTGTTCAAACAGAAGTAGATTTTGCTCATCTATCTCTATATTCAACAGATGTACTATTCAAAGTTAAATTTTGTAAAATTCTTATCTAGAAACTTCTTACTAAAGAAAATAAAAAGGTCTTACCTGCTATGTTCTACACACCTGTACACAACAGTTATTTTTGGGGAAAAAGACTTAATTGCTTGCCCATAATATTGAGGTTTTTATAATAAAAATATTGGTCACTTTTCAGTTTCCATAAAATGTACAGAAGCACTTCATAAGATTATTGGCTTTATAGAAATGGAAGGAGATCGTGTCCTTAGATGTGTGACCACAGGATTGGTCTGGCCAGTGTTACTGGCACAGAAAAGATGTTAAAACATTAGCTTACTGTAAAATCATATTTTTAAAGTGTGAGACAAGAATAATGTCCTTCTCTAATATGAAAATGCATCCAGAAGGAGAATGGAAAAAAGATTACAGTAAAACAGAAGTGTATATGCTGTTTCTCTGAAACTTCAACGATCTTTAAAGAGGCCATAAGGAACCTGGAAAAGGGTGGATTGACTGCACGTGAATTGTTTGATGTTATGTGTAGATTTCAGCAAAATTCATACAGTGAAAAAAAAATGACTCTTTTTTTTTGAGAAATAAGACTGATTTAAAACTCAGAAAATGGCAGCCAAGTTAAACAGGACTTTCTCATTCCTTTACTAAATTACCCTATTTGAAATCCAACTTTTCAATTTCACAAGTTCAGATTACCTCTGCCTTCGACGCTGAGAAAGAGTATTTAATATGGTGATGTCCTATGTGCTTAAGAATGTTTAAAAATGATGAATGATTTAGATACGGATAACCTACTTGACAGAGAAGGCAATGGCACCCCACTCCAGTACTCTTGCCTGGAAAATCCCATGGATGGAGGAGCCTGGTAGGCTGAAGTCCATGGGGTCGCTAAAAGTCGGACATGACTGAGCGACTTCACTTTCACTTTTCACTTTCCTGCATTGGAGAAGGAAATGGCAACCCACTCCAGTGTTCTTGCCTGGAGAATCCCAGGGACGGGGGAGCCTGGTGGGCTGCCGTCTATGGGGTTGCACAGAGTCGGACACGACTGAGCGACTTAGCAGCAGCAGCAACATACCTGATTAACTTCTACATGCACAGGATCTGATTGATAACAGCTGGTGTGTAGATATAAAATGAATGGACTTTTGGAAGACCTTGAAATTAATTCTTATACATCTAAAAACATGCTGTTATTACCAAGTAAAATCCCAAATATTCAATGCCCAAATTGTTGAGATGATATCTGGATCAATATCAGATTGGATTGACATCAGAAATAAGTGGGCTTATACCTATGTACTATCTTTGGTAACTAGACTTATCATGGGGATCATTTTGAAATATATAGAAATATCAAATCACTGTGGTGTGTAACAGGCTCTAACACAGTGTTGTAGATTAATTATACTTCAGAAACAGACAAACCAACAAATAAACTCATAGAAAAAGAGGTCAGATTTGTACTTATTGAGATTGTGAAAGGGGAGATTCAATGAAGGCAGTCAAAAGGTCAAACTTCCAGTTATAAGTAAGCATTTATAACTTACTTACAAAAGACATAATGTACAACATGATAAACATAATTACCACTTCTGTATAAGTGAAAGTTTTTAAGACAGTAAATCCTCATGAGTTCTCACCACAAGAAAAAAAATTTCTATTTCCTTAATTTTGTATTTGCATGATAAAACGGATGCTCACTAAACATGGTAATCATTTGACAACATATGTAAGCTGAACCACTATGCTGTACACCTTAAATTTATACAGTGCTGTATATCAATTATATCTCAATAAAATTGGAAGAAAAAAGAGCAGACCTGCAAGTCAAAATGAATTTTACATTCAACTAACTACGTTTACTTCCACCACTACATAAAAGGAAAAAATATGTCCTAAGGCAAAGGCTTCCGGCATTCAGAGAGGTGTCACTGAAAAAGGAAACTGAGGGGCTTCCTTCACGGTCCAGTGGTAAAGAATCTGCCTGCCAATAAGACTCCACATGCCATGTGGCAACGAAGCCCCTGCACCACAACTGCTGAGCCCACGTTCTGAGCCCTCGCTCCACAACAAGAGAAGCCGCCACAATGAGAGACCCGCACGCTGCACAGAGTGGCCCCCACTTGCCGCAACTAGAGAAAGCCCACGTGCAGGAACGAAGACTCGGCACTGCCAAATATAAAGAAGTAAATAAATCTTCAACAAAAAGAAAAAGCAAACTGAAAGAGTACAAATATTCTACTGCTATCATAAGACAATAAGAAACATCTCATTGTTACTTTTTTGATTAAACAGATATGGGCAGTATCTGTTTAAATAATATGAATCTTAAAAATACATACAAGTATAGCCTGCAATTATTTAGTACCCCATTAAGAAAAAGAGTTAAAATAAATCATTACATCAGAGGAAAGAAATATTATCAAAATATTATTAAATTTTCCTCACACATATAATTCATTAGTCCTACTATTAATTACTACTAATTGCCACTGTTAACTAGTTTCATTGCTTTGGTTGGAAAAAAATAGCATTTACATAACAGAAAAGTAAATAATATAGAATTTAATATAATTTCAAATAAAACCCATTTTTTCATATCTTTATTTTAAAGTAATAACACACAAATTATATACTATACATGGCTGTCTCCCAGGTAGGAGCTCTACTAAGTCATTCACCCTAATATCTCCCAGACCAGTCCTGTTCCCTCACCCACCTGGTGCTCCTGAGCACGCTCTTCAGTAAATGTTCTTCACATAACTCTCCATCAGCCAATCTGATTCTGGGGAGCCCAGTGACAATGACCAACACAGAAATGTCTCCTTCCTTCATGAACTTACAGCCTAGCAGGAAAGAAAAACATTAAACATGTTAATTAAACAAAAAAAATAGGTCTATGGAGGGAGAGACAGGATAGGGATCCATAGAGAACTAGAGAAAGTCCAACTGGAAGAACAAATCTGGCCTTCCCTGAAGAAGGGACAGCTAGTTAATTCTCTGAAGGCTAAGAAGAAAACCATCTGCAAGCCCAAGTTGGCAGCATTGGAATAAGTTCACGGTTGCAAACTAGTTGCTTACAGGGCAAATTCAGACTGATGGCAGACTTTGTTTGGTCATTATAGTGTCTTTTGTAAAAACTCAGGAGATTTTTTTTTTTAACCTAATGTCTGGATTTCTGGCCTCTTGAAAAGTAAGAAAATTAGGCCTAAATCCCACATTACAACAATGGTGCATGAGGAGCCACTGCCCACTTTAGATGACTTACACCTTTTCCAGTTCACATGGTCCCCTTACCTTCCAGTCTTTGATTAGTTCAGAAAGACTTCCCCTAGATACACCAGTCTTTCAGGGAACGATCTTCCCACCTCTGTGACCAGCTCTGATAAGATTCCTTTTCAAGTCTTCTCCTTCTTTTTGCTTTTTGGAGAAGGAAATGGCAACCCGCTCCAGTATTCTTGCTTTTTGGAGGAGGAAATGGCAACCCACTCCAGTATTCTTGCCTAGAGAATCCTGTGGACAGAGGAGCCTGATGGGCTGCCGTTTATGAGGTCACAAGGAGTCGGACACAACGGAAGCGATTTAGCATGTATGCGTGCATTGGAGAACGAAATGGCAACACACTCCAGTACTCTTGCCTGGAGAATCCCAGGGACATAGGAGCCTGGTGGGCTGCCGTCTATGGGGTCGCACAGAGTCGGACACGACTGAAGTGACTTAGCAGCAGCAGCAGCCTGCTTTTTAAGAGACTAGAGATTACCTGACTACTGCCTTTGAGTTGTTTTCAGACAGAACCAAGTTGGCACCCGAGCTGCACTATACGTTTCTGGTCAAATTATTTAACCTCTCAGCATCTCCGTTTTCTTATTGAGAAAAAGAGCAATTTTGCAAGGTTGTTGAGGGATTATGTAAAGTGTCTACTACTTTACATACAATAACAACAATAAAATAAAGGTCATAAAAAGGCAAGCTTCTTCTGTACTCTAGTGTTCTATTTACCCCTGGACATTTACCTTGTTCCCAGAAGACTTTCTGAGAGTGAGGGATAGAGACAGCAATTTTAATTGAACCCAAATAACACAGATAATAATAACAAATAACCCAATAACAAATAATAAAAAACAACCCAAATAATACTTTCAAATATCCAGCTATCTATCTCTTAGCTGGCTGGATATTAAAAAAAAATAATAAGGAGCTCAGACTAAACCTTTTCATTGCTGGCTAAATTCTAGAAGCATTCAAATAGAATGTGAAACTTATTGAATTTAGTTCCCACCTGCTCAGCTTGCATCTTATTTCCTCGACAGCAGAATTAAAAGAAAAAGAGCAATGAGTAATGGAATGTCTGGGGCAGATTTTGGACACAAGAGATAAACTCCAAGTGTCTAAACTTGCACATGTATCAGCCTATATCTCTTTCTGATCTTCCTGGTAGAAGTACATTCCTTTGGTTTATCCCTGCTTGATCTCTTCCATTTTCCCACTGAGGACTGACCAGATTCTGCTTTAACCATACCCTCGATAGCAGAATGAATTTCATCGTCTCTTACGGTGGGGTGTCATTTGTCAACTGGAATAAGGGCCTCAATTGTAATGAGGAAGCCCTGAATATTGACAGACAACTGCTGGCTATCAATGCCTAACTCTTGCCTTGCGTCTGATACCCTAGCCCAGCTAGCTAGGTGTCAGAGGTAACATTCCTCTCTGAGGTTTCAATACCCTCCATCATGACCCCTTGACTCTGCTTGATGACTTCCATTATTTGTTTTTATATATTGAGGAAGGTGAGATTTTTAAGCTTACAGGGGGAGGAAAGCAACCACTTGGACTCCATTTAGCACTTAGAAATGGATTGAATATCACTTTATTTGTTTTAATTCCTGCATACAATATCCACAGCATACAATATCCTCTAGTTGAGCATGCTAACTTCCTGGACTCCACTCACTCTTACTTTTAATCTATTTTACTTTTTATTATGAAATACGTCATCCATAAAAAAGAATATATAAAGCATACATGTATATTTTTTAAAAAATTGTAAAGAAAATACCCATGTTCTCATACATACCTTCATTATGAAATGATAGAACATTAATTTTTCACTAGACCTTCTCTTCCTTTCCCCAGATGTAATCAGTATTTTAACTTTTGCAATAATCACTGTTATAAGTTTATCATTTACGTTTGTTATCCTGTAACAATGTGATTTAGTTTTGCCTGTCTTAGAATTTTATATAAATAGATAATAATAGCTTTTATTTTGTGACTGCTTGTTTTACTCCATATTCTGTTTGTAATATTTGTCCACACTGGTATATAGGTATAATTAGTTAATTTTCCCTGCTGTATAGCAATTCATTGCATTACTTTACTATATTGCAGTTTCCTGTATCCATGCCAGTTGACATTTGCTTCTCCATCTATACTTTGCTCCACTTATGCTTTAATGCCTTTATCCCAGCCTAATAGAGTCTCCTTTTTTCCTTCTCATGTATTCAGTTCTCTCAGAATATGAATATTGTTTTCCCTCATTCTTCCTCACCAATTCACTGACTGTTGTCTGGGTTACTAATGCATACCTTCATTAATTAATCAAATACTAATTAATTAATCAAATACTAATTAGTTCTTAGTGGTAAGAACTTAGACTCAATACTTCACGGTTTAATACTCAGCATATCTCACAAATCTTTTACCAACACAGTTGGACTCATAACAGTGCTCAATTAGTACATGTTAATCCTTGGTTGAGAATAATAACAGCAATAACAATAGTAGTCATAGTAGAAGTGATCAGATCAGATCAGTCGCTCAGTCGTGTCCGACTCTTTGCGACCCCATGAATCGCAGCAAGCCAGGCCTCCCTGTCCATCACCAACACCTGGAGTCCACTCAGACTCATGTCCATCGAGTCAGTGATGCCATCCAGCCATCTCATCCTCTGTCGTCCCTTCTCCTCTTGCCCCCAATCCCTCCCAGCATCAGAGTCTTTTCCAATGAGTCAACTCTTCACATGAGGTGGCCAAAGTACTGGAGTTTCAGCTTTAGCATCATTCCTTCCAAAGAAACCCCAGGGCTGATCTCCCTTAGAATGGACTGGTTGGATCTCCTTGCAGTCCAAGGGACTCTCAAGAGTCTTCTCCAACACCACAGTTCAAAAGCATCAATTCTTCAGCGCTCAGCCTTCTTCATAGTCCAAATCTCACATCCATACATGACCACAGGAAAAACCATAGCCTTGACTAGATGGACCTTTGTTGGCAAAGTAATGTCTCTACTTTTGAATATACTATCTAGGTTGGTCATAACTTTCCTTCCAAGGAGTAAGCGTCTTTTAATTTCATGGCTGCAGTGATTTTAGAGCCCAGAAAAATAAAGTCTGACACTGTTTCCACTGTTTCCCCATCTATTTCCC